>NC_056524.1:103185774-103238664 GCF_019175285.1 Sceloporus undulatus
TGGGAGGTCGCCGTCAACCTGGTCTTTAAGGGCTGTAATAAATTCCTCCCAGAGGACCTGAGTGTACAGGGCGGATTATATGGAAGCAGGCGATCCCTCAGATAGATTGGGCCCAAGCCATGTAGGGCTTTAAAGGTGATAACCAACACCTTGCACCTATGTACTTTTAGCCAGAGGAGATCCGAAAGGGTATGCCTTTGGCGTTCCAAGATGCTTTCTGAGAATCACTCATTAGGCAATCAGCAGCTGTGATAAGGGAGCTAGATATAAGACACCTGGCAGATGCTGAGCTCTCTTGTCAGAGACTATTAGTTCTCATTAGTGAATTCTGCTTGATCTGACTCCTGGCTTCCTAGGCCCTTGACTGCTTTTGAATCCTTGACCTCAGGCCGGACACTTTGACCAACCCTCAGGCACTCTTGACCTCGGACTGGACTGGTAGTATTGCTCTCTGTAACCCTGAATTTTGGACTGCTTGTGGCTTACTCTCTTCAGACTTTGTTTGGCATTGTTGCTGGAGGACTGCTTCTTGGCAGCTCAGCATGTTTACCTTTTGCCCATCAGGCTCTTATCAGCTATGTGAGTGTGTGTTGGCAGCATTCCCGGATACCCCCCAAGAAAAATTTTAAAGTACTTAGGTTTTTTTGGGGGGGGGCCTATATGGCTATGTTCTAGAAGAGTTTGTTCCTGATGTTTTGCCAGCAGCTGTGACTGTCATCTTCAGAGAATGCTGGAATGGAAAACCCACAAAAAACTATGGATGCCTGCTGTGAACACCGTCGATTTTAAAATACATTCAGCACTTTTGTCACTATAATGGGCCTGAACTTTGCCTTGATATTTCTTACTCAATCAGTCTCAAATATCCCCTTTTGGGCAAGGTGTTGGAATGTGTGGTGGCGTCCCAGCTCTAGGGGTTCTTGGGTGAAGTGGATTATCTAGATCCATTTTGGTCTGGCATCAGGCCTGTCTATGAGAAATAGACAGCTTTGGTCGCCTTGGTGGATGACTTACATGGGGGGGGGGGGGTGTCCCTGTTGGTTCTGCTGGATCTCTCAGCAGCTTTTGATACCATTAAGCATGGTATCCTTCTGGGTTGCCTCTTTGAGAAGGGGCTGGGGGAACTGTCTTACAATGGCTTCAGTCCTTCTTGGAGGGGAGCACCTAGAAGGATTTTAATCTAACCCATAGCCAAATGTACACATTCCATACATTTTAGTTGTATTATAAATCTATATCCATTAAGTGTTGTAGTGTAATCATATTCAAATATTTATTCTACTATTTTTAATTTTTAATTTATTTATTTTTGTTTTGGCCGCAGTATTTTGAGATTTAGTAATGTATACTAGTCCATTATGCCTCTCTTTGTCTCATTTGATTTTGGAAGGTAAGCAAGGCCTGGCCTGTAAAGTAATGGGAGACCATTAGGAAATGCCAGGGATACCCAGGTAGCACTGAAGAAATCTTCCCTAAACACCTGAAGAGTCACTGTCAGTCAGAGCTGAGAACACTGACATGGGTGAGCAAATGTTCTCAGACAGAGTAGGACGTTTTCTGTGCTAGTATATTTGTTGTTATCTCATATAGATTTTTTGAAATGTTTTCTTACAGTTGTTGTTGGTGGTTAATTTGTAGCATAGATGTTTTTCTTGAACTTTCATATTTACTGAATTTAGTGTACAGTATATTGAACGTTGTACTCAAATTATTGATAGGGTAGAGAATAGAAGCAACTTATGTTCATGGCTAATACTGATAATGTGATAACAAGATTTTGTTTAAGCAAAATAGCAATTGTTGGTAGATTTCTCTGTCTTGTGTATAGCCTATTTTATTTTCCTTTACTGTGTTAAAACATATTAATGTTAAGGGGGAAATTCCAAGAGATAGTGTGTGTCAAAATATTTCCTAGCTTTTTAAAAATGGCTGATTTGTGTATATTCCTTTTTTACTTTTCTCATTTTGCAATCTGCTCTGTCACTACCAAGCAACATGTTTGAAAGGTATTTTGCACAGCAATTGTTCGAATAAGACCCCCTTTTCCATATTATACCAGTGTTTGATAGCTGCCAACTTGGCAACATGATCGTAAAGCTTTACATCAGAAATATACATCCTTCATTCCATGACTGGATTTTTCAGTGTTGCTAAAGATATTCATATCCTCTTTCCATTCCATATAAAATTTAATGCCATTCTTTTACTATTTTTGCACAACATGTACAGAGATCCTAATCACAGAGGTGCTGGAAAAAGAATTGCTCTGAAATAAAATACATGTTGACTGTATTTATCCAGCCTGGCATGATAAAGAGATCCATTCTGCAAAGTCTCTTTGCAAAAATAATAACTGTCTATAATTGATATTTATCATTCTTTTAGCCTGTAATCTTATACTCACTTAGCTGGCAATAACTCCTTTTGAACTCAGTGGGCTTTTTTTCTGAGCATAGATGTATAGGACTGTATTGGTAAATTCCATAATGGCATATTTATATATAAATAAGTCCCTATTCAGTTATATAATCTGATTTGTGGATTAATTCCTATGATAGGTGCTACATTTTTCAATGCACTCATTTATCTGTTTTAAAAGGTTGATCTTAAACTAGAGACTGCATCCAAATATGAGAGAATGTGTAGTAAGTGAGTATAAAATGCAATATCATACATTCATTTCATAGCTATAGGCAGGGCAGGATATCAGGATTGTGTGATATGAAATCTAGTCCCGAATTTACTAAATTTTTGTTTCAATTATTGTTAAGCACACATAGAAACACATAAAATTGTGTGCACTGGTCAGGAGAAAACATCAGCAGAACTGGGAAGTTACCACTGCATCTTCCATGCACCTTCAAAATGTGCTCTGGATAGTTGGGAAACCTGGAGTAGATCTGCAGGTGGCAACGAGAGCTAAAGGAGGGAAGAAAGAAGGAGAAAAGCCAATTTCATTGGTGAAACAGTTTTTGTGTGTCATTGGATCTTGTTTATTATGTTTCAAAGGTCTAAGTGTATACACTGGGCTGCACAAGCTCGGAGGAAATATTTTGACTCAACTCTTGGGGACCAGGATGCATTAGTGGTGGTTTGGCAGGGGCAAAAATCAATTCCTGGTTTTGGAAAACCACTTCCAGGCTTCTGAGAGAGATTACTCCCCCCTTCCTTCCCTCCCTCCCCTCCTTCTTTTGCTAGGGTCTAGGGAGTTTGAGGACCCCAAAACATGTACAACATTTGACCCATTTCTGTTTTAAATTATTATAGGCATTGACAAGTATTATTAAAGAATTTACTGCACTGCCCTTTTCCCCAAGCTAAGTGCAGGCTGAAGCCTTTTAAAAATGGATTTTATTGCACATCTCCATGCCCAGTCAGGAGGCATCCCATACCCAATCTGGATTTCTTCTCTACTGTGCAAAGAATGGGATTTGCTCATGCCTGCCTCGGGGGGGAAAGGGCAGTATGATAAACTAAAAGTCTTTAAGGATCTGGTGGGTCATTCAGTTATGAAAGAGCAAGAAATGTATGAGAAAAGAAAATGGCATTCCAAAGTCCATATTAGGATGGTACCCAGGGGTGTAGCTGATGGGGCAGAGGAAATAAAGGTGTTGTGCCCCAGTAAGAATTCTGCTGTCCCCCCCATGACATGTTCTTTTAGGTGCTCTCCAGTCTTCCCCTAAGGGGCAGCATGCAGTCGTCCCTTTACTGGCCAGATTGGGGCTGCAGCACCCTCACACCATGGCCCCGATTCGGTCTCTGGGGAGCACAAAAGGAGCTGCAAAACCCAGCTCCTTTTTGCACCCTCCAAGGGGTGCCATACCCATGATGGTGCAGCTTTATGATGCCCCTTTGGCGTTGTGGATTCAGCGCTGGAGGTGCATCATGATGGCGCGCGCCCTGTGGACCAGTGTGTGCCAAAATGGCACCACGGGGCGGAGTTAGGGCATCCAGCATGAGGATGCTGCACCCTGACTCACCCACAGGCCAGCACAAAGTGTCAGTCAGTATAGGCCCCAAGTCTCCAAATTTCTAGCATTCCAGTAACTTAAAACTTCAATTGTGCCTTTCAAAGAAAAGGGATATACAAATATTACTAAGAGAATACAACCACAGCAAATATAAAAGTCCTAGGTGTGAACAATATTCAGTATCTCACACTGTACAATATTAGAAATTTGGGGACTAATAGAAAATTTCATGGGGGGGAGGCACAATGCTTAAGTGGGGAGAATGCCCTCTACATGAGGGGGGATTTCCCCTGGTAAATCTACACCTGATAGTGCCTTCATTAGGCCAACTTGGAAGTCACAAAATAGTGATCAAACATTTTAGTTCCTATATCACTTTGTCAAATGCTTTCATTAGTGAAAAGTAAAGCCAAGAGGAAAGAAATGGTTGAGTTCTAAATAACTGGGTTCTTCCTTTATCATCAGAAGAAAATGTAGGAGAAAGCATCAGACATTTAAATGGGCTCTGCTAGGTCCTTTGATTGATTCATGTTATCACAAGAATTGTTTTGAAGAAGAAACAAATATGCAATGGTTCATTCCCAACTTTTGAAAATGTCCAGCTAGTACTTAGAACTGTCTCTGTCCTTAGGTTATTGTGTGGGTGAAACACATATCGTGTATACTTGTATACAAGTCAATCTCATGTTTAAGTTGAGGGAAGGTTTCAGGGTCAAAATCATGAATTTTGATATGACCCGTGAATAAATCAAGGGTAAAACTTAGGAGGTTATAACGAAGGATGGAAAGGGGAAAATACCACTTCCATCCCTCTTTCTCCTTCTGTGGGCCTCTCCCCACCACCTAATACCAATTCTCAGGTGCTGAAGGAGAGGTTTTTAACATCGGATTGAAAAGGGAAACAAGTAATATTAAATGAGGTGTTTTTCTTCCCTGGGAAGAGGAGGCTTGCAAATTGGACTGGGAACCTCTTTCACACACACATACAGAAAAATAAGTGTCTCAAGGCACCAAGAGTGGGGCTTCTGGTTTGCTTGTTTTAGGAGCTTCCTAAGCATTACCAGTTATTGACCCATATATAAATTGACCCAGGCTTTTAGGGTCAATTTTGGGGCATAGATTTCTTAATTTATAGTCAGGTATGTGCAGTAAGTAAAGAGAAATTGGACAGTTTATGTGTTATCAGAGATGAATAACCATTTAAAATTATTGTGGTTCCCAGTCTTTTCCATAGGCCCATTTCCTCTTTCAGTGTGCAGTTTTGCATAATAGATCAAACAAATAATAGGGAGAAGATGGGCTTTATTGAAAATATTCACAGACCATTAGATAAAGCGCAACAAGACTGAGTGTAACCACAAAATAATGTGGGTAAGTCTAGGTTACCACAAAAACACAGAGAAAAATGCAACCAGCAGCTACTCCCCAGGACAGTATGAAAAAATATTCATTGAGCAACTACTGAGATGTTTAAAACAACAGAGCACTTTCCCAGAGGGGACTTTAACTGTCCAAACATCTGTTGAATGGCAAATAAAGCTATTGTAAATATGGATCAGCAAATAGATTCATGGCCCAAAAACAGAACCCTGAAAAAGAAATCCTGGCTCCTGTTGAGGGCTTATTGTGTAGTCAGATAGTGCTACAACATGAGCAACAAAACTATTTGGGACCTTTTTTTTAATGGTAGCCAGAGGGGCTGAAAACATATCTCATTAAATACCGAAGTGAGAATCATCCATGCCACAGTAATTCCAATTTCTATGTATGGTTGTGAAATCTAGACAGTAAAAAAATCAGACAGGATCAGCTCATTTGAAATGTGATGCTGGAGGAGAGGTCTGTGGATACCATGGACTGTCATAAACACAAATATGAGCAAGAGCAACACAACCCTGAACTCTACAAATTATGAAAGTAAGGCTGTTGTACTTTGAACATATTTGGATGACATGGCTCATTGAAAAAGATAATAAAGCTCAGTAAAGAAGGCAACAGTAGGAAAAGAGCAAGACCATAATACAAATATATTGATTCGATCAAAAAAAGCCACAGCCCCGAGGAGATTATCACATTAGCTTCAGTGCCAGGATAGACCCAGGATGTAACATTCTTAAGGTGGATCTTATCTCATTTACCCATCGCCGAGCAACATGCAGCCCGTATGCAATCAGGGCTTCTCCCACATCTTTTCAAGAATGGGAAAATCCCGTTCTTCAAAAGCTGCAAGAGAAGCCCAGGTTGTATACAGGCTGCATACTGCTCAGTGATGGGTGAATGCAATAAGATCTGCCTTAAGAAAATTATATCCCAGGTCTATCCCAGCTGTGAATCTAATGCAATAATTTCCTAAATCTGTAAGATCTGCATCTACATTGCAGGATAAATGCAGTTTGACACGAATTTAACTGCCATGGCTCAATGCTATGGAAATCTGAGATTTGTAGTTTTGAGAAATATTTAGACTTCTCTGTCTTACAGCTATGGTGCCACAGCAAGGTACAAATTCCAGGATTTCATAGGATGGAGCCAGGAGAGTTAAAGAAGGTGCTGTTAATGACTGGAGCTCTTGGAAGTCTCTCATTCATAGGATCAGCAGAAGTCAAAGGTGGGTTGATGGCGAATGACAATGGTATTTACTACTGCTACTAATAATTGAAAATATAAGTTAGCTTCTTTAATTCAATATGCAAAACAAATGCATGGTTTTTGTAACCTGGGTTGCTGTTAATCTGTAACAGTATTTGGGAAGCCTTTCTTATTTGGTATCCTGTAGAGTTGGAGAGGGTGGGCAGTACATGAGATTTTTAAAAGATGTGGATGTAAGAAAGGTTTGCTGATCTAGCCCAGCCTGTTTCTTTCCTTCCCAGTAACATTCTAAACACCAGGCAATATATTTGGTATTTTATAAAGTCCCACAAAATAATAACATACTACTTCTTGAAGTCTGGATTGTTATGTAGCCTAAACAGCAGCATCTATACACGAGAAAAGTATTTGAAGTTTGGGAGAACCTGGACAGAAAATGCTGTTTTTGGCACAACATACCCCCTGCAAATGTAGTGCAGAATAAGTCCTGAACTGTGAACATGTGAACACACAAGAAGAAAATTGCTAAAAATTACTCACTGCCTCCTTTCAGAAGAACACTAGTGAAGAATCAATTTCCTACTTGTTTGCAATTTGAGGTAAGGTCTGAGGAGCAGCCTGAAGTGGATTGGAGAGGATTCCTGTGTGTGCTGTCAAAAACTGGCTGTTGTAAAGTAGGAATGTCCATTCACAACATGTCTGCTATGGTGTGTACAGCCAATCACAAATATTATAGCAAAGAACAAGCCAGAAGTGAGATTCAGACCACTACTTTAAATCCACATTTCTCTCTCTCTCAGGATCACACCTATAAATCTCCTCCCTCTGCCCATTTCCCCATTTTCTCAGCTCCCCCAAATTTTCCATACCCTCCATATTTCAATTACCTACATGCTCTTCTTGTAGAATGTGTATTTGTTCCCTTTCTAGATTACCCCTTAACTAAAAATCCCTGTTATACAGTGATTATAGGTGTTGGGCTGAGACTTGGGTGATCCACAGTAAAGTTCACACTGAGCTATGAAAACTCAAAGGAGGATTTGAGCCAGCATCTCTCTGGATGCACCTACACTTTAGAAATAACACCATTTAACACCACATTAAGTGCTGTAACACCATTCTATGGAATCCTGGGATTTGTAGTTTAAATGTCTTTAGCCCTCTCTGCCAAAGCATGCTGGTGCCTCACAAAACTACAAATCCCATGATACTGTATGATGGAGCCATGGCAGTTAAAGTGCTGTAAGACTATTTTTGCAATACAGATGCAGTCTCTCTCTCATCCTATCTCATCACAGATTACAGTGGGATCTTGGTATCCACTAAGGTGTGGTTCCAAGAGCCCTTAGGGATACCAAAATCCATGGATGCTCAAGTCACATTAAATACAATGGCATAGTAAAATGGTGTTCCTCGTATAAAATGGCAAAAGCAAGGTTTGCTTTTTGGAATGTGTATTTTTTAAAAAATATTTTCATACTGTGGATGCTTGAATCTATGGATAAATAATGAATAAGTATTAAGTATTATTATTATAAAGAATCTGTGGGTATGGAGGGCCAACTGTATTTTGTGGGGGTGGGAGGAGGAGGAGATCTATGTATATTACCAAGCAATTATTGAAAACAAGACAGAATAAAAATGTCTTTAATTAATAATATCTTCATTTCTTTCTCTCATGCTATCTTGTATGCACATAGCTCTCACACATCCAGATTCATCCAGCCAGCAGCCATACTCTTCTGTTACACAAACATATACACATCCACTCACCCTCACCACTCCAACTTTCCTCAACCCACTCTGACACCAGATCCTCCCTAGATCTTTCCATTAACTTCCTTTCCCAGGTCACTCTACAGCTTTTCCCAATACACTCTCAAGTGTAAAGGAAACTCTGGCGCGTTACAGGTATATCCAGCCCTTTCCCTGCTGTATCGGGGCCTCAGCTGCCACAACGGCAGCCTCCGAGGTCCTGATCCGCCGCTTTCCAGGCTGCGGGGAAGCAGCAAAAGACCGCTTCCCCGCGGCCTGGAAAGGGGTGTCCTTGGGGCTTCATGCCCCAAGGACACCCGATGGCGGCGGGGAGGAGGAAAAAGGGGCCACTCGGCCCCTTTCTCCCTTGCGTCCCTGGTGCAGCCGTCTAAAGGCTGCGCCAGGGAGGCAAACCTCAGAAGGAGCTCTGTTTCAGAGCTCCTTCTCGTGCTGCGGAAAGGGCGCTCTAGGCGCCCTTGTGCGGCGCAACAACATCACGTCTGTGCCGCCTCATTTGGAGGCGGCGCAGTGGTGACGTAATGGCGGCCCCCGTGTGGAACGGGCGCCGCCATTTTGTATGGACTGGGTCCGTAGTAGGGTTAGGCATCAAGAAGTGACACCCCTATTACGGACCCAGTCTGTACTATTAGGCCCGTCTGTAATGGGCCTCTGAAGGATAGAGTTTGGGGATGAACATGGTTGATCCCTGCTTGATTAGGCTGACTAGTTCTACCTGGTCTCAAGTGAACAGGAGTAGAACAGATGTTGTGGACTGAGACAGCAGAAAAGTAAGGTGGTGTTGAGGACAGTCCTCATACTGTATAGTCAGACAAAAGTCTGAGCAAGGCTCTGCAAATACTAGGAATCGATCTTGAGGCTTTTTGTAGGGAACGTGTGATGTATGTGCACTGAAATATGAACAACTCAGCTGAAATTCTTGGAAAGATTCAGAAGGAAAATCGGACAAATAATATGTATCATTAAGTATCAATAGGGGTATAAATGTGGAACATTTGCTAGATGCATATGTGGAGGGATATACATATAGATATAGTACTTCTCTCTCTCTCTCTCTCTCTCTGTGTGTGTGTGTGTGTGTGTGCGGGCGTAAGTATGACTATAGCTGGAGCTGCAGATAGATGATACATACAGTAAATATATAATTTTTCCTAACACAGCTAAATGAATTCTGTCATATTTCTCCTTTGAGCCTTCCCACAAAGGTGGTTTCAAGTCAACAAGGGAGGGAATGGGAAAGTGCCTTTTAAGGTATTACTACATTACTTTTCAGTCTGTAGGGAACACTTACTGGGTTTTGCTATTGTATTTCCATTTAGAGAAATATTTACATGTGCAGAAAAAAGTGCTCTCCAGCCTCACAGATAAGAACACTAATATAACCACTTATACTGTATATTTATGCACGTATTTTGGAGAGGAAGAAAGCACTTGTCTATTATACTCAGGGTAAAAGTAAATACAGAGGGATCCCAAGTGTATGCATTTTATTTTGTTTTATTTATATGAAGTATGGGCCCTCTTCAGCTTGTCAACAGTATCCAGAATGAGATTTAAACTTGCTTTCTACAACTGTAGGAATTGTCTCAAAGTCAAAGAATGTAGGCTGCAATCCACTTATCTGGGAGTAAATGCCACTGAACTCCATGGGATTTAATTCTGCATAGACATGGCTTGATTTCTATGCTAGGTACTTAATTTAAACACAATGGCCTTAAGTCAGTGATTGCATGCACATTTGAGACTGTGTGAAGAATGCAGGGCTTTTGCCCATTCATTTTTTGCAGTGTTGCCTAAACATCATGTTATAACCTGTTTTTTAAACTTGGAAGATGCAGCAAAAGACAAAAAAGAAGCAGAATCAACAGTGTACACACAGATCTATCATGTGTGTATCAACCAGCTGGTGGTGCTAATCACCTCGGTTCAGCAGCTCTAATAGGCCCCCATAAGTGCAAAGGCTTCCCATACTTTTGAATGATGATGGTATATGGATAGGCATATCACTTCTATTTCCAGCCCTTGATTCACATATGTTTATCTATAAATCATGAATATGAATAGAGTGGTATGTTCAGTCCTCTTTCTGTATTAATCTACAAGTTTTAGAAAATCAACAGAAAATTGAAATCTGGCTTCTAAATGTATTTCCTTCAAATGTATTCCACACGTGTAGGATTACATCTGCAACCATTTTATCTGAAAATACTGTAGATGTTGTTGCAGTTCTGCCTTATGGTGACCTTAAGGTGAACCCCTCCTGGGGTTTTCTTGGCAAGAAGCTGAGAGAGTGTGACTTGCCCAAGATTATCCAATTCCCTCAGCCAAATGACATATTGTCATTTTAAAACATTTTCTTATTCATTTTAATCTGAGAACTGTGCCAGATTATTTGAGGAATGTGAAAGTTGTTGGATAATTAAGTTCTAGTCTGTTTATTCATCCATGAAATGTAAATTCATGTTGGAATTTGCAAAAATCAAACAGCTTGCTCTCTAGGTTGACTTGCTCTACACCATCCTCATCAAAGACAGCATGGTTCTCTGACTGCCTAACGCTTTCTAACCTTTCCACTTTGGGAAGCAATATTTTCCTTCCACCATTTATGCAAAATCTGTCTTTGTCACTGGAGGCCACCCTACATTCCCTGGATGTTTAAAAAGCCATGGCATCAATGTTAACCATACTCTGTGATTCTGTTGCTCTCCTAGGTTTCTGATTGTTATGATGGATCCTGTTGGGCCTCTCAGCCTCCTCAGATTTACCAAGTATGTCATGTCTGTGATGTACCTGTTGATGTATCTGCCATCACCTCCTTTGTAGCCAACCTACTTGGATAAATCTCTCCTGCATGCCATTCTATGAGAGATTCCCATTCAAGAACTTTACAGAGTGGTCATCTATGTTCGGCCCTTGGTATTTAGTAAGTACAACAAACAGCTTCATTTATATACCGCTTCATACAGAACTAATAGTGTCTAAGCAGTTTACAACTGTAAGCTAATTGCCCCCAACAATCTGGGTACTCATTTTAGCAATCTTAGAAGGATGCAAGCCTGAGTTGAGCTTGAGCCCTTTTGCTGGGATTGAACTCGCAACCTTATGGTTTGTGAGTGATTGGCTGCAGTACAGGCATTTAACCACTATGCCACCAGAGCTCCTGGCTGGTCACGAAGCACACAAAAAAAGGTGTTGTATGTGAACTGGCTGTTATTTCATCTCATCTCTTTCAATGCCTGTCCAGTTTTGGTAAAACAATGGGAGATGTTGGATGACATCAGGTTTTGAACCAATCAGGCCACTAGGGAGAGTATTCCATAACTAGAGTGCCACATCAGAGAAGGCCCTTGCCTTAATTGGCTCTAGAACATTCTGAACACTACACTGTATAGGGTCAGAATCCATATGTGCAAGTACAGAGATGGCCACTCAAAGGTTACCGAGAATTAACCTGCCCTTCCATTGTTTGTACACATTACAAATACAGTTGGCACTCTGTATCCATGGATTCTGCATCCACTAATTCAACCACCCATGGCTTGAAAATATCCCTCCCTCCAAATAAATAAATAAACAAACATCCAAAAGGCAAACCTTGATTTTGCCATTTTGTATAAGGGATACCATTTTACTATGCCATTGCATATAATGGGACCTGAGCATCCATAGATTCGGGTATCTAAGTGGGATCTTGGCTACCAAGGGCCCACTGTAATTGCATAACCTTAAGAGATGGGTCAGTAAAATGAAGGAAACCAAACTGTGGACAAGATTTTTGACTGAAACGACAGCTGTAGTTCTCTGACTATACATGTAAACTCAGCAAATCCCATTAATTGTAATAGGCCTGATGTTGTAAAGATTTGGAGTCTTATTTACATATTTAAAAAACCAAATAAAAAACTTATACTCCTTGTTGAGTGATCCAAAGTGGAGCAGGGAGCTGCCTCATGTGCGACTGTCAAATTAGACACACATCTTGTCCACAGACTGCTTGTGAAACTACACAGCCTGTTCTGTTGAAACAAAGACATGTGAATCATGGTTAAGTACCAATGAAGTCATAGAGACATAACTCTATGCTCAGGTCCCTTTTTGATTTCAGTGGCTCTCCAACTTTCTCTGGTGAACACTTAATAGGATTCACAGGGGTGTTACTGGCTTCACTGTTACAATTACTGTGGTGTGAGTCATAATTCGGGAGGATTTGATCCTCTGCTTTGTCAAGGAGTGATTCTCACATGAACTGGCAGGATCATAATTATATGCAACAATAATTCCCCACCACATTGATGCTCCATTCATAAATACAGCATGAATGTATTGGAGCCCCTGTGTATAATACTCAGGAGCAACCAGTGTAATGCAGTGAAGAATAGTTGAGAATGAAAATGCACAGAGTTTAATCTTTTTAGCTGAAGAGTTCTGTTAGTCTGATTCCTTTGGCATCCACCATATCCACAAATCATTTTTGGTCTTCTTATCTTTCTGGTCTTCTCCAATTTAGCCTTAGATTTTAAAAAGGCTTAGGCCGTGTTTGGTTAGTTGTGGTATTCATAGTACAGGGAAAGGATTTCTGTTCCTTTTGTCGATGTGTAAAGGCTCCAAACATCTGCAGCTAGAGCCCAGCAGCTTAACAGAATCATCCCTGCCCTGACCGCATAATTGTTAAATTGTGCATGCAAAATGGCTTCAGGATATTCTGTGCCTCTTCCAGCAGGTTATCAGGGAAAACCTGCCAGAAAACACTGCAGTGTTTATATATCCTTTAGGTTAGGAACTCAAAGGTCAATAGTTGCCAAAAGCATTTTTGCTGGATAACTACTACTTTTCTCAAGCTTTGCAACCTGCCTGAGCAGTGATCCTTATCATTCACACACACACACATGCTTTGTAGACCTTTATAGTGTGACCAAGCAATTTTGGTTTACTCAGGTATTCTGTTCCTGTTTGGGGTACAATTAATCATGATGATTAATTAGCTGTACAAGTGGGTATTACATGTGGCTACAGCATGTCACATAACATTACTGGTGTATTTCTTTTGGCAAAAACTCTCCCAGTGGAATGCCACTCACATATTTTTATATATAATAACACAAAAATATAATTGCTTTTTGTGAGCCTTAATGATTGCAGCATTTCTATAGTGTATATTGGTTGTAGTTTTTGCTATAAACAAGACTTGTTGCTTCAGAAGGATCAATAGAAGATGTTTGAACCTTCTCAGATTCTCAGCTTGTGCCATCAGGGGCTATTGAATTGTACAGAAAGACAGCAATAGGACTATACTGAATTATACAAATGGAGAGTTCATGCCACCCTGACTTAATGGATCCCCAAAGTATGATTAATCTTACTGCTATTGTTGTTGTTGTCATGATGAAGCTGCATGAAATTTAAGATCGTCAGTGGAGGCCCTGTTGTGTGCCTCTTCACATTGAAAGAGTAAGTTGGTAAGGGCATATGATAGGACTTTCTCTGTAGTGGCACCTTAATAGCTGAAACATCCCTGGCTGCATCCCTCTTGAGTTTCTAACAGGCACCTCAGACTATTATTGCATGTGGCCTTAGAGCTTAAAGAGCAGAATGTATTAACATTTGTTTGACTACAGAAGCCAGTGTGGTGTAATAGTTTGAACATTGGACTGTGACTCTGGAAACCAAGGTCTGAATATCTTCTCAACCATGGAAACCCACTGACCTTGGGCAAGGCACTCTTTCAGCCTCAGAGGAAGATAAAGTCAAACCCTCTCTGAACAAATCTTGCCAAGAAAACCCTGTGACACATTTGCCTTAAGATCACCATGAGTCAGAAACAACTAGAAGGTACACAACAACAACAACAACAATTTGATTGAAGTACGTGTGTGTTTTTTAAAATGATTTTTCAATAATTTGTTTTAGTCTGTTTTTAAATAATGTTCTTATCTGTTTGCATTTAATGTTTTATATAATGTTTTTATCTGTTTATATTGCCTTGGTGCCCCCTAATAGGCAGAGAGATGATAAATAAACACAGCAAATACTTTATAGCAAAAGTGTGTCTAGACTGCTTTTCTGCCTCTCAGAATGCTCAAAGTGATTTAAATCAGTAACACTTATCCTATTACAGTACTAGTATTAATAGGCTATTACATTATTCAAAAATGAAGGGAAATGATGGGACAATTCCATGTCATTAACAGGACAATGATGAGGTCATTTCAACGTCTTTTGTGCAATCGTGGACAATTGCACGTCACGGATGGGATAATGTCCAGATAAGAACGACGTTGTTTGAAAGTCTTTCATCAGTCACACAATAAAGACGAAGAAAGAACAGGACAAGGATATCCTTTTCCCCATGTGATAATCTCCATAACATCATCCAGTGAGAATATTTCATGCCTAACAAGTTTTCACCAATATTTAATAACTGGGCATGGAGATGCCAATGTCCCTTGCAATTTTGTTGATTAGGATCAATAAGGGTGTGTGTGTGTGTACATGCAGGTGTACACATACACATATATGGTTTCTATAATAAAGTATTTAAGGCATTAATGGAAAACCTCCTGCTTCCAAAAGTTTCAGGACTCCCATCAATTCCTGCCACAATGGCCATGGCTAAGGTTGATAGTATTTATAGCTCAACATCTGGAAGAGCAAAGAATTTCACCTCTGCTCTAAGATGCCAACACACATGATGACCTTCTGTTACTGTACACCATATTCTTCTGGGCTAAGATCCAGTGAACTACTTTGAATGTAGCTAGTGGGAATTTATTCTTCCCAAATATCCTAAAGTCACCATATCCCACCTAATCTTGGAAGCTAAGCAAGGTCAGACCTGGCTAGTACTTGCATGGGTGGCTGCCAAAAAATATGAGGTGCAGTGGCAATATTTCAGAGGAAGAAACTGGCAAAACTTCAACTGAGTTCTCCTTGCCCAAGGAAACTCTATGAAGTTCATGGGATCACCATAAATCAGCAGTCAACATGAATGTACATACAGACATACATAAGGTGGGGATTTATTTTCTTTTATTAGTATGCACATGCATGCAGGTGCGCGCGCACGCACACACACCAAGGTTATATCCCCAAACTGAAAATTTCCTCTGTTTCAAAATGATTTGCAATGTGGTACTGGGGCTTGTTATTGAAATAGCTAAATAAATAAATAGTAGAATAGATTAGATTAGATTACAATAGAATAGAATAGAATAGAATAGAATAGATGAAAGCCCCCCCCCCAATTTCCCTTTTCCTAAATTCACAGATAATAAGTTGTATATCTTTTATATCTTTTCTAAATTTTCAACGAAATCTAGAACATTATTATCATACCACTGGAATTACTGAAGAAGACAAAATACCTTCACATATCAAAAAGCTGATTTTTAAAAAATGTATACCAATGAAACTTTCATTTCAAAATTACTGAAATTACTAGAATTTATGTGTCTCATATGTATTCATACTAAAGAACATGTAGCACTGCCAGATTTTTAACTACAATGTGAACATAATTTTTAACTTTTAAAGTCATTCTCGCAGATAATGCTTTCAAAGCAAATTGTATCCCCAAGCTAACCTCCCTCCCCCCAAAATGGTTTAACATCCATACAAATTTATTGGGATTGTAGTCCTCTTAATTGCCATGATATCATCAAATCAAATAATATAGTTGATGAGCATTAAAGCAATAAAGTACAAAAGGAAGGAATTGGATTGTGATGTGAGAGCTATAGCTGAAGTTTTTAAAAAAACTAATCTTGGGAGATAAAGCAGATGAAATGCCCTTCAACTTCTAAAAGACTTTTTTTTAAAAAAAAATGCCAACAGATTGTCATCAGATCTATTTGTTGTTTTTGTTGTTGTTTTTTAAAAGTTGCTATACATTTCTTTGGGGAATAGTTTAGCAAACGATACATAGTTTATGGGAAACACATCTGTAAACAGGCATGTAATTCACCTGGTTTACAATCTGCTCTCTGGTCTTTGTACATACTTTTTTTAAAAAATGTAAAGAAAAAAAATACAACTTGTAACAAAGCAGAGAGAAATAGATTCAAAGATGGGGCAGAGTCAAAGGAATTTTATGAATACATTTCATTTGTATAGCTCTGTGCCTGTGATTTTCATTCCACCTGTGCTCATTAGCTAAAGATAGACAGAAATATGTTTCTCAGTGAATACAATGCAGCCTCTTCCATGCTGAATCTGTGACATGAGTAAGCATCAACAAGTTCAATGGGACTTGCTCTCAAAGTGTGCTCTCAGCCATCCATCTGGGGCTGCGTGCACAAACATGGTTAGCTTGATTTATCAGCCATTGTGTTGAAGAACATTCTTCCTATATTTTTCTCTTAGGCTACAATCTCAAACACATGTAGCAGGGAACAAGGCCCATTGGACACAGAAGGACTTACCTAGGAATAACCATGCACAGGTTTGTGCTGTAATTCTCTGAAGAGGGAGGGAAAGAGACAAACAACCCCCGCAGTGGTTTCTTAAAAAAAAAAAAACACCTACAACCAATACCAAGCCTATGATTGTCTGAAGCATTAACCAACAGGTTTAGGGTTTCTTATACCCTCTTTTACTGAGCACATGTTGCCCTTAGGTCTGTAACTGAGCTGCACTCAGCCTTTTATGGCTGTGGTTGTTCTTCCCTTTCACCAAAAGGCAGGGTGCATAGCAAACTGTGGGTAACAGAAAAAGAGTGTCTTCCTGATACTGCTGTCAGAGCCTGGGAAAACAAAAATCCCATCGTTTCTATTGCCCTTGTTCCACCCCACTTCACCCATACACCATCCGTGCATGGCCACTCGTCACTGACCCCTGCCTTGTCCCATTTTCTTTTGGCTCTTTGAGGCTGCACATGTGCGACAGTCCTGAGCGGCCCCACGTTTTGAACCTGATTGTACAACATTGTCCAGCACAAACGATGCAGAAACACATTGGCTCCAAATGCAGAGAGCCAATCCTCCGGGAAGACACAAGCCTCCTTTATAGGTGGTCAGCAGCACAGAGAGGCACCGTTCTTGACAAATGTTATTGTGATTGTTTTCTGGCTACAGATTCACTGGAGTAGAAAGGCAGGCTGTAAAGCTCGGCTGATGTAGGGATGGGGGAGGGCACAAAATCAACTCTATCTTATCTGTCTTCAGGAGAGGAAAGAAGTTCACTGGATTCTCCTTTCCCTACAAAAACATCCGTAAATTACTTTCACAGTCTGGGAATGGGACACAATTCAACTTGCCCCAAAAGTCTCAAAGTTTCCAATTGCATTTGAAGTGTTTCAACAAAAAAAAAAAAAAAAAAAAAGGGGGGGGGATGAAATAGTATACAACCTGATGCATATGTTTGGGAAAACATGTGCAAGTCTAAACATTTGAAAATAGTGCATACAGTTAAGTCAATGGGGGAAATGATGAAAAAGGCATAGTTTAGAAGAAAGGTACATTATTTCTGTGGAAACATTAAAAAACAAGTCTTGCAAGATGAAGTAAGAATAAGAGACAGTTTTGCCCCTCTCCTAACATGTCTTTGGGGAGGCTAGGTTTGCAGTCTGAGGGGAACTAAGTGAGGGCAGCATTAGAACCTCTCCCCCTGAGGACCTGGCTTTCACAGGAAGGGAGTTGTGTTTATTTGTTGTCTTAGAACACGTCTGCATTCAGAAATACTATCCCCTCCCCACCTGCAGTCTGAAGTGGTAGACCAGATCACCTTATTTTGCTGAGCGGCTGTAGCCAGCCTTAGATTTTTGTAACCACATCAACACCATTAAATGTTTAGTTTAGACTGGCACTTAGCTGCAGCCTGTGGCAATGTGGTAAAATGCTGGTGTTAAATTCCTGGCCCCATTCCCCCCCCCACCCACCACAAAGGTTTCTGAGTTGCTATAGGAAGAAGAAGCATATAATGCTGTCCATAGATGAATCCCTAGTCTCCATACAGTCACATAATAAGACTCTAAGCAGCTGCTACCAAAATTCATAAAATCAAAGGATAGAACCTGAGTGGTGTGTTTCTGCCCCCCCCCCCAGTGTGTATGTATGTTTTTAATGATTATGGTGCTCTGCTCTGGCGCCACAATACACTACAATTCCCAGAATTAGATAACCTTTCATAGCATTGAGCCATGGAAGTTAAAGTGATGCCAAACCAGATTACTTCTGCATTGTGGATGCAGCCAAAGAGATTTGCCAATGTGGGCTAGAGGTTTTGAATATAGCATTTAACATTTGACTCTTAGAAGTCTGGTTTTGGATATCTCTGTTTTCAGTCATGTTTGTAGTGCTGATGTAGGATGCCATCCCTGTCCAAACATACACAACAGGCTCCCCACTAACAGTAACATGCAGGCAGATACAGCATGATCCTCTCCATGCTGGGAACAGCTCTACCCATTGAGCATCTCCAGGGAAGGTGCCTGCAAATTTTGTTCAGTCTAGTTTTAATGAGAACATATCATTTAATACATGATATGGTGGTACATATATTGCATCTGGTACGTCATACAGACTTCACAGGTGGGCAGCAATATTCTCCATCACAAATTTAGACTTAGTAGACTTGGCTAAAGAGTTAAAGGGAGAAGTTAGATTTGGAATTAGCTTCAGAAAATATTGCATTTATGAATGAAAGATACAGGAATCCTTATTATAAGCTTTGGTTGATATGCCACCTGCATCCTTTCTTGGAATTGGGAGATTTAGAAATGGTGATAGACATGCTGGTAACCTCACAGCTCAAGTTCTTCAATGTGCCCTACATTGGGCTACCCTTGTGCCTAGTCCGGAAACTTCAATAAATTCAAAATATTGCAGCCAGGTTAGTCACCAGAACAGTGTGAAGTGACCACATAACTCCTATGTTAAAATCTCTTCACTGACTGCCTATCAGTTTCTGGGCATAGTACAAGGTGTTGGTTATGATCTATAAAGCCTTCATGGCTTGGATCCAACGCAGGATCGCCTTCTTCTGTCCAATCCACCTCACACACTCAGGCCCTCTGGGAAAAAACCTATTACATCCAACTAAGACTAGGTTAGCTACAGTTACCCAAAGGACCTTTTCATCTGCCGTTCCCAAACTATGGAATGGCCTGTTGGAAAAGATCCGAAACATTAACAATCTTGACAGCTTTAAGAAGGCTGTCAAGACTGGTCTCTTCTGACAGGCCTTCCCCGATTAACCCACTTGGTCTCACGGATGCAGATTATCATGTAGAACACCCAAAAATGACCCCTCTCTCTATCATTGTCTTTGAATGTTTGTTGTTTGACTGTCTGATTGTTTTAACTAGTAGTTTTATGGTATGGTGGGAATAATGGGATATATTTTACAATTGTATGATGTATTTTATACTGTATTTTATTCTGACTCTAAGCCGCCTAGATCCGGTGGGAGAGGCAGGGTAAAAATAAATTATTATTATTATTATTATTATTATTATTATTATTATTATTGGTTCAATTTTAATGTTTTTGTTGACAATGCAATTAGAATATTATTCCATGCCAGGGTTAGCAAGTACTTTGTACATTGAATTAATGTTAAAAATAAATTAAGGCATTATCTAAATTAAAATGAATATAGTAGGACTGCATACTACAGGACCCTGCAGTATTTTGCCTTGGGCAGGATCTGATGAATGGATGTGTGTCGACATGCTTCTCTCCCTTATGCACAGCTGGAATTTGACTTTCACTCTTCCCTGTAGCAGCAGTTCCTCTAGCCAAACAGACGTGCTACTGTTCAGTTAAAAAAGCAGCTTCCCTGTTCAGTAGTGGAGACTGCTGCAGAGAAAGATGAATGCAAAGCCCCAGCTGTGTGCGTGGGAGAGATGTGTGTGCACACATAGCCTTATTCTTTGGATCTTAGCCTTGGTATCACACACACACACACACACACAGAGAGAGAGAGAGATTTCTTCCTTTACTCTACAGAAGAACCTTCGGCCAACTTCCAGAGTAATGCATTGTTTATCATTAAATCCCAAACTTCCTCTTTAATTGCTCAGCACAAGTTTTGTTATAATGTTATCTCCACAACAACCATGTGAGGTGGGTAAGATATCGGTTTTATGGCTGATCAATAATCTCAATACAGTTGTCCTTGATCACTTCCACTATCTCATTACCCATCATTATTTTTTCCTATTCCTCTCAAGCCTCTGATCTATTCATATACCCATTTAGGTATCTGGAAAATGCATAGCAAAATTAATCACATCCTTAGACATTCACGTTTTTTGTTTTGTTTTTTTAAAATTAAAACCTTAAAGTGCTTTTCATCACAAATATGTGATTGGAAAATTTTGGAAAATTATTCAAAAATGAAATGAAACAAAATTCCCATGCATTTGTACCTTCCCAGTTGAAAAGATATAGTTATTCCCATCATGTAGAGAAGCACATTATACTTATCTGCCATGTAGGTGTTAAAGATGAGATGGACAAACACACTCACAGAGGTGGCCTTTCTTCCAATATAAGACCCAGGCAGCTCACGACAGAGCTTAAAACAACATGCAGTTGACAATCAATATTATGCAAACATTAAAAAAACTATCCTATTAAAATCGGTACTAATTTAGAACAATTTAAAGGCATTCAAAACATAGAAATGAAAAAAATGTAACCTCAAAACCCGCCTTTTGAAAAAGACCACTTATTTAATAGCCAGTTAATTGCCAAAAGCCTATCTAATTAATTGAAAAATAAATTGTCTCCCTGAGGAAATATAGCAGAGAGGGGTGAACATGGCACCTCACATGAAAGGGTTTCATAGCCTGGGAGCAACCACCAAGAAAAGCATCCAACGTGTCCTCATGAAATGTTCCTCTGATGGTGGTGGGAGACCCATTGGCTTCACTTTTGGATGCAACCCAGAATGATTGCACACTGCTAGAACATGAGAACAGCAAATTAAGTGTGGTGTTAATAATGTTCCATAGATACGTACCTCTCTCTCTCTCTCTCTCTCTATATATATATATATATATATATATATATATATATATATGAGATACACACACATGCGCATATCTTGTACCCAGTGGTAGTTTTGCCATGACAGAAAGAATCTTCTTGCATAAACTAGGATACTCTAAAGTTTATGAACTGCTCTTACCAATTTAACCTTCTCTCCCTCTCTCTAAAGCACATGACAACATGATAGTTGGGAAAATCTCCGGAACACAATAGAACAAGGTGCTCAAGTAGGTGAACAGAATCTACAGAAACTGAATGCCCAGGAAAAGACACAACTGAATTTCTCTTCCTGTGCTACATATTTCTTCTTTAAATGGTACTTCCTGTTCTTTCTTTCTGTTTCAGAAAATCTGTTCCCGCAGAAACTTATGTAGTCATAATGTTAGAGAGACCTTACATGGTTTTAAAAAAAAAACCATAAACAAATATAATCAGCAAGCCATTTTAATCACTACACTAAATGTAGTTTCAATGTAAGCATTTATTAATACATGCTAAGCACTCATTACAGATTTTCATGGAAAAATGATAAAATATTATGTATGAAATGAATCATTAGCATGGACCATTAAGTCCTCTATTTTCATTTAATTGAATTTGTCAGTAGTACCCTCTTTAACTGAAAGCCACTCATAACTACAAAATTAAATAATAATTAAAGGAAAATGTACCCAAAGAATTGCTCAGTAGCTAAGGTGGCATTTAACCAAAACAGCAATTTAATGTAGGCCCACACATACTGATGTCGTACAGGAAATTATGCATCCTTGGTTTCATATATGTTTGCTTTATGCAAAGATTTTCACTTGCCAATGCAAGTCCTCTTAAGCTGCTGTGTAAATTTAAAAAAGGATTCCTTGTAGGACACATACATATATATGCTCACACAATATGGTGAGTGTGGATTACTGAAGGTTTACTAATCCATGGCTTGTCATTCAAATATACTACTATGCACTCACTATACACAATCTTTCCATTGCACACAAGTTCGTGAAGTTACACTTTATAGAAATAATAATGGTGGCATAGTAGTTGAATGAGACTATGACTCTGGAGGTCAGGGTTTGATTCCCCACTTGGCTATGAAACCCATTGAGGCAAATGACATACTCTGAGACTCAGGAGAAGGCAACGGCAAACCTCTGCTGAACAAATTTTGCTAAGAAAACCCCATAATAGATTTGCCTTAGTGTTGCCACAAATCAGAAATGACTTGAAGGCACACAGCAAGAAATTATAATAAAAATAATAATTGTTATCATCCTCATCCTTATTATATCCTTCTGTTTCTCCTTAGCTGGGATTCAAGCGAGGAAGGAGAAAACATACAACGTTACATTTATTTGTTCATTCATTCATTTATAGCCTGTCTTTCTTTCAACAACGAGACTCAAGGCAGTGAACAATATAGTTAAAAACAATACAGATTAAGACTATAGCAAGCCATTAATAAACAAATAAATATAAGGGTTATTTAAAAAACAAGGTTAAAAATGAAATGTTAAAAATATTACAATTCTTTAAAAAATACCATGTTGCTGTTGTTGCCCTCTAGTCATTTCCAACATATAGTGACCCTAAGGTGAAACCAGCATTAGAGCTTTTCTCACAAGCTATGTTCAGAGGGAGTTTACCATTGCCCCTCTCTGAGGCTGAGAGAGTGTGACCTTTCCAGAGGGTTTCCATGGTCAAGCGGGGATTCAAACCCTGGTCTCCTGGGTCTTAGCCCAATATTCAAACCACTACACCATGCTGACCCTCTAAAAGATCATATATGAAACATTAAAAGCAGCATCACACAGCATTAAAATCCCACCCCCTCAGATTTTGAAAGTCCAACCATGTAAAAATGTTTTGCCTTGATGAAAGAAGGAAAGCAAGGATGGGGACATCCTCCCTGACTCCAGGGAGGTCCAATATCTGGAATAGCTACTAGAAGACGCTCCCCCTTATTCCTACCAAATGAGCCTGAGAAGTTGGCAGGACAGAGATAAGGACCTCTCCAGATGATAATAGAGCTCTAAAGTGCTCATAAAAGGACACAGAACATACTATTGTATAATTAAACTATATAAACATATTCATCTGTAGAACATCTGACAGTCAGCATGGCATAGTGGTTTGAGTGCTGAACTGTGACTTTGGAGACAAGGGTTCAATTTGCAGCTCAGCCATGAAACCCACTGGGTGACCTTGGGCAAGTTGCATACTCTCATCCTTAGAGGAAGGCAAGGGCAAACCTCCACTGAACAAATCTTGCCAAGAAAACCTCATGATAGGTCGTTCACCATCTTAGGGTCTTCATAAGCCAGAAATGTCTTGAAGGCACAATTCAACAACAACAAAGAACAGAACAATATTAAAAGCTTTTGCAAACAGTTTTCAAAAGCCTGTTGGAACAGAAAAGTTTTCAACCTGACAGTGGAAGGACAACAAGAAGAGAGCCATCCCAACCTCTTTAGGATGTTTTTGGGGGCATCAACCAATAAAGCCTTCATCCTCCTATGCTGTAGCTGGAATAAAGTCAGAAATTTATATAATCTCAGGCTATAGTCTTCAGCTGATAGAAAACCTCTACTCATTTCTTCCTCTCACCTCTCTAACACTTACTTTTCCTTTAGGATTACCATACGTCCCAGAAAACTGGGACAATTCCAGATTGGAGGGTTTGAGAAATGTCCCAGACCGGCTGGGCATTTTAGACCCACAAATCCCAGATTCCTGCCTTGTTCCAGGCCAATTTTTGTCAATCTCCAGTTGGACAAAATGTGCCCAGAACAAGGCAGGAATAGTCAGCTGAATTCGGCTCCTTCCCTCCTCACATGATGTGAGTCACATCTCCTCCTCAGACAGCAGGTGGTGGGCAAAATGGCAGCTGCTGCCAACCCTGAGCACTCCACTGCTGGGAAGCATTGCCATTGGCTTCAGCCATCCTGAGCACTCCACCATGCAGAGTCAGGCCATACTCCAACCTCTACGGGTGCTGGAGGTGCAGCTGTGTGGGGTCTCAGCTGGAAAATCTGGTGTGGGGCATACCCGCACAGAAAATCCTCCCTCCGAGTCCAGCTGCACTGTGCAGAGCCAGGCCGCAAGGAGGCAGCCACTGACCACTTTCAGGTATGGGATGTCACTCCTCCAGCTGGCAGAAGGCTGGCAGGGGAAGCTCAAGGAGGGAGGGTAAGGGGGCTGGTAGAAGCACAGACTCTCAGGGGAGAGGACTGATGGAGGTTTTATGTTGTTGTTCTTGTTGTGTGCCTTCAAGTCTTTTCCAACTTATGGTGACCCTATCATGAGTTTTCTTGGTAAGTTTCTTCAAGGAGGGTTGCCTTTACCTTCCCCTGAGAGGCTGAGAGAGTGTGACTTGTCCAAGGTCACCCAGTGGGTTTCCATGGCTGAGTAAATTACCAAAATTCCAACAGGTAATTACTGAGTCCTAGTCCAACACAAAAAGCACACAAATCTACATCTCAATCTTCTGTCCAGGCAGAATGTCAAAATCTCCATTTTGATCATGACTGAGAAGCATGAATTTATATTAATTTTTTTTTGTTTGTTTTATTAATGTTTTTGGTCCTACATTTTGTCCCGGTTTTATGGAAGAGAATTATGGCAACCCTATCCCCCTTACATTATGTATGTTGTTAGATGTTTTCTTTACTTTCTGCATGCAGAATAGTGCTCAGGATGTCTTACAACACCTTATATCATAAAACAGTAGATAGTATATGCTGCTAAGTAAATACATCCTAGATTTAGATGCCCATGCATTTGCACACACATGAATTCATGAGGAGAGCCAGTAAAAGTGAAATGAAGGGAGGAATTATTAATAATTTTAGGAAAGAAACCCTTGGATTGAAAACTGAATTCCATTTCCTTTTAAACCCAATAGATAGAGTATGGCACATTCTACTCAGTCTGCACCATGTTCTCTAGAGAGGAAACCTGTGATCCTTCAAACACTGTTGAATTGCAACTTCCATCATACTTCTCTATTGGCAGGCTGACCAATACTGATGGGAATAAGGTCCAACAATTTCTGGAGTGCTGTAGGTCACCCAATTATGAAATAATATGTGGCAAATCCTACTTCATTCCCTTCTTCTGTTACACATTTCTGGAACTTCCATGATTTATCAACTATTCCTGTTAGTGCAGAATCAAGAAAGAAAGAAAGAAAGAAAGAAAGAAAGAAAGAAAGAACATATTTTGTAAATATTTTTGCTTCTTCCCCATGGAACAAACAAAAGCTTAAGGGCTTTTTTCTTATTCAAGACTATTGTAATACGATGGGCTACAGATCTCATGATCTCCTTCCTTCAGTGCCCCTTCCTGCATGCAACTAGAAGTTCAAAACTAACTACAGCCAGCTGAGTTTTCTGGTTTCCTTTCTAACCATATCCAGCTGGGTTTCCTCAGTCCTCCAGATTGGCTTTGGCTTCCCACAGTTCTCAGAAAATAGAAACAGGAAGATCTTCCCAGTCCATTTTCTCATTAATAGTATCTATTATGAAAGTTAGCATTTTGCTAGTTCCTGCATTGTCAAAAGCTCTACTGCCAAGTTATGTTTTCTAGCAACATTTCATGGTGAACTTAGTCATTGTGAGTCATAGATCAATGATGCAATATTATCACTTCACTGTGCTGCCATGTCGAGGCATTAATCAAATACACCAGATCCCTAATCCAATAGGATGAGGCCTATCTTTGGTCACACTGAAGCAGTTCTTACAATAGACATCACAGTCTCGATGAATCAAAATAGGCTGTGCAGCGTGTTGAGACAATTTTTTCCCCTTTTGTACAAGATTGTGAGATTAAATGGATGATTTCTATAAAACAGCACACTTGTAAAATATTGACCTGGAACTGTAATCTGAAGCTTTACTGGTGGTGGTGATTTCAACTGTTTGTTGGGATGCCAACTGACAAACTCCTTAACCAGCAATCTTTATGAATTCCAGTTGTCCTTAATAAATAAGTTCACGCGGTACACTAGGGATGGAAAGAATATTTTTAAATGGCCAAAAATGTTTCTCTTTTTTTTTTAAAAAAAAACACTCACTTTTTATTAACACATAAATTTTAATAATATAAAAATATATACTGAAAACTACACCTACAAAGTAACACTCCTACAAAGCATACACCAACTAACACATTACACAAAATAATATAACGAAAAAAGGTAACTTACTAGCTGTTGTTATCAAAACACATTTCTCAAGAAACTGACAAGAATTCTGGACTGACAAGAATCTTTGCAGTTATGTTTTTATTCTATGCAAAATTCAAAAGTGCTTATTTTGCATAGAAGACAAGGATGTTCTGACAAGAAACAGCATTTTATGTACAGAAAATAATATCTCTGCACAAAAATATTGTTTTGTGTGCATAGGCTTGCCATAACCCGGCGGCCCCCGTGCCATTCAAGGTTACGGGGGGCCCCTCCCGGTCCCGGTCAGGTTTGGGCCCCCACCCGTGCCTTGTTCCCGGTTTGGGGGCCCGCTCCAGCCATTGCCACTGCCGCTAATGCGACTGCTGCGGCGCCAACCCACCTCCTCCTCCAGCTCCGCCTTCCTCCTCTTCCTCGGCGGGCGGCAGAAGCGACGCCGCCCCCACGACCCCACTGGGAGGGCTTGCGTGCCACCCAGGCCTCAGCAGGGGCCAGGGGCAGCGCGCGTGCCTTCCCCACTTTCCTCCCCCCCCCGCGCGCGCGCCTGCCTCATTTTCCTCCCCCCCGCGCGCACCTGCCTCACTTTCCTCCCTCCCGCGCGCGCCTGCCTTGGTTACCCGCGTGCGCGTGCGCGCCATCAAAAGGAGAAGGAGGGGGGAGAGGAGGAGGAGGAGGAGGAGGAGGAAGGAGCCGGAGGAAGGGTTCCTGAAGGCCAGGGCAGAATTGGGCCAGAGGAGGAGGAGGAGGAGACCTGAGTCAGTGGCCATTAGGTCTGCCTTGGTATTTTGGGGTTTTAAAATGATATTTAAAAATATAAAATACTTATTTTATTTTATTTTTTAATTTTATTATTGCTTTTTATTTTTTATTTTATTATTTTTTATTATTGCTTGTTTTTGTTTTATTTTATTAATTTTTATTATTGCTTGTTTATTATTTTATTAATTTTTATTATAGCTTGTTTTTATTTTATTTCATTAATTTTTATTATTGCTTATTTTTATTTTATTTCATTAATTTTTATTATTGCTTGTTTTTATTTTATTTTATTAATTTTTATTATTGCTTGTTTTTATTTTATTTCATTAATTTTTATTATTGCTTGTCTTTATTTTATTTCATTAATTTTTTATTATTGCTTGTTTTTGTTTTATTTTATTAATTTTTATTGTTGCTTGTTTTTTTATTTTATTTCATTAATTTTATTATTGCTTGTTTTTGTTTTATTTTATTAATTTTTATTGTTGCTTGTTTTTTTTATTTTATTACATTAATTTTTATTATCAAATATATACACCCCTGCCTTGTTTTTTATTTATTTTTTCATTATTTTTTATTATTAAATATATGCAAGTGCATTTTTTGTGTATTTATGGTGCTTTGAATGCTAACAAGTCTGCCTTTCTTGGACAATTATAGTGATGATGATGATGATGATGGTGATATTGATATCAACAAGCCTCTGAGGCACGGCCAATGTAACTTGCTGTGATTTTTACAAACTCATGCGCAGTGAAGAAAAACCACAGTCCCTTGCCCAAGTAATAATAATAATAAATAAATAATAATAATAAAATTTTTATTTATATGCCGCCCTTCCTCCGATCAGGGCGGCTCACAACATAATTAAAATACAAACAGTTCCAATAAAAACATATTTAAAACAACCCAACAGTAAAGCCCCAAAGCCCAACCTCTTGGCCACGAAAGAGAGGAGGGAGGCCCACAGGATATTTACTCGGGGAATGCCTGTTGGAATAGGAAGGTTTTGAGGTCCTTCCTAAATTGGTGGTGGACGAGCGGAGCTCTGTGGGCAGCGCATTCCAAAGGGCTGGGGCAGCTATGGAGAACGACCTCCGAGTAGTGGAGGCCAACCTAGCCCTAGGCACCTTCAGTAGCTGCTGCCCAGACGTTCTGAGAGTGCGAGGCGGAATGTATGGGGAGAGGCGGTCCTTTAGGTATCCTGGGCCCAAGCCATTTAGGGCTTTATAGGTAATTACCAACACCTTATATTGAGCTCGGAAGCGAATGGGCAGCCAATGAAGATCTTTTAAAACTGGTGTTATATGGCTGGTCCTGGACGCACCAGTGACCAGCCGGGCTGCCATATTTTGCACTATTTGCAGCTTCCGAGTTTGGTATAAGGGTTGCCCCATGTAGAGTACGTTGCAGAAATCCAGTCTCGAAGTTACCAGAGCATGTACAACAGTTTCTAGGTCCCTCTGGGCCAGGTATGGGCGCAGCTGGCGAATCAGCCTAAGCTGATAACAAGTGCTCTTGACCGTCGCATTCACCTGAGCAGTCAGGTGAAGCGACGAGTCAAGAAGCACCCCCAGACTGCGCACGGAGTCCTTCACAGGGAGCGTGACCCCGTTCAGGACAGGTGGAACCACCGCCATTCCTGGACCAGGGGAACCTATCACTAGTACCTCCGTTTTCTCTGGATTCAATTTGAGTCGGTTTTCCCTCATCCAGCCCATTACTGACTCCAGACAGGCCACGAGAGGAGAGACGCCATCCCCAGTCACTGCATCAGTCGGAGACATAGAGAAAATAATTTGGGTGTCATCAGCGTACTGATAACCCCGCGCCCCATGTCTCCGGATGATCTCTCCCAGTGGTTTCATGTAAATGTTAAATAGCATGGGAGACAGAATGGCCCCTTGAGGGACCCCAGTTTTAAGGGGCCTCTCATCAGAGCACACGTCTCCCAGCTGCACCATCTGGGACCTCCCCGAGAGGTAGGAACGGAACCACTGGAGCACAGTGCCCCCGATTCCCACCTCTGCGAGGCGCCCCAGAAGGATACCATGGTCTATGGTATCGAAAGCCGCTGAGATGTCCAAGAGCACCAACAGGGACACGCTTCCCCTGTCGATGCCCAGACGGAGATCATCGACCAAGGCGACCATGGCCGTCTCAACCCCGTAACCCGCCCGGAAGCCAGTTTGAAATGGGTCCAGATAATCCGTTTCATCCAAGACCGCCTGAAGCTGGATCGCAACCGCCCTCTCGATCACCTTTCCCAAAAATGGTAGCAGCGAAACAGGCCGATAATTATTATGTACCAGGGGGTCAAGGGAGGGCTTTTTTAGGATCGGTCTTACTATGGCCAATTTAAGATCCGATGGAAATAGCCCATCCCTTAAAGATGTATTAATTATCCGGCGTAACAAAGATGTTACCACCGGCCCCCCCTGGGCCGCTAACCACGAGGGACAGGGATCAAGAGAGCAGGTCGTTTTCCGAACACTTCCGAGGATCTTGTCCACATCCTCGGTACTCACCAACTCAAACAGATCCAGTTTAACATAGTCCACGGAGGCTCTGGACACTTCTACCCTAGGTTCTGCTAAAGTGTCGGCGTTCAGACCTTCGCTTATACGAGAGGTTTTATCCGCAAAAAAGTCGTTAAACAAGTCACAGCAGGCCTTAGAAGGTTCAAGGATCTGGTTCAGGGCGGGAGGGAGCTGAGTTAGCTCCCTGACCACCCTGAACAACTCTGCCGGACGCGACTCAGCGGACGCAATACGAGCACCATAGAACGAATTCTTTGTTCTGAGAAGTAAAGTTGAACCCGAGGGCAAATACATTTCTGCCATCTGTCTAGGAATAATGCCCAAATGTCCTCCATTTTGATCATGCCTAAAAACATGCATTTATATTAACATTTTAAAAAAAACTCATTTTTTTGCGTGTCCTCCATTTTTATAAAAATGTGTCCTACATTTGAAAATGTTGCCCTACATTTGTCCTACATTTGTCCCGGTTTGGAGGTCCTCACTTATGGCAACCCTATGTGTGCATAAAATGCTATTTCCTGTACATCACCAGAACAGAAGAATGCTGTTTTCGATGTCAAAACACCATGTATGAATTTTGTAAAGAATAAATCCTGTATTTTGAACTGTCTTTGAAAACTGCAGTTTCTGAAGACTTCCTTGCAGTGGGTACAAAATTACTAAAATTATTTCCTTTAAAAAGAAAATTAGTAAAGAATTACATCACTATTTTGCATGTGTTCTTTTCTAAGAACAGCACTGGGAATGTGAAAAGATCCACGTATCTGCAAAAGACCACTGATGTCAATAATACCCAAGCTATAGGTAGTTAACAACAAGGCCTCAGTCAGAAAGCTAGTAATGAAGGAGTTTATCGCATCACTCCTGGCTTTGCAAATTGGCCGGCTGAGCGTGGCCTTTACCCGGACTTTATCTGGGATTAACCTGGCCAGCAGCATCAGTGGCAAAATGCATGTGATAAAACCCAGCTGCATCCCAAATTAGAATTCAAAATGGAAAAGGTAAGGTGGGTTTTTTTTTAGCAACGCGATAAACTCCTAAATCAGAGAGTACTCTTGATACTTTGGATACAGCAATCCAAAATAGTAAATCTATGAATATAAACAATGTAATCTACCAAGGAGTAAGAAAAGCCCCAAACAGCAAACTAGCTTCCACTTGTTTGTGGAATTCCTTTTAAATCCTTGCTAGTTATTTAGAATAACTCAGTTTGAAAGCATATGCAATGGTTGCCTTGTTGGCCATATAGCAAAGTGCAATAACATTCAAAATTCACAAAATAACAAAACTTTTATTGGGCCAACCAAAATGCACAAAATATATGATGTAAGCTTTCAAAGCTCCACTGGCTTCTTTATCAGGCAGACATACTAAAAATCAAACAGGAGAAAGAGAGAGAGAGAGAATTGATAGTGTTGGAGTCACAGGACTACATTTTGTCAAGATGTTGCTATAGTTATTATAAGTTAAGCTGATATAGTATCCTACATGATATCCGTGTAGGCTGAGGCCTTTCCTCTTTTTGGCCTTGTGGGTTCTGGGAGACTTTGGCCTGTTACAGACTGCCAAAATAAAGCTGCTTCAGGTCTCTTTGGAGGTATGCTATTTAAATGATGCATGGGTCCTAAGAGTCTGGAGGTTGCGCCAAAGCCACACTCCATTTCTAAGCACTGGAGTGCAGCTTTGGTGCAGCTTCCGGATTCTTAGGATGCATGCATCATTTAAATAGCATACCTCCAAAGAGACCCGAAGCAGCTTTATTTTGGCAGTCTGTAACAGGCCAAAGAATCATAAAGTCCAGGAAGTAAAATTTAGGGCCCATACAGACAGGCCAAAATAAAGCTGCTTCGGGTCACTTTGGAGGTATGTTGTTTAAATGATGCATGCGTCCTAAGGCGCCAGAAGTTGTGCCAAAACCATGTTCCAGTCCTTAGGAGCGTGGCTTTGGCATGGCTTCTGGACTCTTAGGACACATGTATCATTTAAACAACATACTTCCAAAGTGACCCAAAGCAGCTTTATATTGGCCTGTCTGTACAGGGCCTTAAACTCCATTAGCAACTCAAAATAAATCTTCTTTGAGATCCAGGTTATTTATGATCTGTGAGGGCCCAGACAGACAGGCCAAAATAATGCTGCTTCGGGTCACTTTGGAGGTTTACTGTTTAAATGACACATGTATTTTAAGAGACCAGAAGCTGCACCAAAGCTGCGCTCCAGTTCTTAGGACTGGGGCATGGCTTTGGCATGGCTTCCGGCCTCTTAGGATGCATGTGTCATTTAAACAGCACACTTCCAAAGTCTGGGCCCCAAGTCTACCCACCCCTTTCTTTGTTAGAAAACTTTGAATTTCTCAAGAAGTCCCTGTGTTGTTGCATTTGGAATAATTTAGATGCTTTTTAGGTAAAACACACCACATACAGCCCCAAATTAAGGAGCTTATCACACAGGCCCTACGAACAGGCCTGGCGCAGAACAGTAAGGGGTGGGAATGGAATGGAATGGGGATATCGCCTATTTTACCTCATGAGGGAACACCATGAGAACACTGCTGATGCTGCCAGAAGTCCCTGTTCCATCCCACAGAGGCTGAACAGTTCTTGAAAATCAGCCTCTGTGAGATGGATGGGGAACGGAACAGGGACATCCGGTGGCATCAGTGGCGTTTTTCACATGCAGTAAAATGGGTAATATCCCCATTCCATTCCCTCCCTGCCCCATTCTGTTCCGCACTGGGCCCGTTCCCCAGGGCCCATGCAATAAGCTCCTAAAAGAGGTTTTATCAGTCTCTTCCAGTCTCCACTCAGACTGGAGAGTTCTAGTCTCTTGGTTCCCGCTTTAGGGTTCTCCTGTTGCAACTAAAATACAGTATCTGTCTCCTAGTTTCAGAATGTTATAATCTATTTCCATGCTCTTTGCAAGGTCATCCTAGAAGTATGTGCTTCTAGGCATATGAAGAGGCCATTTTCAGGAGGATCCCTAAGGAGTACTGCTGACACTTTCTTCACATGGTGTTCTCCATAACTTCTGGGCTACAACTCCCATTAGCCCTATCCAATGCTAATCAATGATTGGTAGTCCAAAATATCTAGATAGGGGTAATAATGATGCAAATGTCCTTTTCTTGCTGAACTGTAAGTCCCATCAGTGTTAACCAGCATAGCCAATGATGAGAATTGCTGGAAGTTGCAATTTGATAACAAGATGTGGAGGGCTGAACGATTTACAACCTTGGTCCAGCAAGAGTGACACTGAGAGGGCTGTTTAACTAGGGTCCAAAACACACTGCAGAAATAATCCAGTTTGTGACCGCTTTAACTGTCAATGCTAGGGTATTCTGGCAACTGTCATTTTGTGAGACATTTAGCCTTCTCTGTTAGAGATAACTGTGGTGCCACAATGAACTACAATTCCCAGTATTCCCTAGCATTGAGCCAGGGCAATTAAAGTGGTTTCAAACTGGATTATTTCTACAATGTGCTTTGAACCTAGGTGATCACAGGCATCCATTAATGAGGATGTTTTGACTGATGCTGGAGAAAAGCCTTCTTGCACAACCAGCAGGGGGAGACAAGATGTAAGGAAACATATTTAAAATCTCATTGCAGTGAGATATATATATATATATATATATATATATATATATATATATATAGAGTCAACCAACCTATTTAAGGTATGATATGAAATATGTTTATGTTTAACTTCATATTTTGGCTCTCTGTATAATATCAGTTAATTTTCCCAGCTGTGAACACAAAACTTCAGTGAGCATTCATTCAAAGTAAGTTAAACATGATAAAAGGATAACAATTTCAATTCAAAACAGGTCTCAGCATTATCAAGAAAATTCTTTATTTTAAAACCTCCTCCAAAAATATCCTCACTGTCATCATAACTGAGCACTTGGTGATAAGAGACAGAGAAGGAAATTTGGGTCTGAAATCCAAGAGTCCAAATTAGTTTCAGGTTGATATATTTCCCTGTTTGTTTGTTTTCTTTGGTCCTCAATAGCCTGGTTTATTGTTCCTTCATTGGTTATATAGCACATGGTCCACAAATACTCAAGCTTTCAAGAATTTAATGAGGGCTTGCACACTACTAGGAGTTTTTTTTCCCAAGGATATTTGGGAGCTATTTCTAGGCATAGGGATAAACGCTTGTGAGTGATGCAAAGCATTTTGTTAAATTAGAATGATTAAAACATCAGAGTCTACTTTAATAATATGCAATAACAGTTTTTAAAATGCAGTTTGAAACTTAGAGCAAGTCTTTATCAGCCACAACATTCACTGGATGGAGAGGAGCTACTCTTTGGCATCAAAAGGAATTTCTTTCAAATGTTGATTCTTGACAGAAGTATCCTTTTTGCATATATCACGACTCATTGCAAGACAAAGTGCAGCTTGGCCTCAGAAATTCTCATATATGTGAGCCTTATGTGATATACCCAGGGAACAAAAATGTGTGCAAGCATATGTACATTTCATAAATATGAACAGCTAAAATTGTTTATAGTTTAAAAAATGTAGACCCCTTAGTCAAAACAATGCATATATCAGGAAGAACATGTATGAAATATGTATAGAGATTTCCTAATTAAAAATAAAATCTCCAAATTTGATAAGAGCAACTGATGGATGACAGTGAGTGAGGAAAATACAGCAAAATCGCAGCTTAGAGTTTGACTGACCTTAATATATCTCAGGCTTCTTTTGAAGATAAAATGAGAGCAGGGAAGGGAAAATCTTTATTCCTTGAGGAACATATGAACATAGGGCCATATGCTCCGTGAGGCAAGGGTGTAATGAAGTAGAAACACATAGTTATTACTAGGTGGATACTGGTCTTCTATTACTTGAAATAGTGACAAATAAGTTTTCTCTCACACCAAGGTTGGCATTACCTGCTGAATTTTGTCAATCAATTCTGTTACACAGCCACACCACTGTGGGACCCTCCTGAAGTGCAATTCTCAACAGCCCTAACCAGCACAGCCTTTTCTTGGGAATTATGGAGTTGTAGTTCAGCATGTTTGGAAGGTTTTTGCTGCCACATCTAGATCCTTTTGGAATATCTGACTGTGAAGCTCATAGTGATCTAGCCTGTGTTTTTGCATCCGATTTTTACTACACATATGTAGTATATTTATGCATGTGGAAATTCATTTGGTTATTTTTGGCCCAGCTCTCCAAACCCATAAACTCAACTAATTCTGCAGCATTGATAAGTCTTCCCTCTACATCTTCATTCAAGTCATTTCTAGTAATGTTGAACAATTCCAAGCCCAGGACAGAACACTGCAGTATCCTTCTGGTGACTTCTGTTTGGGATAATGAAAAATCTTTGATTAGCGTGCTTTTGTTCATCAATCAGGTAAAAATCCACCTAACAGTCTAGCCCATCTTTTACTTGCTTTTGTGCAAGAATAGGATGGGAGTCCTTTTTGAAAATCTTACTGAATTCAAGATAGTCCACATTTTAAGTAGTGCCTTGATCTTCAAAATATGTAATTCTATCAGGGGGTGGAAAGAAAATTATCTGAAATGGCCATTTGCGGGGGGGGGGGTTTCTTGTGTGTATGTGACTTCAAGTCACCTGTTGACTTATCATGACTCCATGAATTTCATTCACAAAGAATTTTTAGAAGTGGCTTGTCACTGCCTTCCTCTGAATAATATTCTTTTCTAACACCTCACAGGTCACTTAGATCTGTTTTGGAACTTTTTCCTTGTATCAGTGTCAAGCCATCCAGATCTTCCTTTTTTTCTTTCTTGGAACTTGGATTGCTTCCTCAAGTTTGCAGGGTCCTCACATGTTCTCCTAGAATTCTGAAATATTGTAAACAGAGGCTGTGATTACATCTGTAAATTCCGGTGGTATTTTGAAGCACAACTTATCTGTCCTTGGGAACCTGCATTCATTGAAATCACCTTGTCACCTATCTTGAGCTACAGCCCCACCTCATCCCACACCTCACTTTACTGTATCATTTATTCTGTTTTCATAAGGTTGAGCACCACTTGCGTGTTGGAAGAAAACAAAGGCAAATTAGGTGGTGAGCAGTTTTCACCTTCTCCCTGTCATCCATGAACACTTCTTCATCCTCCCCAAGAACTAAACCTACACTTCCTTGTTCAGTCTTTTGCTTTGAATGTAACTATAAAACCATGTTGTTGTTGTTTTTAAAAAAAATTTTTGAAGGCCTAAGATTATTCTGAGCTACAGCCCTTATCATTTCCCCCTGCAAAACACTGGCTATTTGTATACGTACCCTTCCTTCTTAACTTGCTCCTCCTTCTATTTGTTATGCATGCATCCAGCTTTATTTAGCTACCACTTCCCCCCCCCCCCACACACACACACATTGAAACCATTGCTAATATTTGTATATTCAGCCATATTTGTGGTGCTGAATTAGAAATGGGACTCTGTTTCTTTTGACAGGCTGCTTACCTATGACATCTAATGGTGGGTAGGTAACATCCTCTCTCTGTTGTAAATAGTTGTACCTTGTTGGTAGCTACCATCAAGTCAACTTTGAGTTATGACAGCCCAATGAATGAGATACCTCCCAGTCACCCTATAATCAACCATTTTACTTAACTCAAACTCAGAGCCATGGCTTCCTTGAGTGGGTCTATCCATTTGTAATGTGTTTTGTGGGGGGAAATAATGGATGAAAGGCCAGAGCAGTCATATATAGAAGTACAATGGGATATCTCCCTCAAGAGTGAATCCTGCTGATGCATGAGTATTTGATCCAGTAACCCAAATGCACCAAATGTAGACACTCATCAGAACTATTAACACTTATCAAGATGTGAATAATAAAGAGGCAAATCCTCAGTAGGTGTGTTTGAGCAATTCAGTTCTTGTGAATTATGATGTGAAATGACCTGCTCTGTACCACTCAAGCTAACATGCATATTGGAATTTAGCTCTCTGTTGGATTACCTGCTTCTCAGTAGGTCAAATATATCACAATATACCTTCAGTGCATATTTTCAGGGAAAATGCATATTCAGATCAAACGTGGTGAGAAATTGTGCTCTCAGAAAATGTTCCAATAATTTAAGGGAAAATACTTTTGTGGAAAGGATCCTCTGCCACCTTTCATTTCAGAAAATATCCTGGATTCCTCATTACATTTACTTGGAAGTAGCTCCCATCACACTTCTTTTATTATTAGTGTGTGTCCACACTGTAGAACTAATGCAGATGGACCCTGTTTACATGCCCGGGAGCGTAGTTTTTAGACGCTCCCTAACCCTAGTACGTCACCAGGATGTCAAAATGGCGGCGCCCTGTCTACATGGGTGCAGCCATTTTGATGTGACGGACGCCTAGCGTCCACACTTCCCAGCATGCTTGTGATGCCACAAGTGCGCCATTGGCGCATTACAGCATCACAAGCGCGCCACATAAAGAACCCATCTTTTAAGGGTTCTTTTTGCTCTGCGGGGAAGTCTGGAGGCTGCGGCTTCCCCACAGAGCAAACTAGGGTGGCGGGAGACTGCCCGCTTTGGGCTGTCTGTATCCCGCCATTGATACCTTTTTAACTGCCATTGCTCCATCCTATGGAACCCTGGCATTTGTAGTTTTGTGAGGCATCAGCACTCTTTGGCAGAGAAGGTGAAACACCTTGTAAAATTACAAATCCCAGGGTTCCATAGGATGGAGCTGCATCCCTTAAAGTGGTATCAAACTGCATTATTTCTATAGTATAGATGTACCCTTAGACTTGCATAGGATTACATTATCTTTCTTTCTTTTTTTTTATTTTACAAACATATGACATACAAACATATAAGTAACACAAACCAAATACAGACATTATTTTAAAATTACATTTAACATAGATTGCACTTCCAACTGTGGAAATCTCTATATAGGTGTATAATTTTTCCATTTGTATTATCTAACATGCCTTTTCTAATGTTTCCTTCACATAAAACATGTTTTCATTAGCTGTATCTATAAATATATATATCATCATTTTCTCTAAACATTTATTTACCTTGGTCTTTTGTCTTAATGAATAAATTTTTCCCCTTATTTTCAATTAATTCAAAATAATCATTAGCTTCTGAGATATGTACAGTTATTCTTAATTAAATTTAATTAAATGTAGCAATCTGAGTTTCCCATTTTTACATTCATCCATCCCTTTTTTCACTTAATTTCCCTCTTAGAAGTATTATCATATCCGATTGTTTCAAGCAAATCGTTACTTAAATCTGCGTTTTCACCTTATTTCAACTTGCTTATATTTTAACTAAATTCCTTATATTCCTAACCTTTCTACATTTTTACATATTCACATACATATGTCATATTACTATAACATTTTTCCATTTCTTTTCTATGAATTTGTAGAAGGGCTCCCATTCTGCCTTTATAGATTCTTCATTTTTATCCTTCATCCAGCAGGTCATTCTATCCATCTCTGCCATTTGGAAGACTTTCATTGTCCATTTTTCCATAGATGGTATCTGATTAGACTTCCACATACCCGCATACGTAATTCTAGCACAAGTAAGCAGGTAGAAGAGTAGTTTGCCATATTGTTTTTCCAGATTTTTTCCCACCATACCTAATAAATATATTTCAGGGAGAAATGATATTTGAATATTCAGTTCCTTAGTTATTATTTCATGTATATTTAACCAATATTGTTTAGCAGCTACACAAGTCCACCACATATGATAGTATGTGCCTGTTGCTTTCAAACACTTCCAACATTCTGGATTATTCTTTTTGTACATCAAAGAGATTTTTTGTGGGGACAAGTGCCATCTATATGTCATCTTATAGATATTCTCTTTTAACTCTTGATTTACCGTATGTTTTAGACCCTTAGTCCAGATGTACTCCCAATTTTCGTATGCTATATTGTGGCCTACATTTTGTGCCCATTGGACCATACTATTTCTTATTACCTCCTCTTCCGTATCCCAACGGAGTGTCATTTTGTAGAATCTAGTGATGGCCCCTTTTTTCCCCTTCTCCATAATCTCCTCCCATTCTGTTTTTTTCCCCATTATGCCTGGTTGTAACTTATCAATTTTCCATCTTTCTTTAAGTTGTTTATATAAATACCAATGGCATGTTATATCTGAGTTATATAGTTCTTCCTGTGTCTTAAATTTAATTTCACCATGTATATCTTTAGTTATGTCTGCATATCTTAACCATTTTTTTTTATTTTTATTTTTTTGAATACTTTCCCTCCCAAAATAGGCTTCATGAGGCGAGCAGCTTCGAATCAGCTGGCTACAGAGTCTTGGTTTTAGCTTTCTCCATACTTTCAACATGGCTTTTATTAGGACATGACGTTTACTTTCTTTATGGATTTTATCTTTATCATAAAATAAATAGCCATGTAAACCAAATCTTAAATTAGCACCTTCTAACTTCAATAACTGCTCATTTTCTAAAGATATCCAGTCCATTAACCATAACAGAACAGAGGAGTAATAATACATTTTCAAATTGGGCACTCCCATTCCTCCTCTTGATTTTTCATCATACATTATTTTCTTATTGATTCTAGCCTTTTTCTTATTCCATATGAACTCCATTATTAAATTCTGCCATTTCTCCAAAGGTTTAAATACATGTAAAATCGGTATGGTTTGAAATAAAAACAATATTTTTGGCAGGACATTCATCTGTACAACTGATATTCTCCCCAACAGAGAAAGCTGTAACCTCCCCCATTTAATCAAGTCCTTTTTAATGTTTTTCCAGCTCGCCTCATAATTGTTATGAAATAATTCCGTGTTTTTATTAGTCAATATTATTCCCAAATATTTCACCTTTTTTTCTACCTTAAAGCCAGACCTATCTTCCAAACATCTTATAGCCCCTTCATTCAAATTTTTAGTCAACATGTTAGTTTTATCCTTATTCACTTTGAGACCAGATATTTTTTTCAAATTCTTGTAGTATATTAGTCAATGTTCCAATGTTCTTCCTAGGATTCCCAAGGATGTAAACTACATCGTCTGCAAAAAGCCTCATTTTGTATTCACTTTTTTTGATTTTCAAACCTTGTATTTGCTTTTCTACTCGAATTCTATTGTTTAATGCCTCTAATACAAAAATAAATAAAAGAGGTGACAGGGGACAGCCTTGACGTGTTCCTCTTTTTATCTCAAATTCTTCTGATTTACTGTTATTTATAATTAGTTTTGCCTTTTGTCTCTTATATATTTCTTGAATCCATGTTTGAAATTTATCCCCAGCTTCCATTTTTTCCAACATTGTGAATAGTGTCTGCCAGCTGATATTATCGAAAGCTTTCTCTAGGTCCATGAAGATCAGAGCTAACTCTTTTTCGTTGTGCCTTTCGAAATATTCAATAGTATTCAAAACAATACGTATGTTATGTCTGAGATGTCTTTTTGGCAAGAATCCAGCTTGTTCTTCTTGGATCCATTCGTTGAGAACTTTTTTCAATCTATCTGACAGTATTGCTGAAAAGAGTTTGTAGTCCGTATTTAACAAGGATATCGGTCTATAATTTCTGACATCTTTGGGATCTCTATTTTCTTTAAGTAATAGGGTGATATTTGCTTGTTGCCACGTATCAGGATATTTTTGATTTCCTATGGCATTCATTGTTGCCTGAAGTGGTAGAATCAGCTGATCCTCGAACTTTTGATAGTATTCTATAGGGTAGCCATCTGGGCCTGGTGATTTCCTTTTCTTCCCTCTCTTAATGACTTCAATAATCTCTGCCACAGTTATGGGGCTGTTTAATAAATTTCTTTGCTGCGAGTTAAATACTTTTAAATCTGCCTTACTTAAAAAATCTAGAATGTCTTTTTTCGGTATGTTGGTTTCTTTATATAAGGAGGCATAAAATTCTTGAAATTCTTTTTTAATTTTCTTGGGGTCCATTGTTATAGTAGCCTCTTTTGTTTTAATTTCTGATATAATATTTCTTTCTTTTTGTTTTTTCAATCTATAGGATAACCATCTACCCAGTTTATTAGCTTGTTCAAAATGTATTTGTTTTATGTATCTTAGTTTGTTCTGTATTTCTTCATTTTCCTCCAACTCTATTTGCTTCTTAAGAGTGTTGATTTCTTTCATTGTAATCTTATTTGATAGACTGCTACTTAATTCTTTCTCTTTTTGTTGTAGGATTACATTATCTTTCAAGCCTTTTTGAAGCCTTTTTTTCTGGGAGGTTATCAAAACATCTTAATTTTTTTAAGAACATAAATACATCTAACTGTAATAAGGTGTTTTTACAGTCATTCATGTTTTCAAAGCAGAGTTGCATGGAATACCACAGTGGGATTTTATATATTTTTAAAAGCCCTGCTACAATCACTGTCCTTTAACCTTGCTCTTCTCAAATAAAATGAGCTACTGGAAGCATGCTCTGCCCACTTGTAAAAAAGTTGTTTTTTTTTTTGGGGGGGGGGGGTCAGATAGGGTGGGGTTCTGTAGATACTCAACTGCTCTAATAGTGCTTCCAGGGTATGCCCAAGGAGGCTGTCAGTTTTATGGCAGCCAGTTTAAATTTTCTTAACTTCCGAAAGCACCTTAGAAAAGGTATTTGCCTGGGAGGCCGGCGCTTTAAACCACATGAAACCAGGTTGGATGAAAGGCCACAACTTTATTAGCAACAGCAAACCAGAACAGAAGGGTTGGCACAAAGCATAAGGTCAGGATCTGAAGCATCGACTAACCCCACGGTTAATCGATAAGCAGCATGCCTGGTGACCGCCAGGCGTTGGGATGACCTAGGGGCTAAGGAACGCCAACTGGCCGCCATCACACCAGGCACTCTCTTGTTCTCAAAGCCCCTAGCCACTGGGTGGCTTTACCATGTTGTGGCCCCCGCAATGGCCACAACGCATGCCCAGCTCGCCCCTGGGTCCCTATTGACTCCCAAACCAGTGCTCCATAGCCCTGGTATCCAAACCAACCAGATCCTGACCTATGCTGCCACCCCAAGTTGTGACAAAAAAACCAATCACCCTAGCGGAGGGTGGGTGGGAGAGCCGAGCGGCAAAGGCTGTGGGGCCTGACCACATGGCCTTTTTATAGGCCAAGGCCCCGCCTCCTCACCCCATGGTGAGGCTCCTCCTCCAGGGCAGCCCCAACCAATGAGCTGCCCTGGAAGACTGAAGCCTCACTACAGAGACTTCCTCCCCCCTACCAGAGTGGCGCAGGCGGAAGGGGCGGTCCCTTCTGCCCTGCGCCACCAATCATGGTGGAGGGCAGCCCCAACCCGGAAGTTGGGGCTAGGGAGCCGCTTTTTGTGTGGGGAAAACAAACCAAAAGGGCAGCCACACTAATGCTTCCCCCCTGAACAGAATGTTGCCTCATCCCTGAACAACAGCAAAATGGTTGCAAAGTGATTCCTTTCATGTTGTTGTTGTGTGCCTTCAAACCAAATTTCTCATTTATGGCAACCCTATCATGGGATTTTCTTGGCAAGTTTCTCCAGAGGCAGTTTACCACTGCCATCCTCTGAGTCTGAGAGTGTGTGAGTTGTCCAAGATCACCCAGTGGGTTTTTACATGGCTGAGCCAGGATTCAAACCCTGGTCTCCAAAGTTGTAGTCCAGTGCTCAAACCACTACAGCACACTGGCTTTCCACTCAGTTATAGCCTGCCTTTACCCTGATAATTGGACTCTGTTTGATCCAGTCATTGATTCAGAAACATGTTTTTGAGCCACATATTTTGAAAAATGCTAGCATACATGTTAGCATACATTTATTTGTGAAAAGTTGTGAATTCATGCAGAAATTGAACAGAAGAATAAGCATGGAACTGATTCATGGACTAGAGATACAGAATGGTTTACTTCTCATCTAAAGCAGTAGCATGCGCCTAGAACGGCTTCTCCCTTGCATTTTGGGCAAATGGACTCATGCACAGTACTAAAATTTCCATCAGTGTTTTTGGCTTCTAGCTATGTTCACTTAGCAAGCCCCTGAGGAACAGCTTCTACCTGATGACATAGAATCTGATCATGTGATTTTCCTTAGCAAACATTTCCCCTGCCTAATTAATTCACCAAAACTCAAAACAGTCTTATTTTTTCCTGTGTATCCTAGAAATATCTCACTACATGATCCTAAACCATGCCATTTACTAAATTTATGCACATAAATATAACATAAAGTAATCAAATGCTATTATATATTCCCTTTGTTCCTTTATGTTGATACATTCTATACAAAAATATTTAATACACTTCTGAAAAGTACGATGCCAGTGATAAAATCAGTTTACAGCTTCATAGATAATTTATGAAAGTTTTTAACAGTGATCTTTAATGTCATAACAATATGACAATGTGAACATTCATGTTTGCATAGTGTCCACATACAATATGAATACTGAATATTAATATGAAATGAGAATTTGATTCCTTTCCCTCTCCAAAAATTCAGAGTGGAGAAAAAGTTACAACTTGCTACATTGCCTAGGCATATTATTCTATGAAAAGCAACAGCACTTGTTTTATTGTAAATTTTTATATATTTTAAACCACAAATCTTGACATACTTCCAGTGCACATGGGATCATAGTTATCGTGTTGTTGTTTTGTGTATCTACTTTAATCAGGGAGAAAAAAAGAAAGACATGGAAATGGTTCATTATTGACTGTACTGAAAGAATTTCCATTACAAGGACTGAGTTGGAAAGGAGTACAGAGCCAGAGATTATCATGCTTGAGGGCTTGGCCTTGTATTACTTGAAGCACATGTTATGTACATGTTTATAACTGCCTGCTACAGAGGTAAGAATATTTAGTAATTTATCATCCTCAAATTATTTTTTTTAAAAAAGGGTGCAAGATTTTATTTGTACAAAAAGCACTAGATTGTGAACAAAAAACATTGGCCATAGTTCTGTGTGACCTACTTAGCTGTGTAATCACCTGACAGGTTATTTAGACAGTGAAAATAATCCCAGTAGAATATGGTTTGAATCTTTGTCCTTCACATACATTTCAAATACACCTAGGTAAGTTTTTTTGGGAGGAGCATTTGCCAAAAGCCCAACTTAACCCAGGATAATCAATCTTGCCTCTCCCCCCTCCCCCATTTTCCTAAACGATTTGCATTGTCAGCTGTGTGAATAACCAATGCAAACAGACCCGAGATAAAACTCTGCATGCCTTGAACATGTTTCAAATACATCTCCATCATCAGCTCCATCTTTGTTTGCAGTGCTGACACGTGTGAGCAACAGAACTCACAGAGATGTACATAGATGAGGTTCTGATAAAAATAGTGTGAACAACAAAACTGGGATGCATGAATGAGATTATTCACATAGTTGTGCTAACAAAAACAATGTCTGAACAACTGATTAGTTTCATAGCTAAAGAGGGTCTCCTAGCCTGATCCCCTCAATCCCCACTTATCAAGAAGAAGTTGCTCTGAGCAACAGGAGTCTGTTTTCCTGTTAACTGGGAAGTAGCTGATTGCCATTGTCCAGTCATATCCGGCGATCTCCAGTGCAAGAGACAGAAACTTATCCAAGCAGAATTGAGACCATAATTCAGTTGCTTCTAAGTTGACAGGGGAACCGAGCCCTGTCACTCGCAGTGGCAACTGCCCAGTAAATGGGGATAAGGGAACTGCCATAGTCCCTACATACTCCCTAAACTACGAGATATATGGGGTTCATGAATACCAACCAGTTACCAACGTGTAACTGCTTTGTGAATGACAAATCTTTCTCAGATTTCTGATTTTTCATGTGAGCAAAGTGCTAATGCAAAAGGCAAGGCCAGATACTTCCTTCTTTGTGTGTTAGTTCAAATTGGGCAAGTAATGCCCAATACAATACCTTTTTTTCCTCAATGTTGTGATACTATTAATCTACTAATGCTATACAACTTCAGGGTTTAGTGTTGTTGAACTGTTAGATGTGATGGTCATGTTGGATGAGATGTAGTGGGACAAAAATGGGACCCAAAGCAGCTATTCTTTTATTGCCACCATGCTTCACCATTTAGAAAGCCTTAAGCTGGTTTTCAGACATCATAACTATCAGTACCTGCACCTCCTTTGGAAACTGTGTGATTTCTTGCCTAAGGACACCTCTGTGCTATGTGTCATTTTCATGTAAATTTCCCCAAAACTAGGAGAGGAATAGGAAAATGAATAATTCTTACCCCCCCCCCCCACTAAAATTGAAGCTTTTCCTTACTTTGTCACAAACAACTGCACATATTTTTCTTCAGTTTTGTTATTCGGGGATTCTTTTATTTTTATTTTATTTCTGTCAGAACAATGGTCCACAAGGAACCTTAGGCAAAGTTTGTCCTTTTTTTTTCTGGAAGCTCTCAAAATGTAAAAGCTGCTTTGCACAAAAATAGCTGTGCTTATTAATATGAAGCTTGACAGCCTTGAATTTATCTGAAGAAGGTAACTGAAATTTCTTCCAGTTCTGTCAAGAAACAAAAAAGGTTGTTGGCAATTCCATGTTTTTAATAAATAGATTTTAAAGGTGTGTAGTGTGTGTGTGGGAGGGGGAGGGGAGCCTAATGTCTATTAGTTTGCAATTTGGCATTCATAATGTTCTCCTTGGGGGATACCATGCCTCCAAATTTCATCCAGATCTGACAAAGGATGGGGTGCAGAAATGTTATAGCTGTTTCTTTGATTTCCAGTGATAGTCAATGAGAAGTATCATGTTTTAATTTAGGAATCTTGTGACTTGGGTTTGGGACTTGAGTCAAGTCAGGCAGCCTTTCAGTCCATCTAAAACTAATCAGGGCATTCTCTGAAGCACCAGATCAGAATGGCTGACAGCCACATGCACAAGTTTTATATGCCCACAAAATCACATTAGAAGTCTCACAAGATTTCCAGTCTTGCAAGATTTTCCCTGGGACTTGGTGTGTAATTTAGGCCAGGACCACCACCACCTGAGCCATCACAAGACAGAGCCATCACAAGACTTTGGGTATAAAGGGCTCTGAGCAGCCACTCAGGAGAGCAAGGGAAACCCAGTTTAGGCATTAAGAATGCCCAGAACCACCACCAACTTTCCATACAACATTGACGTAAGTCTCTGAAGCACCAAATCAGGATCCAGGCTGATTCAGTCAATTGGTGCATGCCACTAAAAACTAATTTCTATTAGTTTTTGATGGATAGTTAGCTCACATGGCACAGTCTTTCTTTGTATATTCTTAATTAAGCAAATAGTGACCTCTCTACTGACCTTTGCATTACATCTTTCTTTACTTAAACACAAGGCCAAAAGTACATATCACTAGTAAGAGTTGCTATCTTAAAAAACAAACAAAAACAAACAAACAAAAAACAAAACTGGTTCTGCTCCAGATAGATGCTAGAAGAAGTTTCACCTACTAAATGCTTGGATGTTAGTCTGCTGCTCCAAACTGACTAGGGTTCACCAACTGCAAAAATTGGCAACCCTAATTTAAAGCAAACTTTTTTTTCCCCACTTGGACAAAGTATATTTAATTTTGTATTGGCTCATGGCTGTCCACTGATTTTATGGAACTTAAATGCAAAGTTGCAATCATTTCCACCTTCATCTCAGCGTCATGCAAGCATTCCCAAACTGTTTTGTGTCAACAGAAGACCTCCATCGAGATCTGTTTTTTCAGTGTTTCTAGCCCTCCAACTGTACTCCAGGAACATTCAAAACGACCTGAAAATAAAACTCCCCTTGTTATGCTGGAGATGAACTGCGAATGAAGAAGTAAGGTGAAGACACCATCACCCTTCTCAAGATTCCAGGGTGCAAAATTGCATTTGACTGCTTTGAAAAATGGAACTGTTATAACCTGAGAAGGGTTCATGCCAAATAAAATATAGGCAAGAGGATTTATAGCAAAAGCTTAAGGAAGGGGCCTTGGAGTCTCCTGTTTCTTAATGCTGCATGTGTACTTGATTTGCCTTATTTATTTTTTGCAGCTGCAGACTGAACATCAGTACCCAGGTAGGCACTGAAAGACCCTGACTCGTTCTTTGCTAGTTGGCATACTGAAAGAGAAAACAACCATTGCCCATGCATACTGGCTGAGATGGAGAAGAATATTTAGGTCTTTTCAATATATCTTATCTTGTTCAACATACTACCACATGCAGTGTCTTCAACTTAAAGGTGATACTTACATTCACCTTAGAAAGCGAAGAATGAATAGATGAAATCTGAGTATCCCACTGAGATTAAAATCCTTCTGACTTGCCGATGTTAAGTTCTGAAAGCAGGGGTCTTTATTCAGATCTTCAGTAGAGTCATGGTAGAGAATTCTGTATGTCTTAAACTATGGATCATATCCTCTTAATGTTCATTTTTATTGGCTTTCTCCCTCTATTCATACATTTAATTGTCCAGTTTTTTAAAAAAGTAGTTCAGCCTGAAAAGGCCATTTTATAGCTTATCTGAATGTCAAAATTCTTTCCACTGGGAGCTGTCCTTTCAACTGAATATGGTACTATTTGGTCATAGAGTCGGTATTTATTTAACATGCAGAGAAAAGTGTCCTCTTTCTGAATGGGTTAGAGAACATTTAAAAATGTGCAGATAATTAGAAGTTCAGATAAATTACACTGCTATAGGGGTACATGAAGGACACAGCAAATTGGGAGATAAGTTTTCTTGAGCATCATTCACTTATTACTGGCGTTTTATAATAGTGAAGTTTTTGTGAAGTCAGACAGGGCAAATTGTGAAGCCAATGACAAGTCCAAAGTCAATGCTACTGGTTGATCACCATGAATCCTTATGGGTGGGTTAAGTAGGTTAAAAAAAATAGATTTTGGAAAAGTTAGGTCCTAAACACACAGCAGAAATAATCCAGTTTGAGACTGCTTTCACTGCCCTGTTTCAGTGCTAGGGAATCCTGGGAACTGTAGTTTATTGTGGTACCAGAGCTGTCTTTGACAGAGAAGGCTAAATGCCTTATAAAACTACAGTTCCCAGAATTTCCTAGCATTGAGCCAGGGCAGTGAAAGCAGTCTCAAACTGGATTATTTCTCAGTGTGTTTGGGACCTTACTTTGTTTGAACTACAACCTCCATGCTGTGTTTTGGTAGCTGTAGTCCAAAAAAAGAAGAGCATTTCCAAGCTCGGGAGGGGGAGGGGAGAGAACCCCTACTTTTGGAGGGCATTGCAATGTTTTTAACATACTGATTTTCATGTTATTTAATATCCTAATACCCAAAACTCCAATAGAGCTTTCATCATTACCTCATATTTGTATAAATAAAACCAACATCTGCTCAGTTTTTGCATTACAGGAACTTCATCTCTGCCAATATTTGTCCCATGTGGGACCTAAACCTTACACTGTATGTTAAAGCTTTCTTTCAACCAAGGATCTTTCAATCACTTTCTTTCAACCAAGGATCACACAGTATATATGCTTCACTCACTTCCATGCCAGCACTCTCTGAAGATGCCAGCCACAGATGCTGGCGAAACATCAGGAATAAAATCTTCCAGAACACAGTCACATAGTCTGAAAAACCCACAAAAAATCTTTCATTTAGTGTTATCTAGATCCTCCACATGTCTTCAGATCAATGTGACTTCCCCATGAGAATCTTCCTAATGTTCCAAAGTTCATCATAACCTCTTAAAACATGCCTGGTTCTAGGCATAAAAATATGAAAATATGATATAATAATCATATATTTGAATGTATCTGATGTGCCAACACTATAAGTAGAATGCCCTGTTTTTCTTTCTCTATATAAGGCTATCTGAAGGCTATCAAGGCAAAAGTAGCCTATTAGCCATTTATCTTGATTTTGTGGGTGCCTGTCATCACATCTCATGTACAGGCAACACATACAAGTTGCCATGTCATAGAAAGCAAAATGAAGTTGCCAAAGTCAATTAGGTACATATATAATTAAAGAAAACTCACCAGTGTGTATCTTTATCAAAGAAGGTGTCACAGAGTCACAAAGCTCTCTAAAGAGGCAATATCTAAAGACTCTAATTTCAATTTCAACGTCTCCTCTTTCTAATCACAAGTTTCTGGTGTTCTTTTTCCCCATTTTTTCCTCTGTCACTTAATTTTTGTTTGGTTTAGGCTGAAATCCTATGAACCCTTCAAAAAAAAAAAAAACTTGGATGCTCCCTCTGATTTCAGTTTTAAATTTTTATAAAGTCCACAGAGAAACCCCTTCTATGCACATTACACTTAATATACACATATACTGTACATACAGTACACTTTTCCACATTTGCAAATCAATTTCCGTTGTAATATTGCATTTTCTAGAATACAATAATATGCATGTGTATATAATACACAATTTTGTGAGCCCTTTACCATGAAATATACATTTGTGTATTCTTTTTAAATAAAATTGACAATTGTATGACCAAAGTTGCACATATGCCAATACTGAAGAACTGTGTTTCTGTTGCTTTATTGGTTTCAGTGAATGAGTTTGCTTCCAGTTTGCATTGGATGCATGTTGAAGATATTTCTCTTTTATTCAAAATGGTGTATCCAACTATGGTTAAACAGAGATACAATGCCGTGAAAATTATTCTTTCAAGTATATTTTCACCATCTTGGCATTTCCTGGCACAGTTTTTCCCTTCCTTTCCTTTTGAGTCCATAAAAAAGGGTAATGGTTTTCCCTTTGACATGTTGAAAGTTGTGTCCAACTGTAGCTCATCTCCTATACTTAGATGAGGGACCCAGTATTATCAAAGATTATTCCATTATTATGTGACCAGAATGACTGTACAAAATGCTGTTACCTTCCCACTGAAGTGGTACCTTTTTATCCACTTGCACTTTTACATGCTTTCAAACTGCAAGCTTGCCAGAAGCTGGGACTAGAAACAGGAGCTCACTCCATCATGTGAGACTTGTCTCTCAAACTGGTGGCCTGATGACCTTGCAGTCATCAGAGTTAGCATCTTAACCACTGAGCCACTGTGTCCAGGTTTGAGTACATTGCAAATGCCTAAAAGCCAGAAATGCATTGAGGTCTGCTCTAAACAATGAGTGCTTGAAGTATAATGTTTAATGCAAGTTTTAGAAAGAACTTAATCTGTAGAATATTTTGTTATAGCTTTGAAAGATTAATGGGTGGAGTTGAGATAAAAAAAAACACCAAGACAAATATGTTATTGTAACAGGGAATGAAAATTGGCTATTAGTTAAATAGCCACCTATTTAAATACTATTACTGAGCTGTGACTTAGACAAATAGAAATTAAAACAATGTATTTATTTATTTATTTATTTATTTAAAAGCCTCCAAAATGATAATACTTTACTGAAATATCTCAGAAAAGAAGATTTTCTGTACAGTTTTTCAATACTTAAAAAAACACATTTGAATTTGGGGGAAATTTAAATCCTTCCCAATTTTTCTCCCATTGTTGCCACAAATGTTGTAACCTGTGAATGCAGTAAAATTACAATTGTGATCTTTAAGCATGTTCATCGTTATTTAAGATTGTTAAAGGCAATCATAAAAATTTCTGGACATTACTGTACATATTGTATTGTGGTTCAAGGTACTGTATGATCTGGTTATTTTGAGATCACCCAGCCCTCTCCCCCAGAGTTGGCAGAATGTGGATTTTTTTCTTCCTCGGCATATCTTTAATATTCAATTGTAGCACTACACAGTGGACCCTTGCCTTATGCAGGGGATCCATTCCAGACCCTCCCGCATAAGGCGAATTCTACCTATGCTTGAGCCCCATTCATTTGAATGGGGCTCGTGCGCACAGTGGTGTGGCAGTTCATGTACACCACGGGTGCATGCCCCATTCATCTGAATGGGATGCACCACCCCTTGCACCCCATGTGCTCCCCACAGCTTGAGTGCGTGTGCTCAAAGACGTGTATAGTGTGCCTGTGTATAACATGGGTGCACTGTTATTCCATGTTGCGGAAATCTGCTATTTGCTGTTTAGGGAATTAGCTGCCAAAGAGACTACTATGAAGTACTATGTTACAGAGTACTGTACAGGGTACTGTATAGAGTACTACACTGTTCTGGCAGAGTTTTTATGAATGATGGTGAGATATCTTCACTATTAGCTAGTAGTATATTTTCCCCTCTTGTCCTGGGGTGGGCATGTGTAGGATACAGTGGATGTTTTGCTTTCATAGTGACAGTGTTTGCCTACCACCACCTCACCCCACACTGTGTAACTGCGTATAGGATTGCTCTGTTGGTCTTTCTTTCTTTCTTTCTTTCTTTCTTTCTTTCTTTCTTTCTTTCTTTCATGGCATCAGGAGTGTACGTTTACATTAAATAAATGTCTAATCGAGTTAATTTAATAGCAGGATAAAATCTTTCTTTCAGTCAGGGTCACAGGATTTTCAGATTTCTGCAGGGTACAAGTAGCCTTGAGGGTTTTACACACACACACACACACACACACACACACACACACACACAGCATTTGTACTCTTGGCCTTATAGAGGGAGTTACTGGCACACATCCAGTTCACCACATGAAAATCTAAGCTGCCCGTAGTATAAGTGCAGACTTTAGCATTGCTTCTTAAGGTTTTGTTTGGCACGTTGCCAAAGATGTTATGTCTTTAGCTGGGAAAATTGCCTAGGAGTTAATTGAGAGGAAAACACTAATATACATCCACCCCCAACAGAAAGTGGAGGGGGAGGGGGAAATGATATGGATATGCCTATGTTGTCAGGTCCTTGATGAGAGAACAGGCACGCCATCACAAGTTACTAAGCAGTGGCTTCCAAGTATGAATAAACCAAGTTCTATAGTTTAAAAACTTGCAGCAGTGGAGGTCTTCCCATTTTTATTCTGCTTTTCTAGCCTCCTATGTCATAGTTCTCTTGAACTATCTTCTCCCCATCCATTGGAAGGATATCATGACAGGTAAAAATCTATCTGGCCTAGAAGAGATGCACACAGAGCCTGGTGAGCTGCTACTATTTCTGTCTCGATAGCTGAGATCCCACATCTACACATAGCCCTGTGTACATAGTTCTGCATCTTCCTGGGAAGATCTCAGCTCAGTTGTGGCAAAGAAATGAGGCTGTGCTGTCAAATGGAGCACACCCACCTTTTTCTTTCCTCAGAGCAACTAGATCTTCATGGTCTGACTCTCCTACTTTCTCTTGTCATCCCCACCAATAACCAACAGCAGCAACAACAGTCTTGCACAGGGCTGGGTGCCAGCTGCTGGGTGCCAGGAAGCTTGTGAACAAAGCACAAAGACAAAAAAAAAATGAACTCCCTAGGCCCTGTCCCAAAAAGGGACTTAGGCTTGCATTAGCTGCACTTACTTGTGTACAAGTCACTAAAAGGATACTAACCAATGGTGGCTGCTCTCATCCCAACAGATTGCCCAGAGGAATCAAACTTTGTCTCACCATAGGACCTTGGGATCCTCAGGAGAGACCCTTCTGTCAACCCCACCATCCTCACATGTAGGGACATGAGACGGGGCTTTATCCATGGCTATCCCCTAGGCTGTGGATCACCTTTCTTAACTGATGTCCTTCTGTCAGCAGATAAGACTTTTTTATATTTTTGCAGGCTTTTAAGAACTGAATATGTCCAAAGAAAAGGCTTTTAAGAAGTTTATTTTAATTGTGCTTTTTGTTTTGCTGTTAAACTATTTTTTCCTTAGGAATTATTTATTTTTTAAAAAATTGAAGAGTAGAGTAAACATTTTAAATAAAACTCAAAATGCACCTAATTATTTTGCAGGATTTTTATACATAGTGTTATATGAATGATGTTATGATTCAGATAATGCTTATGGGCAGTGATGACAATAGTAATCATAACTGTTATAATTTATCAGGTTTTACGTTGCTATGTACCCATGAACTCACAGGTACAGAATTCTTCTATTCCTTCTTCTACTTCTATCATGATACATTCTACGGACGAGTCTTTAAGACATATTGAAAAGGACTGGGATAAACCAATCCTGGTCATCTCAACTGGCAAATAACAATAGCTTGAAAATCAAAGCCCAAACATTAGTTTTGGCCCATAACTCCCAGATCCCCTAGCCAACATTGCCAATGGTCATGCTGGTTTGGAAAATCTGGGAAACGTAGTCCAAAAAGTAACTTTACTGAC
>NC_056524.1:103243664-103265033 GCF_019175285.1 Sceloporus undulatus
GAACCATACTGAGTCTAAGAAAATATCAAGCAAGCTAGCTCTATCCCTTACCCTAATAAAAAGCCCATTGCTCTGTTATATTTAGAGGTCCAAGAAAGTTAGTTTTAATTTGTAATTGGTTACAGTTGTGAGATTCAAAACAGTTAATCCCTGTTACAGTTATATGTTTTAGAAAGTAACTCCTACTTTCCTGTTTCTCAAAAGCAACTGAATTAGGGCATGTCTACACAGCAGAAATAATGAAGTTTGACACCACTTTAACTGCCATGGTTCCATCCTACAGTATCCTAGAATTTGGACTTTTGTGCACTCAGCATTCTTTGGTAACACTCCTTGGCAAAGAAAGCTGTAAAACTACAAATCCCAGGATGCCATAGGGTGGAGCTACAGCACTTACAGTGGTGTCAGACTTCATTATTTCTACAATGTAGATGCACATCTAGTTACTTTTGGTTACTTTTTAAAAAATGTCAGTTCTACTAGCCATTGGACTGTGATACAAAATATACTCTCTTCTTGCCTACTTTGTCACTCGCTCAGCACCCACAACACAGTGCAAGGCAGTGAGATGATACAAGACACCAATATGTGGGCCATGTAATAATTTCCTCCATCACCAAACAAATCAGACTCCGGGGGGGGGGGGGGACCACCATTCACTGCAAAACAAGTGAGGTTATTTCCCACCAAGTTTTGGTTTAAATGTAATGCCCAAATCTTCATTATTGGAAAGGGGAATGGATTCCTTAAAATGTATTATACTTAAGGAAAGGGACAATGTATAACTAGTTACCTCCAAGCTCTTGAGTGAATGCAAGGAGAAAAGTGAACCAATATGCATGAGATGTCTGAAAAGGTTTGTCCAGCACGATGCACAATATGCTCTAAGCACAAAATAGAATGGGGCTGTGCTTCAATGCAGGCCCACTGTGCAGATTATAATTAATTGTAGATGTGTGCCTGAGCACTGGTAGCAGTGGCCAACTATTCTACTCCTCTTTTTCACACTCCTGCAAACCAAGTATAACATCAAATAGAAGAGATGATGTATAACTTCAACATGCAGTTCACCATAGGACTTATACAGGGTGAATCAAATCCTTATTTTGGATTTAAGTACCATTTTAACTTTCTTGTCTCCAGCAACCCTCTCTCTCTCCCTCTCAGTAAGAATTTATTTAAGCTTGGTAAGCAGCACTGAGCCAGCCTGCAGCAGCAAAGACTTAGTGGCTAATGACTAAGCACATCTGTAAAAGGGGATCATTTTGTGTAGCAGCTATTGTTTTCTCCCAGTGTAAGAGACTTGAGAGCCTGGGGATATGAAGAAATAAAATTGGGAGGACATGACATTATTCTTATTAGCGCTTATCTTTCCTCGCGACCAACTGTCTTTCGCACAAGGAAGGTGCTTCTCCAGCATCCCCACATTTCCCCCCACCCCTGCCTTTTTGTCTTTTGGATACAACCAAGGTTAAGAAGACATGATCAAAGCTGAAACAATGATATTTTGCTACTGTATGAATTCTCCCTCCATCCGCCTAATCCTCTTCTTATGGAGACCTGGTGCTGAAAGCCAATCATTTAGGTGGGCTCTAAATAAAGCCAGGAGCTTGAATTCCTGCCACCAGCTCTTTTATAATGAAAAGGCCCTAATGAATGCTGGTAAGTGGTAGGAATGTGTGACCAGCTGCATCAAGGCAGGTAATGCAGCTTGGATTTAATTGGGAGCAGGTATGGGAAGGCTGTATTATTTTAATTGGTGAGGGGGGTTTTCTAAATGGAAAGGAGAAAGTATAATGGATAAATTGTGCTGTACAATAGCACTTAAGCTGGGATTGTATGCATTCGTTAATCTGTTGAGGAATGAGGCAATTCTAAACAATTTTCTCAGTGAAACCAACTCCAGAAAGCTTGTCCTTTTTTTCTTTCTTTCTTCTTCTTTTTTTCTTTCTTATTTTTCTGCTTCTTTTTTTTTTCTTTTTTTTTGTTCTCCCTTGGGAAAATGCAAGATTGAAACAGAAAATACCTTTACTGAGGCAATCATTTGCCACGTGTGGAAAGCGGATACAGCTGTAAAGTACGAAAAAAGGATCTTTGTAGTACAATAAAGGATGGAAAAAGAGATAAAGTTAGGGATAAGAGAGGGCCTGTCATTGCATCCAAAGGAGGAATAAAATGATGACATTTACAGTGACAGATGAGCCTGTAAAGAGAACTCAGGACAATTTAGAGAGGGGGAATTTGATATTTAAAAGAAAGGGCTCTGATAATTAAAAGTAGCGTTACATTAAACTGTAACGCATGTCATTAGTGACAGAAGGGAACTGGTGCCTTTTGAAAAGTTAATGATTCGCAAAGACCTGCTCATGAAACTCTGTATTTATAGTAAAGTTCATTTGCACAAAGAATACACAGAAGCTGGTTTCTTTTTTTAAAAAAAATCAGAACGGGAAGTAAGGAAAGGCCTACGAAATGTCTTCTGTCATTTCTGATATAGATGAGGTGTGAGTATATTTACAGGGCCATATATATCTATCGATGATATGAAGACACAGCCCACTGGGAGGTTAAGCTGTGTATGATTCATTGATTGGGATGCTTTTGTATAGTCTTTAGTTAATTTAAGTAAGTCATGTGCAGAAACAGACCTTGTCACAAGTGACACAAAATTACTAGAATCAGGAATCCCAAATTATTTGTCTCCTAACTACATAGCATTTTGGAGATTACAGACTGGAAATTTTGTATGCAACATCGATCTTTCGAGTGTTGAGATGAATAGTCCTGTGGTTTTTTTAGAAGATACAGTATGGAATTCAGAACTGGGTTTTATGACTCTTCTGTAATAATAAATTAAGGAACTGGTTGTAACTGAGGTTCTCTAATGGGGCTTTTGCTCCTGTATATTTCATTACAGGTGGGGAAACCAGGAGGATTGGATGTCCATCAGAGTTCATGTAGGCCTGGCAATGGGAGGAGAGAAACAAAACAAAGCATAAAGTGAGTGCTGAGTGAGTTTTTCCCAGGATCCCCAAGTGGGTTTCATGTATTGCTTAATGCTGAAAGTGAGACAGATTCAGCTTTCTCTACAGGTTGTAAAGGCTGAATTATCTTACCATTGCTATTGTTTGTGGCTACAAGTAAATGCACAAAGCTGCAGCCTATTTCAGACATTCTTTATCTGAAGATCTATTTTGTTGTCTTAAAACCTTTTCTGGAAAAAAACTTTAGCTCATTTCAGGGCAGGGCACATTAGACTGTCATACAATGACATTTACTTTAAATAAAGAGGTAGCAACTTGTCCTATAGAACAAACACAAGTATTTCCTGTTTATTTTTAGATTTTAGACACCAATAAACATGTTACTGTACATTTTAGAAAGTCTTTCGGAAGACTTTTGTCAGAATGATTATGATATACAATGAAAACAGACATATCTTGGACTCAGAATCTAAAGAAATGCCTTACATTTAAAATTCATTGCTGGAGGAAATTAAAGTAAAATACATGCTATGAACTGTGAAGTAAAATGTTTAGAAATGGTTGATCATGTTTAGAATTAGGTAACTAAATTGATCCTCAACACCTATTAAAGAGGTTATTGTATTTTTAAAGAGGTGTGTCAAACACATGAAGAAAAACAGTGCAATTTGAACTTTTCTTGCTCTTTTTAATGTACATGCCTGCTCAGAAATAACTCTCAATAAAGTAACTGAGTTTAATGGAAACTATCCCAGTTAAGGTTGTATAAGATGACATAGTCTGTGACAGAGAAAAAAGTTCTTTTCTGCCATATCCACATTGTATATAATGTCTTTATCTCTTTCTGGTAACATTTCCACAGACAGAGAGGCGGGTTACACACCGCCATGAAAGTACGCGCGGAGTGCGTACTAGGGCTAGGGAGGTGCAGTGCTTCCACACCTCCCTAACCCTAATACGCGCTCTGCATGTAAAAAATGACGGCGGCCGTTCCAGACGGCCGCCGCCATGAGGACGTCACGGCCGCGCTGCCTCTATACGGGGCAGTGCGGATGTGACGTCCTCGCTCCGTGCCAGGGTGCCTAGTGTGCCCTTAGCACGAACCAGGAAGGAGCTCCGTTTCAGAGTTCCTTCCCAGTTTGCGGTACCGCTTTGCGTCACTGGGCGCAGCCTTCAGATGGCTGCGCCCAGCGAAGCAAGGGAGAAAGGGGCCAAGCGGCCCCTTTCTCCTCCACCCTGCCGCCGCGACACCCCTTTTCAGGCTGCGGGGAAGCGGCATTTTGCCGCTTCCCCGCAGCCTGAAAAGCAGCAGATCAGGGCCTCAGCGGCTGCTGTTCTGACCACTGAGGCCCCGATACACCAGGAAAAGGGGCGGGTACAGCCCGCCCCAAATAGGCGGTCTGTAACCCGCCAAATTCAGCAAGCATAGTTTTCTCCAGTGTGGCCTCATCTGTTGGATTCCTTTCAGTATTGTAGCCGTTAAAAGATACAGAAGACACAATAAGGATGAAAAAATGTTTGGAAAGTTATTTTTCTGTTACTCACTATATTGTTGAAAAAGTAATTTGCTTCTGCTGCTTATTATGATGATACAGTTAGCTCCCTCTCTTTGTTGCATGGTTTTCCAATTGCTGGGATGGGATTAGTAAGGAGAAAGCTTATAATTGATAAGAGAAAGATATAAAACTTGAAGCTTTCTCTCAAAATACTTCTGAAGGAAAATTTGGAAAAATAAACCCCTTGACACTGTTATTCATGATATCAGTGAAGTAAAGTTGGTCTTACTCATTATACTGATAGCTTAGGCTTCCATATTCCTTTTTAAAGCTTTTTTTAAACAAAGCATTTTGTTGTAGTTGTGTGCATCAAGCTGTTTATGACTTTTGATGACCCTAGGGCTAACCTATCATGGGGTTTTCTGGAGCTGAGTGATTGTGACTTGCCAAGGTCACCCAGTGGTTTCCGTGACTGAGTGGGGAATTGTACCCTGATCCCCAGAGTTATAGTCCAACACTCAAACCACTACACCACACTGGCTCCCCAATGGAGAACAGTACCATGTAAAAGCTAAGACTTCAGGAGACTGCATTCTAGATCGATACTCAATCAAGGAAGCCATGGCCTTCAGTTTGAAAGATCTGAGCAGGGCTGTTGATGATAAGATGATTTGGAAGTCTCTTTCATTTGGTTGCCATATGCCAATGTTGACTTGATAGCAGTTAGCAAAAAGTTTGATCCCATCATCTGAAAAGATGACAGTGGTCACTAGAAACAGAACTTTCTCAGTGATGATGCCACTAGGGATGCCACTAACCTTATTGTCATCCTGATGCCCTTTTAAAAATAAAATAAAACATTTTCTAATATTATATTAAAATAAAGGCTAACATCCATTGCATGGGAAATTACATCTTAAACTGATTTATGTTTGTGTAAAGTCAACTGTGCCATTATGTAACATTTTTATTCCCAGGAGGTTTACACCACTGAGACCATTGTACAAGTGGAACCAGCTGTTTGGCTATTCCACAATGTGGTGCATGATGTTTCCTGTTGCACAATGACAGCTGCAAAGTGGACCTCTTGTATGGTGCCTCATTGTGCATCATCATAATTCACTAGCATGCTTATGCACCATGTCAGCAACAGAACTCTACCATCATAAAGTTACTCATCACAACCTCTGATGCAGGATCTCAGCCATCCTCTTAGTGGTTCTTGAGCTCTTGTTCTGTATTTATTACTTGTGCCTTTGGCGGGAGGGGTGTGTGTCTGTCTGTTTGGGTTTCCATTCTAATGGGTTTTAATATTTTTATGAGCTGCTTTGCCACCTATCTTTTGAAGAGAAATAGTGATTTTTTTCTTGCCATGGAACCAAACTAGACACCTGTAAACATCTTTCTTACTTTTATGCTGTGAGAGCCAGTATAGTTAGTGCCAGGAAGACTGAGGTTATATTCGCCGCTGTACTCTGAAAGTCACTTTCTCTGTTCAGACGCAAAGGGGCAAGTATACTTTGTAGGAAATGTGGAGGTTTGGACACTATGTGGGTAAAGTCTGCTATGGTCTATTCCAGGTATTTATTTATTTATTTATTTACTTACTTACTTACTTACTGTACTTACAAACAATCTTTGGGAGTTTAAAAGAAGTGCCATGACACTCATTTATCACATGACACCTTTGCATGGCTGGTAGGAGTACATTCTATCATTGGATACAAAAGTCTGTACAAGGAGTCTTGGAGGCCTCATGCAACCAACCCATAATGCACATTTTACTCACTCATGTAAATACATTTTGGAACCACAAGCCAACAGAGTATTTCACTGGTGGAAATGGGTGGAATACTTCCATTTTTTTTCTTTTGTTACACTTCCAAAACTTTTCAAGAAGTTCCCGTAGCCTTCCCGTGGAGTCCTTCTCTTTTCACCCTGCTATTCTGCTTGTGGGAATGTCCCATAACAAAAGCTCTGCTTCCCCCAGCCAGCAGCCTCATTCCATTCCATTGTCTCTTACTATCAGAATGTTCTTCCTAATGTTTAGGTGGAATCTCTTTTCTTGTAATTTGAATCCAAGACTGTATCCTGGAACAGCAGAAAACAAGCTTGCTATATCTGCAATATGACACTCCTTCAATTATTTAAAATGTCTATCATGTCTGTCACCTCTTATCCTTCTCTTCCCCAGGCTAAACATACCCATCTCCCTAAGTCCCTTCTCATAGGTTATGGTTTCTAGACCTTTCACTAGTCATTCTCCTCTAGGCATGTTCCATATTGTGCTGCTTGAATTGTGGTGCCCAGAACTGGACCCATTATTCTAGATGAGGTCCAACCAAAGTAGAATGGATTCTATTACTTCCTTCAATCAGGACACTATACTCCCTATTGATGCAATCTAGGATTTTATTGTTTTTTAAGCTGCCACAACACACTGTTGGTTCATGTTTGGCTTGTCGTTGACTAGATCCTTTTCACATGTACTGTTTTCAAGCCAGGTGTCTCCCATCCTATATCTGTTTTCTCCCTGTTGAAATTCATTTTTTTAGTTTTGACCCAGCTCCCTAATCTGTTATGGTCATTTTGAATTCTGATCCTGTCCTCTGGGATATTAGCTTCTAGTCCTAATTTGGTGTGATCTGCAAATGTGATAAGCATGCCTCTATTCCATCATCCATGTCATTGATAAATATGTTGAATAGCACAGGGCCCAGGACAGCAACCTGTGGCACTCTACTAGTCATTTTTTCTCTGGGATGAAGAGTAGCTATTGGTGAGCATCCTTGGGTTTTGTCAGTCAACTACAGATCCACCCAACAGTAGCATAGTCTAGCCCAATTTTTACTAACTGTTTTGCAAGGATATCATAGGGGATCTTGTCAAAAACCTTACTGAAATCAAGATAAACTACTTCCACTATTCCAGATGAGCATCTCTGGCAAATCAAGGGTGAGGTTGGAGCATCCTCAACAGGTCTCCAGGGTCTCAGGCTTTGAGCCATGTGCTGTGCCTGGCTCCTCTTCAACATGCCCTGAGCCGCCAGATCTCAGAGCATTTGAACAATTCACCTTCTAAAACAGAATTGAGGCCATATTCCAAGGCAAAAGTCTTGAAGAATATGATTCCTGTTTTTTATGTTTTCATGCAGTACATTCATGTTTTAGATGAATAACCCACGCCCATTTTCCTAGAATGGGGTGGGTGGGAGGATATAAAATAGGCCCCTGACCAGTCTTAACCTCTGATACATTAATTAATGCATCTGCAAAATTCATTATGGGAAAAAATAAAACTGAAAGATTTCTCCTATCATCCTCACTGCATGGCAAGTTGTTGCAAAATGATCCTGTGCAAATTGTGAATAGCTGTACCTATTGCATTTCACCAGTGTAGAAGACTGAGAATTTCCTTAGGTCCTAATTTTTTTAATGCTAAAAAATTACTCAAACCTTAAGCAAGAAGTAAAGAATTAAGAATTTAAAAAATAGGAGAAAATGAAACTGATTGATTCATTCAGTCCCATTAGCACTGTCTTTAAACCCCACTTACCTCACTTCAGTCTGTCATTAACACCCCAGAATGAATGCACACTCCAGTGCGATCCCTCCAGTGGTGGAATACTCTCCCTGGAAAGGCTGGCCCGGAGCTTATGTTATGGTCCTTTTTATTTTCCTGAGCTTTCCTAGATTCAAGTGTAATCCCATTTTATGTTGGTTTCATAATTTTGTCCCCCACCCCCATTATACATTTACATTTTAACTGTACCTGGCTGCTCTTTGTGAACTGCCCAAGGACTGTGATTGAGGGGTGGTTTAAAGTACTTATAAGAAGGAAAGAAAGAGCAGATGCATTCTCAAAGTGGAAACTGAAACCTCTGTGATTAGAAGATGAAAGTATTAACACATACATTGGATGGCTTCTGTGGCTGTGAACTAGTAAATACTTTCATCCGATTTGCTTTGTAGCATTTTCTTCCCCTCCTGCATTTATCCCTCTTTGCACTTGTGTGAAATGCTGCTTGTGCTATGTTATACTTTGTCCTAAGCCCCTGAAACCCCCCTCTAATGTCGGGAACCTTTTGGCATCACCTCTTTAGTTTTTGTGGGCACAGAAGACCTCTGAGTTTGAGCCTCTGTCATTCATGAAATGTAGTTTCAGCTGGGAAAATGTGGGGACAGAATTTTCCCAGTGAAAAACAACCGAGGGCTCACAGCCAACAGCATTTGTTTATTGCTTTAGGGTTTTGTTTTTTGTTTTTTAAAATATACTTTCTCACTTCTTTTGACTTTTGTTTTTATCTAATGGGAGGAAAGTCCTAAAGAGAATATTTTCTTCTGCGATGGAGGCTTAAAAACAAAAGTTGTTCAGCCAACACATGCAACAATGCAAGAAGGTAGAGTTATCTGTGCCACACACCACTAATGACACCTATAAGTTTGAGCATAAACCTGAAAAAAATATGTCACATGGTTTCCAATCTGCTAGTCTGAAAAATATTTGATGCTTTGAAATATTCTGGAGGATACCCAACTGTCTGTCAAGAAGGCAAGCGGTAGTTGTAGATAGACTGCATTCCTCAGACTTTCTAATGGAGGGGGGAAGTTATGGGGGGTGAAGTGTCTGCCACCGGACCTAATTAGTTAGGAAGCAAATTTGGAAGATATGAATTCAACAGGATGCCAATGTCCTTTTCTACCTACTACCAAAGAAATTTGTGACTCCTTGAAAGGGAATATTTCATTCACAATTTAATGCCCATTGTAAAAGCATATGGACTTTAATTTGTTTCCTCTTTGTTTTTGTTTTTTAAAATGCTAGTGCTGAAGCACACCAGCCTACGTATGATTTGAAACAGTTGACACAGCAGATTGAAAAACCAAGATTTGTTGCCTGAATACTAATAGCTAGTAAATTTATGTTGAGATACACACACTCACACATACACACACCTATCCCTGAAGAGCTGAGAAGGATCCTTGGATAGCTGTGCTGCTGTTTTTCTGGGTTAAAAAAAATGTAATTATGCTGTTTCCTTCAAAAACGTATCAGAATGTGCCTTGCCTTTAGTGGGCTGAGCTTTTATTAAACAACAACAACAACTAGCGCACTGCAGTTTATTAACAGTTAACACATCATCTTTCCAAATGGGGCTTGTTGCAAGTGGCAATGTGCCCTGCACGAAGCTAATGAGCAAGCCCCGGCCTAATATTGACAATTAATCAAGCATAAAAGCTTCTAGGATCAGGACCCATTGCCAAGCAAAGGAAGCTTATAGAGACTTCAATGAACCAAGATAGGTGAACAAATTTGTCTAATTATACATCCGTCTCATGAAGAAATTTCCCACCAAAACACTTAATTATCTATAGCATAAGCTGCTATGCACTGGTCCTGCTAGCAGAACAAGACTTTTTTTTCCTTGAGGGTTGCTTTTTTTTTGGTAACCAGCTACCGTGAGTAATAAATTGAAGGAAGTGCTATTACGTTTCCTAGCAGTCTTCCTCTTTTAATTGGGCTTGTATAACGAAGCCAAAGTTTTAGCTGTGGCTCAACTCAACGAATAATGGTTACAGAATTTAGAAAGTGCTCTTCAAGATATGATGTGAAATTATGTAATTATCATTAGAGTTCTCATAGTGTTTTATCTTGGTAAACTCAGGACAAAGGTTATGAATATAAAACAGCATTGCTAGAGTAGATGTTTAAAAGCCAGTTCAACAGGGATGCTTTTATGGGTATTTCAAGATCCTGTTGCTACATACTGTTGAAGAGAAAAGGCTTCCCTCCCCTTCTCGATCTGGAAGAAATAAAAGAGTGGCCCTTTCTAGTGAAAATCATAGTGGCTTATTGTCATTCTCTGGAATTGTCAGTACAAATTCTGTTATGACAAGAAAGGGAGCAAAGAATACTTTTCAACATAGCTGCTGTTGTGCAAAGACAAGACAGTTTGGCCTTGAATCTCTCACAAGTAAATTGGATGACTTTCCTAAGAAACATTCTTGTTGACTGTTCCCACCAACACCCAGATGTATCTGTTGACAACATGAAATTTATAGTAGATTTGTTGGAACTTTTGTGTGATATAACACAACAAAGCCTACTTTACATTCTCAGTTGTGCTGTTTACATGTCACACTTTTCAAAGTAGTGTTTTAAAAATCCTGAACATACAAAGCAGCCTATGCCTAGATATATCTGTATGTTATAAAGGTTTCAGTTATAAGGGATAACTTTAAATAAATAATAATAAATAAAACTTTTATTTATATCCCGCTCTTCTACCATAAGGCAATCAGAGCGGCTTACAGTATAAAAACATACAATACACAATACAATATATCATAACCCTCCCTTAAAAAAGGATTAAACATATTACTACTAAAATCACTCTATTAAATAAAGTATTAAAACCAATAACAACAGGAAAGAGTAGCATAATATAAAATATGCAGCATATACGGGGGGTTCTTTCATGCTGGGTGGAAACTATTCTGGAAAGGCCTGCTTTTAATCCAGTTCCAGATCATCATGAACAATAATAACTCAGTTAAAGTTGAAAATTTGTATTTAAACCAATCTAGTGCAATCTAATATATGTCTGTTCAGATTTTTCTGCCTTTTCTCTCAACAGGAGACAAAGTAAGTGGGTATTCAATGGTACATTATACAATCTAGTGCATAATGTACTTTGAATGAAGACTCTTTAACTTCATTGGGACTTACTTACATTTAAGTGTCATACAATTGCAGCTTTAGTCTTATTAATTTCATTGTTAAAAGTAGAGCTAAGGAGGATGTGGCACTGTGCACATCACTGGTTTTTGTATGACTTTGGTTTTCATTCTAGTGGAACCACATTCTACCATGCGGTGGTTGCAGTTCAAATCAAGAGTGAGTGTGTCTCCTACAAGGCCTGGGATGAAAGCATCCAGTGGTGCAATCAGCCATCAAATAAGGCAGTTCAGACTGGGAATATGTTGGGAACAAATAGTTAAGTCCGTTTCCCCCATGCCATGGTTCTGATCTGATTTATTCCCTGTCGTTACTATTTACTAACACGACAGTCATTCCAGGATTGATGATGAATTACCATCACATCAAGGTTGACCTAAATCACTTTTTACTCCAGATATGTGAAATTCTCATGAAAGTCATAAGCAATTGGATTGCTGCACTAAGATGGAGATCAGTTCTGAGAGCACAGGCAAGCCAAAGTCTGAGATGGCCAAGATGAAGGAAGACCACTTGGTGAATGAATAACATATAACTTATTGATTGCATGGTCAAAATATGGAGGAAATGTGGAGTACAGACGATAAATGGAAGACGAGGAGGAAGAGCAGCTGCATCAACAACAACAACAGCTTGCACAACAGTACAATATCCCTTAGTTCATCAGGGGATCAAATCCCCTCAACTGTTGAGCAGTAAAAATGCCATATAGGACATTTGTATGTTTGTTTCTGATTCCCTTCCAATAATTTGCTCTCTGTGGAGATTATCAGACTGGGGGAAAAGCTGGGAGTAAAAGACATACTCCTGGCAAAGTCACGCAATTGTGCTGGCAAAGTCACGCAAATGTGCTGAAGATTTTCATTGTGCTTATCCAGGATTTAACTCATGAAGATCCATGAATGCCCCACGAACAAACCATTCACAGTGATGTCCCAAGAATGGTTTGCTGCTGGAGCATTCCTGGATCTGGATGGATTAAGTCCTGGATAAGCGTGTCGACATCTGAAAATCTTCAGCACGATCACTCAACTTTACCAGGAGTATGCCTTTTTCTTCCATGATTTCCACCTGTCTGACAATCTCCTCTGCCTCCCTCTCATCCTACACAAACAAAGGCTGCATTTGCAGTGAAGAAATAATGCAGTTTGATACTGTTTTAATTGCTATGACTTAATGCTATCGAATCCTGAGATTTACAATTTGCTGTGGAATCAGGTCACTCTGATAGAGAAGGCTAAATATCTCATATTTATGAGTTCTGTAGTTTTGTGAGATATTTAGCCTTCTCTATCAATGCAACCTGGTGCCACAACAAATTACAAATCCTAGGATACCATAGCATTGAGCCATGCAGTTAACGTGGTATCATACTGTATTATTTCTGCAGTGCTGATGCTGCCAAATAGGGCTGTGTTAATGAAAAGGTGGTTTAAAGCATTCATGGAGGATTGGTCATTGGCAATGGCTTTTTGTCATGATAGTGTATGGAACTCCAGTTTCACAGGCTACAATTAAACCGTAACTCCTGGAATTGGTGAAAAGGAGCTGTTATCTCACACCCTACTGATGCACTTTGTGGTGGTAAGAATATTTATTTGGCTATTTTTTAACAAATCTGGAAAAGTTCAGTGCTGGCCCAGACCTCTGGCTTATACAGTTAGACACGTCTGAGAGACACTGGACTTTGATATCCGCTTGTGTTTGGTTCCAGAACCATCCATGGATACCAAAATCCATGGATGCTCAAGTCTTATTATATACAATGATGTAGTGACATGGTATGGACAAAGGGTTTTGTTCTTGCATGGGCTGAAGATGTACATGAACCAGGAAACAACAGTGAGTACCCCCTCAGTTTTAAAGTAAAAAGGCTCAGTTATAGGCAGCATGTATGTATCTATTAAATTGTCAGTTTTTCAGCTGCCTAATCAAGAGTTGTGAAAAATTCAGTGCAAAAAATGTTAACTAGAGGCTCTGATGAATTGTGTTATTGATGATAAAAAAAGAAATAGCTCATTAGTAACACATCAGATTTCAAACAATTACCTGTCCTAGATATGAGATTTTTTAAAATATTATTTTAGTTCTGTAATTCTGTGCAGCCAGTAAAAACATTTTAAAATGAAATACCTAGAAAGAGTATAGAGACTACATAAATAATATTAAGAGTCTGAAGCAGAAATGTAGTGATATAAAATGAATAAATTAGACATGTAAGAGCTGTGCTACAAAACTCTATTTCATTTATCAGAAACGAAGTCCAAAACAGGGCAGTGTTATTGTAGCAGAGAGATTCAGTCAATAAAAGTCCTTGTCTGTTGGATGGCTTGCAGGGCTAATATTTCCAGAGAGCTGAGGGGAGGAGAAATAATAGGTTTACTATTTGCTGTGTCGTTGTGTCCTCTCTCCTTTTTAATTTAAATCTCTTTTTTGTTTTGTTTTCAACTACCTCACTACTTTTGTGCCAGTTTTTTCTGTACCAGGAGTTTCATATTTTCAGAACTTGGTCAAAAAAATAACTGATACCCCTCACTTTGAGAACCGTGTTTTGCAGGTGTCCAGGGGGGGTTCATTGCTTTTACAATGACATAGTCCATCATAACTATGCCAATGAGTCTTTTTATTCTGCTTACAATAAATTGGACTTGAACTGCTGTTTCTGTTTTTACTGTTGTTTATTTTTAGAAATTATTATTATTATTACTGCAGCTTTAGTTGCTCTTTTTCTAATAGAAATGTAGAGACGATTAACAATGTTAATAAATAATCTAGACAAATTGCATATTTATGATGGTAATACAAGCAATCATATTAAATGTATTATAAATATTAATGCTGATACATATAAAGTTCCTTGACTGCGGTCCAAAATAAACATAACAGGTAGGCTTGTTACTGAGAACCTCTGTCTGAAAAAACGCTCATAAGATTCTAAAGTTTTATACTTTATCAGGGCTGAGAAAGCTTTTGAAAGAGTAGTGTGGGTTTACTTCTTTCTGTGTCAGCGGACTTTGGGAATAATACTGTTTTGTGACGTGAACAGAAATAACAGAAAAGACTTCTCCCCTATTAAAAGATTTTGAATGTCAAAGGACAATAATGCAAGGTATTTTTTTTTCATTTATTCTTTATTTACTGAATTTATACCCCACCTTTCTCCCAAGATGGGATCCAAGGCATCTTAAATTGATTAAAATAAGATTAAGTTAAAATTTTATTTTGTTGTTGTTGTGTGCCTTCAAGTTGTATCCAGCTTATGGAGACCTTAAAATGAACCTGTCATGGGGTTTTCTGGACAAGGTTTGTGCACATTGTGGTGCCTTTGTCCTCCTCACAGGCTGAGAGCGTGTGACCTGCCCAAAGTCGCCCAGTGGGTTTCCTTAGCCAAGCATATCTTTAGGCCCTGGTCTCCAGAGTCATAGACCAATGGTCAAACCAGTACAGTTAAAATGTTTAAAACATAATTATTAACAGCAAGTTTATTTTAAAAAAAACAGCTTACAATTTTATAAAAACTACAACTACCTAATTTAAACCTCAAAGGCCTACCTGGTCTTCACCTGCAGGCAAAAAGAGAGCAGAAAAGGGCGAAGCAAATGTCACTTGGAGTTTTGCAGCCTAGGTTCACAAGGAGGCTCTCTCTCATGTTCTCACCAAATGTGCTTGTGAAGGTGGTAGGACTGATAGAAAGCCCCCCCAAAAAATCTTATAGCTCAATCTGGTTTATACCAGCTCATCAATGTACTGGTAATGCTGTACCCCAAAACTCCAGATAACCTTTTCTAACAGTTTCATGTAATCATCAAACAGAACCAAATGCTGAGACACACCACAGACAAACAATCATCATGGCCAGGGTGCCAACTGGAGCCATTGTAAAACAGCGCCCCCGAATCCTATCCCAGAGAAGAAAGCCAGAAAGGTCACCACAGTCAATGATATTAATATCTTTCCTTCTCAAAAGAGAGGCAAGTTGCCTTTATTTTCTTGCCTTTTTCTTATTGTATATCATCCACTCTTTAAATTGGGGGTAGGCAACTGCATTCTATATGGGGCTGCCTTTGGGAACTGTCCGGGGCTCCTTTTATGTTATGGTTCACATGGACTACTGAAAAATCAATCAAACAAACAAACCACAGTGGCTGAAAATCCATTACTGTTTCTCAGAATGTGTGTTTTTTAATGCTAAAGGGTATAGAGAAGTCTTTAAAACGATTTAAAAAGTAAATTGTTGTGCCATGGGGATTTCAGCAATCCCCCTCTATTTTGGTTAGAAAAGATCAGGGACTTCAATTCTGCAAGCCATGGCTGCGCTTCATCACTGTTGTAAAGTCTCCTGAAATTTGAACCCTGACAAGGAACGTTTTCATTACTCTAGGATCAAGCTAAAATTGGGAATAATACTTTTCAAAGTGTAGAAGAATCAGTATATTTCAAGTCTGTGTTACTTTGTCATAGCCACTGGGAAATGGAATCATAAGTCCACCCTGTTTCCACATCAGTATGCAGCTCTTTATAAAAGTAGAATAATTAACATTTTTATTTGTACCCAAGAGTCCTCTAATATATGCCTTTTAGTATGCAACATTTCCTAATAGGTACATCTTTGCATGTAACTTTTCTATGCATTTTGGAACTGAGAATAGCATCACAACTTCAGAAAACTGTGTAGTGTGCAGGATAATCCATATATTCATCTGGGAAATGCAGATCATCAAGTCAAATCATTTAAAAATGCAGACCACACCAAATTCTTCTTCATTCCTAATTTACCACATGTCAGATTTCCTAAATATTATGAATATTCAATGTTGTTAGTACACTGTTTATTTCATGTATTTGTTTATTTAACAATTTTTTTATTATTTATATTATATTATATTATTTATATGCCACCTTTCTTCCAGGATGGGACTCAAGTCATCTTCCATGACTGCAAATTAAAAACATTTATTAAAATTTTAAAACCAATTTAAAGTCAACATTTTTAAAACATTATAAAACTGATTTAAAATTATACAAAAGTTTAAAAAGATAAAACTATATTATCTATAGTAAGAACCTTCCCTGCTTAACCATTAACAGTAAGCATATCATCTGTCTGTTTGCCTCCACAAATAACCACAGGCATTGGGTGACCTATGTAACCCTGGACACGCTGTAAGTGGAAGCTCAAAATATAAAACAAAAATGAAAAAAGGATGGGGTAAATAACCCTTAATATTCTCGCCAACCACAGCAATGACAGGAACTTGCAAGAGATTTTTCAAACAATGTGCTTTGCTCTATAGAAAAGGAGAGATGCTGTAAAGCCTTTTTAACTAAAAGTGGTCTCACTTACATAAAGAGACCACTAAACAGAAATGTTAAAGATTGTATTAAGAATTACAAGTGTTTATCAGACTGAGGCTTCAAAGTGACTGATTTAACAACTGGTTTCAGAAGCATGTTCCAGAGCACACTGAATAGAAAGATCTTCCAATCTATTTTATCTACAGCTTTGTGGGATAGAGCCACCACTGCAGGTGTGCACCATCCTCCAGACTTGGTAGACATGTATGGGAAGCAAGCCTGGGCCAAGATATGTTTCTGCTTATACTGAATGTTCCCATTTCACTTATAGAAGACAAAATAATGGAATAATGCCCTCCACCACAACTGAGGCAGCAGGCTAATTTAAGGGGGCAACACCGGGGTGAATCTGCACTGCAGAAATAATGCAGCTTGATATCACTTTAATTGCTACAGGACCATCCTATGAAATTTTGGAATTTGTAGTTTCTTCTAGCATCTCTGACAGAGAAGGCTAAATATCTCACAAAACTACACATCCCAAAATTGCATGGCACTAAGCCACGACAGTTAAAATGGTATCAAACTGCATTATGTTATTTCTGCCGAGCAGATTCAGCCCCAATTATGTGACATAATAGTGCTGTTCTCCAACAGAGGGGAACAAATAGGGAATCCAGTAGGAACAGCTCAAACCCACTGCATCAAAACCTCTCAACTAGAGACAATCATTTCAGCCTACCTAATGGTAGGATTGTCACTGATAAAACTGCATTTTTAAAAATTTTCCTTTCCATATTTAAAAGACATTACTTTTGAATTCTGTAGACAGGGGAATAATTATTCTCCTTCTTTGTAGATCCTCTTAAATACATGCCTCATAATCTGCTAAGTAATATCTTTTAGCCAAAATTTATTATTTTAAACAAGATTCTTTTCAGCATCTAAATCTTCCTTTGTCTTGGCTGAACATGGCCTTGTTCACTCAGCCTGTCCTTTGTAGGATTTACCCTTATCATCTTCTTAGTTCTTTGAATCCTTTCCAGCTTGTCAACATCCCTCTTGAACTGTGGTGTTCAGGGTAAATATACAAACCTCCTAGCAGCAAAACTGGGCAAATATGAAGTTTCAAAGGTGTGATAAATGTTTGAATAGAATAACGTGGCTGATAAAGGGCATAAATCAAAGTCCTTCGTGGAGAGCTGTGTCATATTAAATAACCACACTCACTAAAAGATGTTGCAACATCAGGATTGAATATAGTATAAAAATAATAATCATTTATATCTCTTGGGAGCTTAGCACCATTTTGAAATAACTGTATGGCTTGCACATAATGATAAAGAAATAAGACTGGCATCATATGGTTTGATCCATAAGTAGTCACTGGCTATATTTGGGGCATAAGCACAAGAAACACCTGTCCACCGCTGTAATTCTCTACTCATTCATGTGGGGAGAAATCCAGTTGAACAATTTTGAAAAGATTATATACAAGGGGGTGCCGAAAAGTTCTCAGCCCAACCAAGAAGGAAATGATCTAGAGCCATGAAACTTACATGGTATTGCACATATTAACTCCAAAGTTGAATGCACTTGGCACATCTTTCTCAAGTTTATTTAATCCTTCAAAAAAATTTTTTTGATGCTTGGTCACTGAAATGATGCTCTGCTACTGCAATCACTTCTGAATCCTTTAAAAAAAATCCCTTCCTTTCAATCCCTTTTTAAGGTTTGGAAACAGGAAATAGTCAAATGGAGCAAAATCTGGTGAGTAGGGTGAACGGTCTCTGCACCCAATCCCCAAATTCTTCAAAACATTCACTGTCTTGCCAGGCCTGTGAGCAGCTGCATTGTCCTGTGAAAAGAGAAGACCTTCCTGTAGTTTCCCTTGCCCTTTTCCCTTCAACACCGCATTTAATCAGCACAACAAGTTAGAGTAGTATTCTGCATTAACTGTTTGACCTTTCTGAAGTTAGCTAGTCATCCAAATGCCTTCCTTATCCCCCAAAATTGTGGCCATGATCATTCCTGATAACCTTTGAGTAGATAGGATTGCTCATATATAGGATAGGGGTCCAAGAGGAAACACAAGAAGGAAAATAATTTTAAAAGAAGATGTACTATTTTTTTAACTTTCAGAACTATTTTCTTGTTCCAAGAGAGATAGTATAACTGATAGTAACAAAAGTTTCTACTTTTCAGAACTAATTTTTTGTTCCAAGAGAGATAGTATAACTGATAGGCTAACAAACAGCCATTTCCAGGTATGCTTTCAAGCTGAAGGAAAAGAATATACTCTCAGTATTACTTTCTTCATTGTGATCAGGAGATTTAGCTAACACTGGAAATTAATGAAGCTTTAACTGCAGTGTATTTCATATAACCGACTAAATGCATGACCAGTCCTGGAAAAATCTCAGGTATGAAAACTTGGTTTGCTGGCCCACTTTTCAAATAATTAATAATTTTTTTATTGTCTTTTAAAGTGGTTCAAATCAATACAAGGAGAGAGAGAGACCCTGCCAACTATTTACAAACTAAAAAGACAAGATTTACAAGGGAAGGAATAGGGATGAAAATGGAAGAAGAAGGAGGTCAGTTCTTCAATTCAAAAAGTGGTGTCCTATAAGAGAACATTTCTATCCAGTTTCACCCAAACTGACCTTCACTTGTTGTTGCTCTCGCTTAAAGAGAAGTTGGTGGCTCTTTCTTAAACCAATGTCCTAAATTAATCTGGAATGTTTCAGGAATTTCTTTCATCTTTCTTCTTTAGCAGTTGAAGGTACCAATGTTCTTACTAGTAGGAATGGGAAAATGAATTTCCTTCAGTTTCTCCTTCTGTGCCAAATAAATGATGCTAGATTGGTTTCCTCAGTCATTCCTCTGATTTTATTCCTAGATGGTAGAGATGCTCTGGCTGATGGCAGAAGCCTTATGCTCTCCTTAGAGGGCACGTCTGTCTTCTTTCAATTTGTATTGAGAAAGTTATTTTGAAGAGAGCCTTCTTAAAACTTATAGCCAGTTGGGATATGAAAGTTATTTTCACAGCTTTTGGGAGCACATGAAAGCAATTATCAAATACAAAGCTATGTGCAAAATTGCTTAACAAAAATACCAGCAAAACCACCAAACTCCTGCAAGGGTTTTATAAGAAACATAGATATGATGAATGTTGCAGCTATCTGGGTAATGCAACTTGGTCTTCTAGAACCAAATCCAGTGCTATAGCTGCTCTAGCACGCTGACTCTTAATCTTGTTAAGCAATGTGTCTGCAATTCTTTGTTCTATATTGCCAAACCAAATAAATGCAATTACTGTATAAAAACTTCAGTGATAACTTTCTTCATATAATAAGGAAGAGTTTTTCTTTCCAACTCACGTATTTAAAAAATGGCTAAGTCAAGTTAGTTCACACTCTTCCTTCTTTCCCTTTTTCTTTTAAAGTCATCTTTTGGGTTGAGATAAGAAATGTAAAAATCTAGCCCCTGAGGAATGGATGGAGAAAGTTAGCAACTGGAAATGGAAGATAGAAACCAACTTTAACTAGAGCTTCCCTGGTCTTTGAGCGTATATATAGAAAGAGATATGCTTCTCTATATGTCTATATATAGCCTCTGAAGATATCAGAATAGTCATGTCACATCTACTTAGCCTCTCTTTATAGGAAAAATATTAAGGAAACACTAAATGGTAGGGTACACAAAATATAGAACTCCTAGCCTAATGCAGATTAATTTTTAACAAGAATTCCTATGCAGTAGGCAGATAGTTCCCACATTCCATTGTGATTGACAAGGCTGACATATGGAATAGTTCACAAATTCCCAGGTGACTGACAGATGGAGAATAGAAAGGCGGATAAAGTTGCCTAGAGAGCTGAGGACGATTTCATATTCAGCGGTTTTGATCAAAAGGATTCCAGATCTCACACTAAATTTAGCACCGCTGGCAATTAGTGCTTGATTTATTCAGTCCTTTCATTTGCTGGTTGACAAATGGAAAACAAGCACAAAATTAAAAATAAGTTTATTTCCAGCATTTTGGATATTTAAAAAGTGTGTGTCTTTGTTTGTACATAAATTAACATGAGATGAATTTATAGTGAAATTAAATCTGAAATGGAGATGCAAGCAATAAATAAGAGCTTTTTATGTATCTTTTGGGCAGAACAGGTGTTTGAATTAAGGAATACTAATATGTTTAGCAGCATGGCTCCACCTTTAGCATTAGGGAGTTAATGCTTCCCTAAATTTAGAATAATCTTTCCACAATTTAGGATTCTTTCATGTGCTTCCAGCATAGGTGACCATCTGTAAGAAAACACTAATGCCTTTACTCCAATAATGATAAAAATCAGTCAGGCCCTACTATCATGTTTTTCTAAACTGTAGCAAGGTAGACACTAGTTATGCATGCACATCAAAAACTGGATTTATTCCCCAAGACATTCTGATAGAGATCAGCTACCAACCCGATACAGATTTAGATGGGCTTAAGCCCATCGGAGTCAATGTTCTTAAGCAGTCTGAGGTCAGATTTTAGCACAGTGTGTACACAGAGATTAATATTCGGAAGCTTAAAACAAGCACCTATTCTGCAATAACTGTATTTTACGTGATGATGAACAGTGAGTGTCGCCACAGAAATATATAATGTGAGATAACATTATTATTAGAAAGTGTGTGTGTGGGTCTTCAAGTCACCTCTTGGCTTTCTATGGTGACTTTGTATCATGAGTTTCCCAGGGTTTTCTTAGGCAACACATACTCAGTGCTGGTTTTGCCTGTGATCTTCCCCTTAACGTCACCTGAAGGAGAGATACATGTGTAAGCAAATCTAAGAAATGCTAATT
>NC_056524.1:103265043-103279688 GCF_019175285.1 Sceloporus undulatus
TTTCAGCCTCCATCTCCCCTAGTTCCAAAGCCATCATGTTCCAAGTACGTATGTTATTAGCAGAGCTTGTGTTGTAAGCTGCCTCAATCCTGTGGGAGAGGTGGGATAAAAATTTATTATTATTATTATTATTATTATTATTATTATTATTATTATTATTATTATTATTATTATTACCAAGTGACAGCAGGAACCTGGATGTTCATTGTGAACATATACATGGTAGTCCCACACCTATCATCCATGTTCCCACCAACTGCAGCCTCTCGCTTTTATATGCTGAATGGGACAGTCTAAAGGACAAAGAACAGCAGACACTTTGGCGGGTTACAGACCACCGAAAAGTGGCGGTCTGCTGCCGCTGCTGGTTACAGCCTCCGGGAACCGCAGCAGCCAAACGGCACGGTTCCCGGACGCTGCAAAAAAGGAGCGCAAAAATCGTGCTCCTTCCTGAGCCCTGGAAGAGACACCGCAATTGCCAAAGTGCGCACTCACGGTGTCATTTCCAGGGTGTGACGTGCGGCCGCAGTGCATCCGCTACGTCAAGATGGCAGCAGCCATGTGGAACAGCCGCCACCATTTCGTACAGACTCAGTCCGTGCTAGGGTTAGGGGCGTCTGTAACCCTTTCTAACCCTAGCACGGACTGAGTCCATCCTAGGGTGCCCGTCTGTAACGGGCCTTAGAATCCCCCAGTCTGCAGTCCTAACTGTACAGAATTCCATGTCACATAGAGGATTTTTAAAAAGGCTACCTCTTCAGACCTTCTGCCAACATGTTAATCCACTGAGACCTTGGCAATGGGTGTCATCTTTGCTGCACACATTCTAAGAATGCATGCAGGCAAATGCCTAAAAGAGGGAGACATTCACCAAGAAATTCTGAGGAAGAACCAAAATAAAAATCTGAATAACTATAGAAAGATAGAAAGCCCTGTCAAAAGGAAATTTGAATAAATGCTCCATGTCCCTCCTTCTAGGGAAAAGCACAACCTTCTGTTATAATACAGAATCACCATTCAGGATAACATTTTCAACCCAACGGAAGACAAAGTAAGATTCACAGCAAACATATTTGTCACATATGTGCCCAGGTTGACTCAAGATATTTTACTATCTGAATACACAGAGAAAAACTTGGATGTCTCTCATTCATGGGATTGTCATGAGTAGTCAACTCAAAGGCAGCTAACAACAACAAACAACAAACTATCTTTCTACATTTATGAGCTAGTGAGAGATAACAGAATATTTGTTTAACTGACCTCTCACAAACTGATATTTTCTTACCTTTATCTTTTTTCCTGAGCAGTATATTAACTGGCAGGAATCATAATTCATTTGTTATGCTATAGTTATTACTTTACCAGCCATTGGAAGTCTGCTAACTGCAAAACTCAGTCACAAAGTAACAATTAAGCATCCCTAGAGATAATATTTTCATCTTTCCCAAGTAACCTTTACAATTGTAACTGTAAAATAACCTTTACAATTGTGCTACCTTACATATATTTATTTGCAATCTTTACACAACATTGTAATAGTTTTATTTTAGAATTTTTATAATGTCTCATACTCGCCAACCTTTCACAAATGAAAACTGGGACACATAAGGCCAAGCAACATGAGAATGTGGTCAAGATGACAAGATGTTATTAATAAGGAAGGACATATAAGCTAGGAGAGGCTGCAACATTTTGTTTTTGTCTAAGCCTGCAGGGAAGGGACATATTCTGCCCTCATCTCCTGTCATCTTCCCTTCCAAGCTAATTGAGGGAAAGCTACTTTTACATTTTGGGCTCAATTTCAGCATCTGGAGTAAGCTGAGGACGAAAGGGGAAAGTGAAAAGAGGAGAAAGAAACTGACATTAAAAAGCAGCTGAAAAAGTGAGGCAACAGGGGATTAATTGGATTGTCCCTGTCAAATCAGGATAGTTGGAAGGTGTGATCTCAGTATGGTTGAAATCATTTGTATGATCCTAATGTTTTAAAAACAGTCTCAGCTAAACTGGAATCATTTTTTAGCCTATGTAAAGAAGAGAATTTATTTATTAAGTGAGTGAGATGGAATTGTCATAAAGGCTTCATCTTTTACATTGTTTATTAAGTTCTAGTGTACATTAATTAACTGGGGAAGGAAGACACCAATAGTTCACTGCTATACATGAACAACTTCATGGAAAAAAACGATTGCAATAAATTCTACATATATTGGACAATATTCTACAGAATTTGCAATATGTTCTCCAGTAACTTCTACATATTTTTGACTACTCAGGTGGGAGTTTTACTGACTCATCCACAGCTGAATGAAGACAAAGAAGGAAAGTAAAATAATTGTCTTTAAAAGGTCTGATTCTTAGTTATATTAGCCATTACGGTTATTACTTTTTAAATGCACTTAATAGATTACTCATCTTTTTGACATAATCTTTCTATATGCATATTCCCTCTTGTTTTTCACAGTTGGTTTTGATTGTGAGACTTTTCTCTTGCCCATTTATCTTTCTTCTGTTTTTTCCTTCTCCTTTATTTGTTTTCTTATTTTCCAAGACTTAATGGCTATAAATTCAGGAATAAACATAGAACCATAGAATGGTATAGCTGAAAAGGACTTCAAGGTTAAGCTAGGGCTGGAACAGACCAGCACAATATGCCAGCTTCCTGTCACATATGTGCCCAGGTAAGGATGATGTCCTTACCTGGGCACATATGCCCCAAAGCTAGTGTCACACTGCCTCTCTGCCCACATGGGAGACAGCTTTTCAGTGCTCCAGCAGCAAGGCATATAGATGCAGCACACCACAGGAGTGCCAAAAGGCCATGGTGGTAGTGGAAAGGGTGGCTTTTTTCCTGAACAAAAAGAAGCAGCATTTTGCTGCTTCTTTTGGGGCTGGAAAAATGGCAGATCAGAGCCATGCCGTGTGATTCCCATGGCCCCAAACTGGCAATCAAAGGGGTGGTGTCAAGCTGCCCCTTTGGGGCCATCTGTTTCAGTCCCTAGATTTAGTCCCAGCCAATGCTGAAAATCTACAACTGAGGTCATATCTGAAAAAATATATATACTATTTTTAATATCCTACCAAGGGTTCATCTTCTAAGGCTGTGCTTCTTAAACTATCTGATATAGAAAACCAACAACTGTTTCTTTCCAATGTGCTAGGGACCAGTAGAGATATTTGTATTCATTGACTACAGTTGTTTCTTTCTTCCTTGGAAGCTTTCTAGGAACCAGCAGTTTAGGGATTTGTGAGTTTATAAACCAGCCCCTAAGGGTCCTTAGGGACCACTTTTACTAACATTCTTCTAAAGCAGTCTGCCCCTCTGTCAAATAGCTTTTACCACTAGGAAGTTCTTCATTGTAGCTAGTTGAAATCCTACTTCTTGACTATGAACCCACTGGAACAGGAGAAACAGATTTGTACCACTTTCTATATGAGAGCTCTCCATATCAGAGGGCTATCATATCACCTCTCAAATCTCTGGTCAAATCTCCTCTGGAAGATTTCAGTCTAAAATCCAGTTCCACATTCAATTTGTAGAAATATATTTTCTCTCCTTGACATACCTTATGTACATCTGCTGAGAAACTCAATATATTTTGAGTTTTATATTGCAAATTATAATGCAATATCTGTAGACCCATTATAGCAAATTTGACAGAAAAGGAAAACAATACTTGGCACAAACCTGTTGGGAGTGGAACATAAAAGGCCAGAGAAACTTCCATTTCTTTAAGAAAGTCCAACTCCATAGAGTTGATTTATCAGGTCTGAAGAACCTTGGCATTTGACTATTTATGTGTGCCAAATAAGGATTGTTTAAAGAACTGGAAGGCAGAAAGTAATATGAGAAGTGTTTCTTTAGGGGTAAAAAAAACCCAAAACTTTCCTGTATTAACTTATGTGAGGCCTGGCACATACAATACCACTCTCCACATAATTTTAGAACGTCATACCTTAAGAGAATTCTCTGCTATCATTGGCATTTCAGTATGATCACAAGAACCAACAATGTCACTTGTGTGCAGTTTTTGATGTATGATTAGCCACTTTCCGGATGGTTGAAAAGGGGAAGAAGAGTGAATATGGAATAACAATATTACAGTCCATTTCTAGAAACAAATCCGTTTTGAGTCAGATCATTAATCTGTTTTTCATTATTCAACCAGCTGGCATTTATAGCAATTCCTACCCAAGCTTCTACTGATTCCCACGGCTTCCCTTTGTTTTGGCTAAACTCAGGAATCCTTGCTAGGCGATCAGATATTTTGTTATCAGTTATGTCAATAGAAACCTGGCAGAGCGCCATTAAAGGTACAGCATTTCTACCATGAAAAAAGAGAAAGTGAGGTTTTGGCACCTGCACACATTTCTGTGCCTTCTATCTGCTTTCATAGTTTTTGTGATTGTTTGCAGCCATCTCACTGGTCTCTTTGAGAAGCTACTTTTCCTATTTGCACTTTGATTAAGAGCAGAGAGAAAAAAGAAAGGAAAGTAAAGATTATTGTCCAGGCTCTTTCTTCCACCTTAGCCTTTGTATTTATCCTTCTAGATATTATATTGCCAGTTTAACTGCTTAATATAATTTCCTCCCTGATCATCCATCTGTTTATTTTACTCACTTTTTCTTCTCTGCAGGAAGTATACACTTCTGTATAGACTTTCCCATATGCTTGCTGTGAATTTGAATGAATATGAATAACTATCATTCAAATCCCACCCCCACTCTGCACAATGCAAGGCTACAAAGTTGGTTGTTGTTTGCTTTGGTATTTCTGTGTACAGAATATTTTAATCCAGGTTTTTCTTGAATGATATATGAATGACATTCATCACAAATGTGCAGAAGCAGTATAGCTAAATTCTGTGCTGAAGAGAGAGGTTCCTATGGTCTGTGACTAAAATAAGGCGGCATTCCTTTCTTATAGTGATTTGTTTGTTTTTGTTTGTTTTATAAATATGAATATGAAATGTTAAACATGCAATACCCATTGGTCCTTATGGACACATGTCTTTGCACATAGGGAGATCCTCAGAAAGACTCCATTGGTAGCTTGGAGGTGTTTCTGGATACACTGCTCCAAATGACAGCCCACATGGGTGCAGCACCAAGGAATGCTTTCTACTCAGCTTTGGTTGTTACACCAGCTGCACCCCTTCCTAAAGGTGGAGAATGATAGCCCATGGCTGGTAAGCTCAGAGATGGACTTTTTCAATGCACTGAACATTTGGATACCTCTGTATCAAATTCAAAACATGGCAGCCACATTGGTTTCTAATGCATCTAGGAGCGATCACATTATTCCAATATTAAAATCATTCCACTGGTTGGCAAGCAGTAATACAGTTAACCATAATATCCCATTGGGAAGAACTTGCAGTTCAGCATCCCATTGGAGCCATTATCCTTTGATTTTCCTTTAGGCACTAAAGATTTTTGAGAGCTTGAGTTGCATAAGCAATAAAATCAACAACTCTTAAGTTGTAACCTTTAACTACTGGCATTGTTAATGCATAGATTGTTTCCTAATCAAACATACAAAAAATGTTTTGCTTTTAAGCAGTTGCTTAAGACACACATTCCCCTGCTATGGATATACTAAAATGTATGTTTTGATGGCTATGGCTCTATACAGATGGGCACAATGGGGCGCTGTCGTCACATGCGAGGGGCAGCACTTCCAGATGCCCCTCACCCCTTGCACATGATGAGGGCGTCAAATGGTGGTGCCCCGTATAGTTGGATGCCCCCATTTTGACGCAACAGACACTTAGCGTCCACACGTCGTGACACCATTGTGACATTGCAAGTGCATTATTGGCGCACTGCGGCATCACAATGGCACCGCAAAAAGAACCTGTTTTTTGCGGGTTCTTTTTGCTGTGCGAGGAAGCTGTGCGGTTTGTCCGCTGCAGCTTCCTCGTTCAACAAAACAATGTGCGGGCAGACCACCCTTTTTGGGCAGTCTATACCCCGCCTATATTATCACATCAAAACATTTGGTATTACTGTTCATTTTGTTGTGTCATGTGGCATGTGCCTTCAACCCAACATGCATATGAGATTGGCAAATGCAACAAGGGAACATCCCCAGATCATCATAATGTATCAAATAAATGGAGATAGCAGCTAATTGCTAACATGGTGTACTTAGTTCTACACTAAATCATTGCAATCAGGTTTTCTTAATATACACTTCCAAGAATGTAAATGATGGATGTGCAAATTATGTAAATGAGTAAATTTTGGATCTCAGTTCATCTTAATCACTGAGAACCAATGAGGAAATAATCTACATCAGACTTTGGCCAGGATCCAAAAAGCTACTTTAGACACACCTAAGTGCTTGGGCATGCCTGATGGGATTTTGACTCTTTTTACATATCATACTTTCTTGCTATAGCACAAACAATTTTGCAATGTTTCCTCAATTAAAAAGTGACTTGCCATTTGGTATGAAAAACTGTTATTTCTGGAAACAAAATTCCCTAACCTCCTAGCTACATACAGTTCTTTGGATCTTGACCTTTGAATAGCTAAACAAACAAACCAACTGGCTGCATATTTTGCATCTTTGCATATCTTATGCTACCATTCTCATTTTAACCGATTTCCCTGGAAGTAATTCCTGCTGATCATAATGACATAGTACAGTATGAAAGATTAAGGCATTCAGTTTATATGTGTGAAGTTTGTATGCCTATCTTTCAGTGGTAAACAACATTCTACAATGTAAAAATAGTGTCATGTTTAGTCTGTGACATTGTAAATCAAAAGCTAGTAAGCTTTCTACTAACATTTTGAATAGCATCAGCTCCTCATTGTGTCACAGTAAATCCTAGGCAGTACAGTACAGTACAGTACAGTACAGTACAGTACAGTACAGTACAGGCCAGGGGGATATTTAGCAATTTGGATCATGCCTCAGTCTGATCTGGATCGATCTGGACTTTACCTGGACTCTTGATCTGGATTGTGTTTTGGGTATATGGATTGCAGGTTGTCCCATTCACTTTTGTTTGAAAACATTTGTTGTTGTTATTAACTGCCTTCGAGTCAGCCCCAGCTCATGGTTATCCTGTTGATGAGATATCTTCAAGTGCCTCCTCCATCATCCACTGCTTTGCTCAGGTTCTGTAAATTCATACCTGTATCCTCCCTAATAGAGTCTATCTGTCTAGCATATGGTCTTCTTCTTTTTCTACTGCCCTCCACCTTTCCTAGCATTATTGTCTTTTCCAATGAGCCTTGCCTACTCTCAATTTGATCATCTTAGTTTCCAGGGAGAGTTCAGACTTGATCCATTTGAGGACCCATTTGTTTATCTTTTTGGCTCTCCCTCAGCACTCTTCCCCAGCCCCACATTGCAAACGAATTGATTTTCTTCTTGTCTGCTTTCTTCACCAATCAGTTCTTGCATCCATACATGGTGATAGGGAATACAATGGCTTAGACAAGTCTAACATTTGTGCTCAGTTATACATCTTTACCCTTTAGGATCTTGTCTAGTTTTTTCATAGCTGTCCTTCTCCTTTCTAGTCTTCTTATTTCTTAACTGCACTCTCCAGTTTGGTTAATGTAAATGGCTATATTTTTTCTGTTTTTTCACATGATGAAACATCCTAAAGAATGCTAAAGAAGTGCTAAAGACAGATGCTAAAGAAGTGACTGGCAAACTGGGGACATGTGGTTTGGGAGGTATTTGTGGCAGCTTAGAAGTTCTCTTTGTTTTATTTTTAAACTGAATTATAGAATCTTTCATTTGGAAGGGACCACAAAGGCCATGTAATTCATCCCCTTGCTAGTGAAGGAATCCATAGCTAAAGCACTCCTACGAGGTGGGCATCCAACCTCTGTTTAAAGTAATTCAGAGTAGTAGAGTCCACCACCCTCTTACACAGCTTCTACCATTAGGATGTTCTAATGCTCGGGTGGAATTTCTTTTCTTGTAATTTGAACACATTGGTTAGTGTTCTAGTCTCTGGGGCAACATGAAGCAAGCTTGTTTCAACTTCTACATGACATCCCTTTAAATATTTAAAGATGGCTATCATATCACCTCACAATCTTCTCTTCTCAAGGGTAAACTTCTGTTGTTTTCATTGAAAAACGTTTTGTTTAAATGCACATTACCGCCAGTGTTTCTGTATTGTTGCATTAATCCAGAATTAACATCGAATTATTTAGTCACTAAATTTCTAGAAGAACAAACAGATATCAGACCAACAGAGTCTGGTAAATAACAGAGTAACATGGCTAGAAAGGTTTGACCATATCCCAAACAACTAAGCAGTGCATTATTGGTAGGATATAAAAAGTTTAAAATGGTGCAAAAAGATTAAGACGAAAATCCAGTTGTTAGACCTAACTAGAGTAGTCCCATTAAATACTGTGGGCCCTTGGTACACTGGGGTTTGGTTCCAAGCCACACACGCAGACACATGGATACCAAAATCAGTGGATGCTCAAGTCCCCTTATGTACAGTGGTTTAGTAAAATGGTGTCCCTTATATAAGGTTTGCTTTTTGGAATGTCAGTGTGGATGGTTGAATCCATGGATAAAAAAATCTGTGGATCTGGACAACCAACGGTAAATGCGAAGTCAGGACTTGCATGTAAGCTCTACTTCAATGACTCTTATTCTATTTGAGACTATGATCAAGTGCTATAGGACTAAAGAATTAACACTATGCACACATTATGTGGGAGTAAGTCCCATTGAATTGATAGACCTTTCATAGTTATTTATAAAATATATTTGTATGGCATCTCCATAATTTGGAGTAAAACAGAAACATACTTAAGGCTCATATAAAATCCTGAAACATTAAAATATAAAATTGGATTACTTACATATATTTAGAGACAAAGTATATAACATGTGTGTATTTATTCTGTATGTGTCTATATACAAAATTTCCAAAAAATGTTTTTAAAAAAGACATGCTCACCAGGGAGAAAGCTCCACTGACTTTATTGGGGCTTATTTCTGAGTAGAAATGCTTAACGTTACCAAACCAGCTATTCAGTTCAGGACAGTGAGCCACAGTTCATCTCCACAAGCAAATTTTGTAACAGCTAAGCCAACTAATACCGGTTGTAATTTCATCCTTTTTAAGGGAAAAAAAATCTCTGAATACTAAAAATATATACCCCCATTTTTTTACATCTTGCTTATAGTTGGGGGGGGGGGGGGCGGAATCACTCAATAGGGTTAAACAAAGTTGTTAGGGTTTTGTTTTAGGTGAAAATAAATTGTTTTCATGCTGAGACGATATATGCCAAGTTTCATCCCTGAATGGATTTTTAAAGGCTGGTTATTTGTTTGTCACAGAAATGATGGTGGTGGCTGGGCTGCAGCAGACAACACTATAATAAAGTGAGCGAAATAGCTCTGAACTATAAGGCAAAATTATTATTGTGCTATTGCTTGAAAATAAAATGAGATACAGAAAGTGAGTGGTCTTTGTACAGGTGATTTGCTCCTACTGATTTTGTCTAAGAATTCCTTGGGCTTGAATGCCACGGGAAAGCTGGCTTCTGATTGGGAGCCAGGAGACAGAAAATTACAGACAAGACTGTAGCCTGGTGTCAAAGCATCCGGATCCTCAGCTCAAGGAGCAAAGCACAAGGCCGTTCTTCAAAGTGATTCAGTCAATGGATGACAGCTGTCATCATCACTGTTTGTTTGTTTTTTAACAAACCTCTCTGGCACCCAGGAGTGACTAACATAAGGCTATTATGATCTATAGACCACAAAATATTGCTAACACAAAGATCTTTCCAACTAGTAGTGTTCTAATAGAGCAAGGGCACTCTGGGTTTTAAGAAAAATTGAAAAGATTTGTGTGTATAAATGGCTTTTTTTCAAGAGTATTAGGGGAACAAAAGTTCTACTCTGTAATTTGAAGCACAAAGAAATCTCAACTGAGAAAGAAACTGTCACCCCCCCCTCCAAAAAAAGCAATCATGGCTTAATTTGAATTATGCAGTCCTCCAGATGTTACACTTCAGTCTTCACATTTTATACCAGTGGCCATGTTGCCTGGGTCTACTGGGAGATGCAATCCATGAAGAAGCATGATTTCCACACTTCTTATAGAACACAGAACTTACTTTAGATAGTGTTTGGGAATGTTTAAATCAGTTAAATATGTATGCCTCTGTACAAGCCTAGAGTGAAAGTGTTCAGTCAAATATCAGATGGGTAAAGGAACCATGTACAGAGGCATCCCCATAGCTGTCATTAACCTGGCATGTACCAGATGTTTTGAACTACAACTCCCTTCAGCCACAGGCAATCTTGGTTAGGACAGGAAAGAATATTTGGAAAATATATTTTTAAAACTTGAGTGTCAAGAAACCCTGATGAGAAGCATGATAGACAGGTCAGAATCTTCACAGTAATTGACTTATTCTGCATGAAAAAGCTCCTTTCTGCTTAGTGATTTTTAAAAATTTGGTAAATTTTTAATTCTGAAACATGAATACATGTTGACTTTTATTTGACTTTTCTTGTGAAATGTTTTTCCTAACCAACAGGTTCCTCACTTGAGCTGTGAGGTTCTCCTGATGTTACTATAGTGATGTGGGGGCACCATACTAGAAGGAAGAAAAGAGAACATAAGAAGATACTTTGTGATTCAAGCTGAAGCTAGGGGCTGAATTTATATCATTCTGCATACAAATCATGTTTTCTTTTAGAAGTATAGATGTAAATATAAATTATTAATCCTCAGATACAGTAAACTTATTGAAACAAGGAAACTTAACATAGTTTAGAACATAGATACATGTTGACTAACCAAATTCCTGTTGGTTCAATGCATTTATTTCTAGTCAGGATTAATAACTGGATTTAGGTCATTGTATTTTTCTACTTCTATAAACCTCTGTAGTGTCCATGCTTTAACATTTTTTCTTCCAAACTAAAGAAGCCTAAATACTTTCCCTTTTCTTGTTACATAAGGATATGGAACAGTCTTTCATATTCCAGACCTTCAGTATGAAATAGTCCTACGTTAAATCTTTTGGGCTGATTATCTGATATATATGATAAACCAATCTATTACTACATGTAATTATAATTTTGTTATGTAAACAATTCATAAAGAAGCAATATGCAATAGATGTTAGAGCTAGGGTTAACATGTTTAACTAGGGGTTTATCTGCACTGTCCAGGATACTCCAGGGCAGCTTGGCATATCCTGGCACCACAGGGGCCTGCTTCTGTCCCCATTACTTTGGCTTCCATTTCTGTGCTGCTGCAGCTATCTAAAGAAACGTTTTTTGGGGGATGTCCTGTATGTCTGCTGCCACCATGGGTCACTGACCTCTGAGGTCAGAACAAGGCATCCGGTGACAGCCGCATGCTGAGCACCTCATTCTGACCTCAGCCATTTCAGTGCAGTGGCACATAAGCAGTGGCACAGAAATGGAGGGCTTTGGATCCTCCCTGAACATCCAGAGCCACAGCTAATTTTATTTCATTCATATTAACTTTGTTATGCCACATTTTGGTGTGGGATGTGCTGGATGTCATCCAGACTGCCCAGACCAGAACTGGTGTTTTATTTATTTCATGTCATCCAAACAGAATGATGCCAGATGGGGAGAGGGGAAGATTGGGTCTTTTAACCTGCACAGACAAGGGTTAGGGCTGAGAGACCAGATTCAGATAATTCTCATTCAACACCTCATCACCATGCTATGGCCATGACCTAAGCACTTGCTTATACCTTAACCTATTTCATAGAGTTCCTATGCAGGCTGCTCAAAATGTAATCAGATTAGATTGACTGTTCTCTTTGTTCCACCCCTATTTTTAAACTCATTTTGAAATGGTTCTTCCTCTCCTTTTTATAAAGACCCCATATCATTTCAATCCATTTGGAAGGGGATTTTTCTCCCTCCCTCTCTATTCTGTCTCCCTCATCTTTTCTTCTCATTTTAATTGTATTTTAGAGTGTGTTTTCCTCCTTTCCCCTCACATACTATTTTAGGACCAGTTTGAAATGAAGATTTTTCTTCTTCCTCCACATACTATTTTAAAATCATTTCTTAACTTTCTCTTTCTCACTCTCTATTCACATCTAATCAGTTTTGAAGTGAATTAAGTCTCTGCAAACTTAAGTCTCTACCCCTAATTTATAAATAAATTCAGAATGGTTTTGTTCTTGTTGGTTCCCTATTTAAATCAATTTGTAATGGAGACTTCCTCTCTATCCCAACAACACCATGTTCCACTTTTAATTTGAATATCACATTCCATTTGAGTTGGGTTCACTTAGTTTGGAGATAGCCTTTTGGAGCTCTTTCCCTTTTACTTGATTTTTCAGTATTGGGTGTGTGGGGTGTGTGAGTGGGATGTAGTTATTCATAACCCTGGTATCCTTACTAGTCACTTATGACTTCATGTCATTTGTGATGGTTACATGGCAGTGATTCCATCCTAGAACAGATCAGTGTGGGGAGGGTAGTCTCCTTACTTTTTTATACTGAGAAAACTATTAATTCCAGCCTTCTCCTTTATCCAGTTACCAGTGTATAATGGAACTTATTCTCTTAGCCCATGATTGCCAGTGAGGTAGTGCAGCAGGAATGTTAGTTTGTTGAGACACTAGAACTTTCTGGCTGAGAATTGTGTCTCCCTAAACTGCCAAACCCAGGATTCCACAGGATACAACCATGGCAGTAAAAATGCAACAATAATGCAACAATTCCATAGTGTGAATAAGCCCCTTGAAACAGACTTTGACTCTTCTTCAGACTGTCCCTCTATTTGGTTTGTTTCCCTGGCTTCTTACTGTTGCTTTTTGACTTTGGACTCTTGATAATCAGTGTTAGATGTGACTTGTTATTCCACAAAGTAATTTATGGCACTGTTAAGCAGTGCAGGGTGGCAGGGTGTCCTGCAACCAATTTAAAATGGGAATTTCTGCTTCTGGAGGCCCTCAGAAAGCACCTGCCCTTTCTGTTGGTTAGAAAAGGTGTGATATGGGGGGCCACAAAACTTTGCCTATTCCTATAATAAAGCCAACCATACCCATGCCTACCAAAGGCCAGTCTACACACTGAAAATTCTTCTGGCACAATACAAGTAGACTAGGATCCAGCCTTATGTGATTTGAATGTATTTGTCCCTTTTGGAGGAGGGGGAGCTCCAGGAAAAAAAATCACACCTTTTACCATATTATGCTATAGAATATGCACTGTAAATTGTGTAGACGTCCTATTCTCCTCTTCAAATGCCATCACATAGCAGAATGTGAGAGGATGGGCAGGCAGATGTGCATTATTGTTAACAGATTTGTTTGGTTTTAGGTACATATCTCTGTCTGGCTTTTCTTCACGAATGAAGATTCAGGAAGGAATCATCCCATGCTTACTACAAGCGCGTTGATGGCTAAAAAAGCCAATCTGAGAGTGCATCTTTACACCTGCCATTTCGTCCCTCGCCTATCGCTACAGGGCTTTTTCAGCAATTGGATGTATCCTTAGAGCCTGTGCAATGGATTTTTCTGGTGGAGCTCAGCATGCACAGAACTGGCCTCACCCTTGAAACCAGAGGTTCATCTGCTGAGGCCTTGACAAGCATGGATGGTGGCAGTGAGGTCCTTGGGTCCTAGGTTTGATTAGAGTTTCCTTCTCTTAGATGGTTGACCTTACAGGGTTAGACGAGCACCATCTGCCCGGGTTTGGGATTAGAGTTTTCCTTCTCCTAGGATGGTTGCCATAAGGTTAGCGAGCCCATCCTGCCCTTTGGCGCTCTTGGTCAGATGCTTCAGTTGTGACCTATCTGGCATGGGAGGCCCTACCGGTGGCTATTATACCACCGCCAGCATAGCTCACAATTTCATTAGGGTATGCAAGCCTCTCTCCCACAACAAGGGGGCATCAATGGAGAGGTAGGTACATATTGGGTTTGCCTAATCTCCCTGGCATTTTACAGCATTTTTATTATTATCATTTTCAAACTGGAACTCCCTGTTTGAAACTCCCCCCCACACACACACACCAAAGGTAAATGGCATTTAAATGGTTAAAAGTGTAGACAATAGCAGTTGATTTGAAGGTGTGAAAATCCACAACAATTTGCATCAAATATATACCTGTAAACTGCCCCCAAGCAAACCATATGTTTGCTCATACTCTAAGTTTTGAGACAGAAGTCTTCCCATTACAGAAGCGTGTCTGATGTTTTCCCCTTCAAAGATTGTACTTTTATGTTTTCAAAGATACTACCATTAATGGTTCCTTCTGATAATTTACCTGGTCTGGAAGCTGGTAAATTCTGTCCTGCAATTTCCCAGACCCATTTTATAAAATTGATGTTTGTTAGCTATCTTCTGGTACCTTTGAAAAGAGGCCAATTTAGTGAAAAACTGGATGTTTTAGCTGGAAGATCAACAAATTAGATCTGAGTTCCTAAAGCACTCCTGGCTTTATGGTGTCTAACAGTCCAAGAGACAAGTAACGTGTCAATAAGCTATGGAACGTTTATCCTAGATTCAACCCACCTTTATTTTGATTAATTTTACAAGTATGATTGATCCTAAAGATAAGAAATGGAAAAAATGCTTGATTTTTAAAAATGCAATTAGCCCTCCAGATCCATGGATTTTTTTTATCCGTGTGTGTATG
>NC_056524.1:103279698-103335662 GCF_019175285.1 Sceloporus undulatus
TCTATCTATCTATCTATCTATCTATCTATCTATCTATCTATCTATCTATCTATCTATCTATCTTCCAAAAAGAAAACCTTGATTTTGCCATTTTATATGAGGAATACCATTTTACTGTGCCATAGTATTTAAGAATACATAAGCATCTATCGGTTTTGGTATCCATGGAGAGTCCTGGAACCAAATTGCAGGCGATACCAAGGGTCCACTGTACAAATAAAATATAGGAGAAAGTGAAACTCACAAATTCACCTGTCCAAATTGAGAGCTTTAGGTTTTTAGTCTTCAAAGCTTTAAATCTCCATGCAACACTGTATTTGTTGCACTATAGCAAGATTTCTGTATCTCTTTTTTTTCTGACAGACTTCTCACTTTTAACAGAATTCTCAGAATATTCATTCTCAGAATAGATGCTCCTATTAAATTGAAACCAGTAATAACTGAGAATTTTGTTCAGCTGAGTTTGGTGATGGTTACAAAAATTAATACATTTATTTCTAAATTCAAATAAATTGGGATTAAAAAAGGAATGCAGAGAAATGGGGATGAATTATCCATTCCTGCTCCCTTCTACTCAGGTGCAGATGTGTCTTGCTTCCCATCTTCCAAAATGAGTACTTGACAAATATTCCATTTTGCTTCACAGCAATCTCTTTACCTTCCTTCAGTAATCCGTCCCTATTTTTCTCATTTAACAATTCATTTTCCTCACAGGAGTTTCACTCTATATATGTTTTTATTGCTACTTAAAGGCTTCAAATTATAGATAGAGTCTGTAATGTTTACCTTGTTTACAACTAAACTTCTCCCCCCCCCCCATCCCTTATTGTCATTTTTTAAAATGTTTTTGGCATAGTTAGGAATGTTTACATGTTGCTTCAAAATTTTATTTTGTGGAGAGGATTGGCCATTTAAAGCATTTGGGGGGGGGGGTATTTTGGTATCGCTTCTCAGCCTTTTGGCTAAGATCAAGTGTAGTGTACTTTCAAAATATTGTAATACCATAATATAAATAATATGACATAGATCTCACTGAATGAATCAGTGAAAGAGACAGAACTACAGTTGGCCCTCTGCATTTATGGATTCTGCATCGATTGATTCAGTTATCCACATAATGAAAATGTTTTTAAAAACTCCCACAAGCAGACCTTGATTTTGACATTTTATATAAGGGACACCGTTTTTGATGCCATTTTATATAATGGGAATTGAGTATCTATGGATTTAGGAACCTATAGGAGGTCCTGGAACCAAGGACCCACTGTAATGTCAGTGTGCATAAAGTAGCCCCTGCTATCCTCTAGGGTTTGGTTCCAAGACCCTCCCACCCCTCCATGGATAACAAAGTCCCATTAAATAAATTGGCATAGTCAAATGATGTCCCTTATAGAAAATACCAAAATCAAGGTTGGCTTTTGGGGATAAGCAGTGGCTGCTTGAATCTCTGGTTGAAGAATCCATGGCTACGGAAGGCTGACTGTATTTTACTTTTTCCAACAAAGTTTCTATGTCCTAGTATTGATGATGCTGGTATGGGCAGGGCTGGGAATCATGTAGTCCTCCTGACACTGTTGAACATCAACTCCAACTAGCCCTTGGCAACACAACCAATTATGAGAATTGCTGGGTGTTGATAGCCAACAACATACAGAAGGCCACACGACTCCCAAACCTTTTCCTTCTGATCTTAGGCTTTCAGCAGAGCTTTTATGTTTTTTGGGGTGGGCGATTGCACATTTTTTGACCATTTTGAAGACAGGAAAGACAGCATGGAGAGCATGTAAAGGTGAGCATTTATCCGGTTATTTATGCTACACTGCTACCATCGGGTTACGAAATGAATTCGTTCCGCAATTCCTTTCGTAACCCAAAAATTTCGTATCCCGAAACACTTTTTCCCATTGAAAAATAACTAATGCATTCAGTGACCTCAGACTGAACCTGCAAACTCAAAACAAGGGACAATAGAGGCCTATAAGCTAAGTACCCTACAATACAAGTTGCCTGAGGCACTAAAGAGCTTAACAATGACTGGCAGTCCATTCTAAAGTTTTTCTAAAGGATAAAGAAAAAAAAGGTTTTTCTTATCTTGATGGGTTTCTGGCATCTCAGACTGAGGCAGGAGAAGGGGGAGTCTCAAATCATCACACCCATGACCAAAGAACCCCAAATCTAAAAAGCAACCCATGGTCACACTCGATGGCCCACATCAAATCAAGGCCAGACTTGCAAAACTCAGAATCCCACATCCACACTCTCAAATCGCACACCCATGACCAAAGCAACCCCCAAATTTAAAAAACCAACCAACCCCATGTCCACTCTATGGCCCACAACAAAGCCAGGCCAGACTTGCAAAACACAGATCCCACATCTCACACTCTCAAATCAATCACACACCCATGACAAAGCAAACCCCAAATTTAAAAAACCAACCCCATGGTCACACTCTATGGCCCACATCAAAGCCAGGCCAGACTTTCAAAACTCACAACCACATCCCACACTCTCAAATCATCACACCACCATGACCAAAGAACCCCCAATCTAAAAAACCAACCATGGTCACACTTCTATGGCCCACATCAAAGCCAGGCCAGACTTGCAAAAACTCAAACCCCACATCCACACTCTCAAATCAATCACAAACCCATGGCAAAGCAACCCCAAATTTAAAAAACCCAACCCAATGGTCAACACTCTATGGCCCACATCAAAGCCAGGCCAGACTGTCAAAACTCACAACACCATCCCAACACTCTCAAATAATCACACACATGACCAAACAACCCCAAAATTAAAAAAACCAACCCATGGTCACACTACCTATGGCCCCACATCAAAGCCAGCCAGACTTTCAAAACTCACAACCCACATCCCCACCACTTCTCAAATCATCACACCCATGACCAAAGAACCCCAAAATCTAAAAAAAAACCAACCCATGGTCACACTTAATGGCCCACATCAAAGACAGGCCAGACTTTCAAAACTCACAACCACCATCACCAACACTCGCAATAAATCACAACCCCATGAAACCATAACCACCACCCAAGAACTCAAACCCAAAGAGAAACCAAAACCCCAAATCTGAACATGGCAAACCACCATGGTCAGGCCCATTCTAAAAGATAAAGAAAAAAAAGGGTTTTTCTTATCTTTGCTGGTCTTGGCATCAGAAGTGAGGCAGAGGAGTAGGAGATGACTTTTCAAAACTCACACCCCACATCCCACACTCTCAAATCATCAACAGCCATGACCAAAGCAACCCCCTAATCTAAAAAAACAACAAACCAACCATGGTCAACACTCTATGGCACACATCAAAGCCAGCCAGACTTTCAAAACTTCAACAACCCACATTCCACACTATCAATACATCACAACCCTTGACAAAAACCCCAAATCTAAAAAACCAACCCATGGTCAACTCTATGGCCCACATCAAATCAAGGCCAGACTTGCAAAAACTCAACCCACATCCCAACACGCCAATCATCACACCCATGGACCAAAGCAACACCAAAAAAAAAAATTTAAAAAACAACCCCATGGGTCACACTCTATGGGCCCACCATCAAAGCCAGCCAGACTTGCAAAAACTCAGATCCCACATCTCACACTCTCAAATCAATCACACCCTGACCAAAGCAACCCCAATTTAAAAACCAACCCCATGGTCACACTCTAATGGCCCACATCAAGCCAGGCCAGACTTGCAAAACTCACACCCCACATCCCACACTCTCAAATCATCACACACCATGTACCAGAACCCCAAATTTAAAAAACCAACCCCATGGTCACACTCTATGGCCCACAATCAATCAGGCCAGACTGCAAAACAACTCCACCCCCATCCCACACTCTCAATATTTAAGAAAAAAAAAGGGTTTTTTCTTATCTTTGTAGGTCTTGCATCTATGGTCCTGGCATCTCGGAGTGAGGCAGGAGGAGGAGGAGGATGTAGAGGGCAGCCCAAAAAGCCAAATTTAAAAAAAACCAATTTCAAACAATTTAACCACTTCAAAGCCAATTCAAGCAAATTAACCACTTCAGCCAATTTAATGCCAATTCAAGCAATTTAACCAATTCAGCAGTTAGAGACAATGCCACCAATTTAACAAAGTTGACCATTTTTTTTAAAGAAATTTGGGTGTTTTTTTATAAGGGTCACCTTTTTTTTAAGAGGTCACCTTTTGCCATTCTTGGATGACGGTTTCTCCCTCTCATAGTGAAGAACTGGTCCAAGGATGTCTGCTTTTTGCCGGCCCTTAAGCAGGTTCTTAAATGGCTAAGGCAGACATTATCAAAATGTTCAATGGCGGGCTGGTGAAGCACCTTCCAGGGGGGTGCGTCCCACAATGAAGCCACATTGTGGAATTGCCGCAAAAATGTCCTTTAATTTCTTGCCGTTGGCAAAAAATGCCCCTGCAGCCTCCTCCTGCTGGCCCTGTCGAAATGGAGCACGCCTCATCCACGGCCGAGTGTTGCAAATCGCCGCCAAGGCTTCAGTCATCTGTTGTCAGTCCTCGTTGTGCCCTCGGAGTGTCCTCCACTCGTCTCGTCGTCGTTGTCCACGTCGAGTCCCAGGGACCTTGCGATGAGACGATCCGTGCACCGCTTCTTTCTTCACCTGGCTCAGCACCCTCGTTCTGCGACCCTTCCAAGGAAAAGCATCAGATCAGGCCACAGCTTCCTCCACACAGCAATCAGGTTTGCGCCTGGTGATCTCCTCCAGGCCAAGTCCACACTTCAAGCACACGACGAAATCAAAATGCTGCTTCCAGAACTCTCGAAGGGTCAGCACTGTGTGCTCTCCTCACATCGAAAACAACGCTTGAACAGGTGCTGGGAGATCTTCTTGAAGTGAGGGCGATCACCTGCTGGTCCATGGGTTGCAAGAGGAGGTGGTGTTGGGTGGAAGAAACTGGACCTTGATGAAGGAGAACTCCGCGAGGATGCCTTCTCCAGGCCATGCGGGTGCGCAGGAGCATTGTCCAAGAGGAGGAGGCACTATCAAGGGCAAATCCTCTTCCTCCAGGTAACCTTCACTGTCGGGCGAAGACACTGTTGATCCACTCGACGAAAAGGAGGCGTGTGACCAGGCGGCCATTGGAACGCCACATCACTGCAACCTTCCTTCTGAATGTTGTGTGTTGAAGCCCTTGGATTTTCGGAGTGGTACACCAACAGGGGCTGACCTTACAGTCCCCGCTGGCATTGGCACACAACGCAATGTGAAGCGGTCCTTCATAGGCTTGTGGCCTGCTGTTCCTCCTCCTCCTGGGTGATGTAGGTGCGCGAGGCATCTTCTTCAGAAGAGCCCCGTCTCGTCGCAATTGAACATTGCGCGGGACGTAGCCTTCCTCCTCCACCATGGCCTTGAACTCGACGACGAAGGCTTCGGCGGCCTGTGGTCTGCGCTGGACGCCTCGACCTGACGGACGACAGAGTGGTCCCGGTCCTCTTCTTTAACTTTTCGAACCAGCCACGTGAATGCTTTGAGTCGGGGTGGCTGGCTCCTCCTGCGAAGAAGTTCCTTCGCTGCCCCTTGCTGCCAGGTCTTCGAAAATGCTGGTGGCCTTCTCGCAGATGACGAGGTGGTCACAGTGTCCCCGACTCGCTCCTTTTCCCTTGATCCAAGAGAAGCAGCGCTCCATCTCCTCGTGCTTCGGTGTCCTCTGCTTGGCGATCGTCGTCACGCCTTTCGCTGGAGCCACAACAGCTCTGATGGCCTCCTTCTTCTTGAGGACATGCCAATCGTCGAAGGGTTTCGTCCAGACTCCTTGGCAATGTCCACCAAGCGCACGCCCCTCTCGTGCTGGCGATGATGTTTTCTTCTTGTCCTCCAAGGACAAGGGACCCTCTTCTTCTTCTCACCGCTTGGCTTGAGCCATAGCTAAGCCCAAAAGGACAAAAGGCACAGGCACTGAGCAAAAGCCACAATTGGAAACCACCCCCACCCCATGTCCACACAATCTCTTGCCCAAACTGCAAAACTCACACACCCACACATCCAAATCATCAATCACACCATGCCAAAGCACCCCAGAACACAAACCCATAGCCAAAACTCCCAAATCATAATAAAATGCCAACCCTATGGAACACTTTGAAAACAGACAGCCATGCAGAACTCAAAGCAGAGCATCCACAAATCAGAAAGTGCAAGCCTAGGGTGAGACTCTGTGTCCCACATGGAGCAAAGGAAAACTTTTTAAAAGCCACACTCACACTTTGAAAACAGGACAGCCATGCAAGAATCAAAGCAAGCATCTAAATCAGAAAGTGCAAAGCCTATGGTTGAGACTCTGTGTCCACATGGGAGCAAAGGAACACTTTTAAAGCCACACTCCCACACTTTGAAAACAGACAGCAGCAGAACTCAAAGCAGCAATCCACAAATAACAAAAGTGCAAAGCCCTAGGTGAGACCTGTGTCCCACATGGGACAAAGGAACACTTTTTTTAAAGCCACACTCCACACTTTGAAAACAGGACAGCCATGAGAATCAAAGCAGCATCCCAAATCAGAAAAAGTGCAAGCCTAGGTGAGACTCTGTGTCCACATGGAGCAAAGGAACACTTTTTAAAAGCCACACTCACACTTTGAAAACAGGACAGCCATGCAGAACTCAAAGCAAGCATCCACAAATCAAAATGCAAGCCTAGGGTGAGACTCGGTGTCCCACATGGGAGCAAAGGAACACTTTTTAAAGCCACACTCCACACTGTGAACAGACAGCCATGCAGAACTCAAAGCAGCATCCAAAATCAAGAAGTGCAAGCCTAGGGTGAGACCTGTGTCCCACATGGGAGCAAAGGAACACTTTTTAAAGCCACACTCCACACTTTGAAAACAGGACAGCCATGCAGAACCAAAGCAGCATCCACAAATCAGAAAGTGCAACCTAGGGTGAGACTCTGTGTCCCACATGGAAGCAAAGGAACACTTTTTAAAGCACACCTCCACACTTTGAAAACAGGACAGCCATGCAGAACTCAAAGCAGCATCCACAAATCAGAAAGTGCAAGCCTAGGGTGAGACTCTGTGTCCCACAGGGGGAGCAAAGGAACACTTTTTAAAGCCACACTCCCACTTGAAAACAGGACAGCCATGCAGAACTCAAAGCAGCATCCACAAATCAGAAAGTGCAAGCCTAGGGTGAGACTCTGTGTCCCACATGGGAGCAAAGGAACACTTTTAAAGCCCACATCCACACTTTGAAAACAGGACAGCCCCATGCAGAACTCAAAGCAGCATCCACAAATCAGAAAGTGCAAGCCTAGGGTGAGACTCTGTGTCCCACATGGAGCAAAGGAAAACTTTTTAAAGCCACACTCCACACTTGAAAACAGGACAGCCATGCAGAACTCAAAGCAGCATCCACAAATCAGAAGTGCAAGCCTAGGGTGAACTCTGTGGTCCCACATGGGAGCAAAGGAAACCTTTTTAAAGCCACACTCCACACTTTGAAAACAGGACAGCCATGCAGAACCAAAGCAGCATCCACAAATCAAGAAAGTGCAAGCCATGGTGAGACCTGTGTCCCACATGGGAGCAAAGGAACACTTTTTAAAGCCACACTACCACTTGAAAACAGACAGCCATGCAGAAAACTCAAGCAGCATCCACAAATCAGAAGTGCAAGCCTAGGGTGAGAACTCTGTGTCCCACATGGGAGCAAAGGAAAACTTTTTAAAGCCACACTCCACACTTTGAAAACAGGACAGCATGCAAACTCAAAGCAGCATCCACCACAATCAGAAAGTGCAAGCCTAGGGGTAGACCTGGTCCCACATGGGAGCAAAAGAACACTTTTTAAAGCACACTCCCACTTTGAAAACAGGACAGCCATGCAGAACTCAAAGCAGCATCCACAAATCAAAAAGTGCAAGCCTAGGGTGAGACTCTGTGTCCCACATGGAGCAAAGGAACACTTTTTAAAGCCACACTCCACACTTTTTGAAAACAGGACAGCCATGAAGAACTCAAAGCAGCACATCAAGCCATAATCCACAAATTAGAGCATGGCACCCTAACAGCAAAAAAACCCAAAAAAAAGGAACCCACACATCAAGGCCATATCCACAAATCAGAGCATGCCAGTAGCAAACCCACAATCCACACTTTGAAAACACACAAAAAAAACAACAACAACAACAACACAACCCACCAGCCCCCACAGCAAAAGCATGGTCACACTGTCTCACCCCACCCCACCCACAAGAAGAAGGTAAAAAATCCATTCAACCTACCTGTAGAGAAATTCCATGGCCGGTCTTGATCCGAAGATTACACCCGGCAAAGCTAGAAAAATTCCAAAGCCAGGAAAAGTCCGAACCTCAAGTGGAACCAAGAGTCAGAGCCAGAATATCAACTCCCCTCACACAGTCCATAGGGCCAGACAAAGGGGCCAGATCAAAAAACAAACGGTTTTGGTTCTGAAGCAAAGCCACCCTCCCAATTTCGTTAGCCAATCCAAGTGATCTGCTTGATTTGTCAAGCCAATCACTGCTGCTAACGAAATTCAAAATTCGCGCCACAGCAAACCCCTAACCCAGCCTCCTTAGCTTTCCGTTAGCCCTGGAAGCCTATAACTGCACTTTGCATCGTTTGAATTTCGCGCCGAAATGAATTTCGTAACCCGAAACAGTTTTTCCCTATCCAGCTTTTTCGTATCCCGAAAATTTCGTAACCTGGGTATTTCGTATCCCGAGGCACCAGTGTACTTCCTTTTTTTATTTCTTAATCTGCGGTTCTCTTGATCTCTAATCCTACTCTGGAGACACCTTATTGTTGGTGTATAAAATGTGCTTACACACACAGAGACACACACACTTACCTTTGCTGTCTACACTGTGATCTTAGAATTAAATTGCTTGAATAGAGGAGACATTAAATATGGTTCCATGGGATTTATTATGAGAAACTGTCTTAGCAAATAGCCTTGTTTCATTTGATTCTGAGGAGTAATTGGAAAATGAGTGAATAATTATTTTGTTCAGACCTGATTGCTGAAGAAACATATACATCCATATGTTCCTCAGTAATGAGAAACTCTCAGGTGAAAGGGGGCATTGAGCAGGATAATTAAAAGAGCTAGAAAATTGTGTCTACCAGATACCATGCCATTTTTGTTGTTGCTAGCAAACATGCTTTAAGGGTACTGTTTCCATCAGAGAGAAATTGTGCCTTTTTTTGTTTTGTTTTTATAAACAAAATGACACAATCTAATGAGACCATAGCCTTCTTCTAGTGTTTAAATCCTCCGTGTAATTAGAATTTCACGAAGAAGCAAAAGAATGAGAGCACTAGTTTTGGCCCCTCTAGTGACAATATTTTATACTCCATGAGTTGGAAGGTTACCGAAACAAAGGTCCAAAACACATTGCAGAAATAATCCAGTTTAAAACCATTTTAACTGCCTTGGCACAATGCTAGGGAATTCTGGGAACTTTATTTCTGTGAGACATTTAACTTTCCCTGACAGAGAGCTCTGGTGCTACAATAAACTACAATTTTCAGGATTCCCTAGCACTGAGCCAGGACAGTTAAAGTGGTCTAAAACTGGATTATTTTTGCAATTTTGGATCAAACTTGCTCTACCCATGTAGGTTCTCTTGCAATTTGATAGCCTGATTCCATGAGAGATTTGGGCTGCTGCCACATTGTAGAATCAATATGGTTTGATACCACTTAAATGGCCGTGGCTCCATCCTATGGAATGCTAGGATGTGTAGATTGTTATGGCACCAAAGCTCTGATGGAAAAGGCTAAATATCTAGCAAAACTACAAATCCTAGAATTCTGTAGCTTGATCCATGGCCATTAAATTGGTGCCAAACTGCGTTATTCTACAGGGTATACGCCACCTTCAGTACCCACATGGAACTCTTCTCTGTGCATCTTAGGGATTGAACATGGTCAGCAATGTTTTCTGCTTTTTACCATGTGAGGATAGTCCATAATGTGGGTCAGATAGTTGTGACAAAAAATTAAGAGTCCCACAAGAGATAACCACAATTTCATAGGCCCCCTTTAGCCATGAGTTGCTTAAAGGGAGATAATATTCACTCTCTTCATGCAGTCCTAAGCCTTTTCCTCAAGGAGTCAGGACCATCTAAGCCACTGGGATGTAGGTTAAAGAAGTCATCATAAAACTAGTCTATCAAGAGTGGCACTAATTTTAAAATACAGTTACTACACCAAAGCCTAGCTGAGTCTCACTATACTTTGTACAAGTTAATAGACCAGGTGAAAGCATGAACAGAACTTAGCCATGATGGTTGGAGGACCTTGGGAGCTCTAGTACATACATACACACACACACACACACACACACACGTGCGTACTCTACAAAGCATTCTGGATTTTCTGCTTGAATCTGCCTAGTTTACTTTCTTCCACATATATTAAGAATGACATTGTGTTTATGAAGGCATCTACAAATTTTGAGAAGTCCTTATCCAAAAATGCAGACCAAATAAAATTCTCATGCTTCCCTGGTGATGGCTACCTTTTCCACTGACTCACTTGCATACAGCACACCAACACTCAGTCCTTCTACCCAGAGAAACATTCCATGAATGAAAAGGTATTTCAAAAATTGTCTTTTTGATCATCCAAACAGGACTTTGGATGAATACATGAAGGTTTAAACTGCATAGGATATATGGAGCTGCTCATTTCTTCCACTGCTGAGCTCCACAAGTTCAACAGGAAGTTCTGAAAGGAAACACTGAACACATTCAGTGCTTACAAGATTCCCTACAATCAGACCTCCTGTCTTGCAAGAATTTCCATTCACCAAACACACTTTAAATCTCATCACAGGCCTTCACACAAAGTGTTTGAATTTCTCTAGTAAAAAATAGGATGTTTAGAGTGAAGGCCTGAATAATATTGTGTAGTGAGATAAATCTTTTTAAAAGGTATTTAAAAAAAATACTGTAAACTCTATACTTAGGATTCTTTCTTAGCCTGCCCTACCATTTTTACCTGTTACTAGCATTATCCAAATTCCCCAAAAGTGCTTTCATTTCAACCAGAAAAAATAAATTACCTGAACTAAAAACTGTATGGAACTCTTAAGCATTTTCCAGGGTTTCTTAATAGCATACAGTATGGATTTCCTTACCACAGATTTGGGGCCTATAAAATATATATGAGGGTGGAAACCAGCTGATGAACTAGAAGGTAGTCCTTGTTTAATGTTTACCTCATGGAGACCAGATTTGCTCTGGATGCCCCCCACCAACATAGAGAAAATTTTTCTATCACATCACAGTGGAAAATAATGAGTGTAACAGCAAGCACTACCTGAAAATTAAAGGTAAGAATGACCATCTTAGTCTTGGAGATCATGAACATGACCATTGAGGTGGTAGGTGATTACTGTGCTCTTTCATTTCTGGAAGGCCCATCTCACATTGCCATAGATACCATTACAGCCAAATGTGTATGGATATAAATCATTACTATCCCACCATTTACATTTTTCTACAAGACAGCACAAAGTTAAAACAGCAAGGAAGAAAATAATCCATAGATACAAAATAAGCAGGCAGATAAAAGTACAATTAAAATTCAGAGAGTATGAAATACTTAATCTACTCAGAATGTTGTCAAATGTCTGTATGAGTAAATGTTTTCAGGGGTTTTTTTTTTGAGTTTTGTTTGTTTTTTGCTTGACATCTAAAATACAGCAAAGTAGCTTGATGATGACTTTAACATGTGGGTAGCATGGTGTAGGAGAAATCCCACTTCAAGTGCTTGGATGCCAAGACATTTAAGACTTTCAATGAATGTATCAGCATTTTGATTTCAGCCCGAAATCAATGAGCACCAATTCAATGCATTAAAAAAAGTCCAATGAAATTCCATCCCAGCATCCAGGGTAATCAGAACTTGGCCTACTATAATCTGGATAGAAGCTTCCATATAATTTTGCAATGACATCCCTTTAACCTACATGAGGTGTTACCACAGTATGCCTGTAAAAAATGGGAGAAGAATGTCTAGCCCTCCAGACCTTGTTGGTTGGCAATTCCCATGATTCCTGATGATTGATTATGTTGGCTATAGTTTATGGATACTGCAGTCCCTCAGCATCTGAAGGGCCCCAGGTTTCTTATCCTTTCTAAAAAAAAATAGTATCATACATCTAAGCAGGCCATTTATTTGCATATGAATTCACTACAAAGAGCTAGCATACTGAACTTTTGAAACTTATCAAGCCATGTTTCGACAGTGATTTCACAGTACTAAGATGTTTTCAGTTGCTGATACCCAAACCAGCTTGACCCACTAAAGCTGAACCTTCTCCATTAGACAAATTTTTATTGCAATTCAAAAGATGGTGAACATCTCCAGTGGCATCACTAGGGGTGTGCAGGAGGTGCAATCTGCACCAGGTGACACCCTAAGATGCGGTGACACCACTGCTCCTCAAACATCTGCCTTTGGGCATGAATAGGTTTTGGCATTCACCTGTGTCTGAAGAGATGGAGTTAGTGGAGTGGGAAGAGAAAGGAGGGGCCCCAGGTTTTTTTTTATTGAAATTATAAATTTTAAAAAATATTTTTAAACTTTTAAAAATATTTTTAAAAGTCTTTAAAGCATCTCATTTTACAAAATTTTCACTTTGTAAATACATGTGTGTATACTATTGTCATTTAAAAGTACAATTTTAATTGTGACAATTGTGCATGTCACAACTAATACTGTTACATTCAGTGATATATGAGAATTATGATTTATGAGTATAAAGAGTATTTAAAAAATTACTAAGGATTCTGTGTGGTGTGGGATGGAAAGAGGTCAACTGGGAGGTGACACTATGAGTTACCACACCAGGTGACACCAACCGTAGTGATGCCACAGCACATCTCACACTTTGTTCAGATAAAGATTTCACTGTTCCCTATCCAGCACTGCAAAGTTCAATGAGTTAAAAAAGAACCTGTCTAATTCCTGCAAAGTTTACATTCTGAAGAGATGGCGGGCCAAGCTAGGAAGATATACAGACAAACAAAGGTGAAGAGGGGGATCTCAAAGTCATACACCAGCTGTATGTTAAGCCCTTGGCAGAAGCATCTTGAGAACCATTTCCTAGCAAAAGGCTTCAAGCGCTGTTTTTGTTCTCTTCCTTTATAGCCAATAAGTCTTCTCATTGAGCTTTTACTAGGGGCAATCAATATCCAGAAAGAAACTTCATTCAGTTCTCCAGGAAAATTTATCTCCCTTTCTGTTAGTGCTCTTGAAAGCGTTTGCAGCTAAATAAATCCCCAGGTAGTTAGATTTCAAACAGTCAAATATAAAATTAGCAAATGCAACATCTGTTCAAAACTATTATTTTATAATAACATTAATTGGCAGATGTCTTCAGATGACAAAGTGAAATGTATCGGCTCTAATTTGTTCTTTTCAATCAGGGTGACCTTGTGAGCACTGAAAAGTGCATGCCTTCAGTTGGCACTAGGCTTACTAAGAGGAAGCTTTGAATATAATTTTAAAAATAAACCAAAGAGAGCACCGACCCTCTGCAAAGGATGGCTTCCTGTGCAAATTCATCTATGTCTACTCAAAAGCAAGAATCCATTGATTCAATAAGATTTTCTTTCAAGAAAGTGTGGGTGGCAGGGGAGGGCAAAGTGAGAACTGAAGCTGCATGCATTTTTAAAATGGCCCCTGGCCCTCTCCAGACTCATTGGTTTGCCTTTTCTGACCCACCCTGGAATGAATTGTGTCTCCTGGAAGCTTTCTAAATCCACAAACCACCTTTGATAAATAGGTAACCCCCTCCACACTTTTAATATTTTTAAAAAGTTTTTTTTTAAAAAAATCTTATGGCCTCTTCCAGGTTTGTTTGTCTATTTTTCTTGGAGGGAAGAGCTGACTGTCCCTGTTGCCCCTGGTAAATCCCTGGGCAAACAATTACACCAAGACGCACTGCAGTTGTCCATCCCTGTCATATATGATTGTAGCCTCAGTGTCCAAAAGTTCCTATTGTGAAGAAAGTTACTGCTTTGTCTGCCAAGTTTCGTGTTTTGCAAGTGACATCTAGTTTATACAGAACTCCTGTGCCAATTCAATTACTGTCTGATTAATGAAGTGTTTCAGGTTTATTTCAGGGGTATTGCTAGCTATTAATTAGCATATGGGGGACAATATTCAATCCTGTTTTGCCCTGATATGACTTGAAAAATCCCAGCACAATTAAATAAGCTCTAATATGCATTGAATAGTTTCTCCTAAGCAAGGAAAAAAACTTTAAGACTAGTGTGAATGTTTAAGTATACTCAGATCCATGATGGAATAAATCAATGAATCTGAAGATTCTTTTATTGGTGTAGCATATTGCATGTTTTTCTCTAACAAAAGAAAATGCTACAGTTAAAGCACACTCTACTACAAGCCCTAACACTATGATGATCTACTATGGGGATGCACAATCCATAGCCCATAGGCCATTCAAATCCAAGTGTGCAACCCCACCCCATGCACCTTCCTCTGCTCACATCTTCCCCCATGCCAACAGAATTGCAGTTTGGCACTCCTAATAGCAGTCTAACCCACCCTAAGATAAAGATAAACCTTCTCTCAATGTAAGGTGTATCTTTATGTGTGTGAATGTTATAAAGCCTTCTTCCTACCTAGCAAAATCCTATTCTGGCATTCACAACATTTATACATTTCTTTCTCTTTTTAAGTAACATGGAGGATTGCAGGAGGTGGGAAGACAGTCCATTACACTTGCAAGCACAACAATGGATTAAACCTATATTTTTCATTAAGTATCCAGAGGGCCTCTTTGTGAACAGAAAGCTTGTGCAGAAGTAACAAAATCAACCAATCTAATGCTGAATGATTGATGTGAAAAACACTGGAAAGCATTATTTCTCACGTTCACTATTAGCCAATGTGTTGGATATAGTTTCCTACCTTCTTACTGATTTGTAAGTTCAGTACACTGATACTTTCCATTTAATGTAAAAAGAAAGCATTTCCCTTGTACAGTAATAGGAATAGGGTAAATGTCTGCCTTTTCCTAAGGAAGGCTAGACATATAACAATAATTAGGGAAGCTATAACAATCCTGTTCCTACAACATGAAGTCCACTTTGTTGAAGGATTTTGAAAGAAAATGAAATTAATGTTGATAAAGATGGAGGCTTTTGGTTTCACTTTCATTGACTGGAGCAATAGAGTGCAACTAAGGAGGTTGAAAGGAAAGCCCTTTACTTAATTAAAATACATTAGATACATGAATTTATTTGAGGGTTCATGTTAAATAAAGACAAATGAAATGTTTTATGGAAGGTGATGAAATACATTATTTACTCTGGATAAGTAATTCTCTTCTGTCAATACACCAGAATATATTTAAGTATGTGCCATATACCTACATTTTTAGGTGTATTAATTATTCCACTAAGCAATGCATGTGTTTGATTTGTAATATTCAGAATGATTCAGAGCATGCCAGCTAGAGGCAATGATCTGGAATGCTGGTAACATCTATTCTGTTAGTCAAATCAGGATTCTTCCTGCCATAGAGAAAGTATATGATGCAAAAAACACACAGCCATATTCAGGAGTTTGCTGCATTCGTGCTTAGAGGTTAATCTACCTACAACTCTTCACCATATCATCCTGCTGAAGTAGGAGGAGAAGGAAATCAAGGGCATTCCCATTGTGTTTTCTTTCTGGGGTTGGGGGGTTGGAGCCTTCTGGTTTGTGTTCAGTTGGGAATAAAATTGTTCCTGTTTGGTTCCATTTCAAGCCAAAGAATCTACAGCTGGTCTGGTATACCTTTCACCCTACTCATGTGGATAAAAATGAATTTATTACTGGAGTTGATTTGCATGTGTAGAAAGGTGATTAATATCACTGTCATGTTTTCTTGTGGGCTACTTAGTTAAATGTGCTTACAAAAGTGTTGATGACATGAACTAAATGTAGGAATATGTAAATCTCTCAGTCTCAAATTTTGAGATGTTTCTGACAATCCCACTTGCATTTACTTCTTTCTTCTTAATAAAAAAAATTGTTATGAGATTGGGGTTGCTTATACCCATGTTCAATTTGTGAATGCATTTTTCTTAATGTATGTTATTTATACATTTACCTTGATTTACATTTTTTCTCCAATTGACTAAGGCATTGATGTGTAGTTTACTAGCTTGTGCACTTTTAGGAAAAGCACATTTTAAATGTGCTTTTTATTTCTCTGAAACAACCTGTGGCCCATACAGATCTCCAAGTTCCCATGATAATGCTTTGTTTCTGAGATTTTTGTTTCTGTTTTTGTTTTTGCAGTGAGTCTCGAAAAATGCAGGAATACACTTTCTTGGATAGTACTGTGCATGACTGTCAAGTCCTACCATAACAACATCCATTTCTAAGCAAAAATTAAAACAGATAAAAAGGTTTTGATGAAAGCAAAAAGAATTCAAAAAGTACATAGTTGATTATTTATTATTTATGGTATGTATATATAGACAGACACAGATAGACAGAGATATCTATATAAAATATTTCTACTCCAAAATATAGTCAGTGAGATTTACACAACATGGCCTCAACTTAGAGGAGAGGATGCTGATAACAGTATTCTGAAGTGTCACCTGCTGTACAGTTCAGTTTCATCTTTGGCAACCGCAGAATGCCAAAGCTGAAATATTTTGCTCTTGATATATATATTTTAAGTTCTGTTTGTTAATCACTTCAGTACATACATGTGCTTGTGTGTTTTAAAAAATATATTTACCAAACAACAAAAAGAGTTTCCAATAAAAATCTACAACCTTCCTTAATCACAAAACATTCACTCCCATGCTGCTTGATAATCTTTCTTGAAAAGTATCAAATAGACATGTCAGCTAAATCCACCATGGAGTCTACTGCTGCAGAATTCTCAGGGGTAAAACCTCTATGATGGCAGATAGTTTTTTCTCAACTGAATCTCTTCCTAGGTGGAAACCACCCACCAACCTTGAAATCTATGAAAATATTTACACATATGCCTGTGGAAAACATTCCATTACTTTTGAAAGGGATTGATGATAATGAAAGAGATGTAAATGAAAGAGAAGGAAAAGCAAAATTTTGTATAATACAGTTGGCTTAGTATTAGCACAGCTCACATTATTTTGCATGTTACCTACTCCAAATTCACCACCTTAAAAAATAATCCAGAAAGAGCCCACTTTGAAACAATGAAGCAAACAAGAGCACCTGATTTGCTAAAATATATACAGAGCAAATTTTCTTTGAACTGTACATGACTAGTATCATAACTTGAATACCAGGAAGTCCTCTTTGTAGCAATATATACAATTGTCAAAATAAAATTACTCATTTTCTACAACAGGGAGTATTAATGGTGAAAAGCTAAAAATAAATAATTCTAATAAAAGCAGAGCAAAGGGCCTGACAAGAACTCTCAAGTGTATTCAAAGGCATCTTGCAGCACCTTTGAGACTAACTGAAAGATAGGAGTTGGTAGCATGAACCTTCGTAGACTTGAGTCTGCAGAAGAAGTCTACAAAAGCTCATGCTGCCAACTTCTCTTTTTCAGTTAGTCTCAAGGGTGCTGTGAGATCCCTTTGCATACTAATTTTCCAGATTAACACAGTTATGTCTTTCACTTCTCCAGTGTATTGACCATTTTGAATATTATCACAGTTTTATGTGTGTTCTCAGTTTTTCTCAGAGTTGTGCTTTGCCATGATCACAAAAATTCACAAACACAGCACACAGTGGCATCTGAGTGTTGGATTTATCCTCTCTTAGCAAGTAGGTACCAAGTTCCTACATCAGAGGTGTAGTTATGAACCCGATTTCCAGTGTAATGAAGAGCTGCAAGACAGGTCCTCCTGATTGTGGCAGAGGAGATCACTGATGGAAAGGGATTGAAGATATTATTCTGCTGTGTCCCATCTGCCAGCAGAATAGACCTCAGTCACTCAGTGCAGCTGCTAACTGTTAAGGTAGAGGCATTTGCAACAGTGCCAAGCTCATGAATATAGAGCATGATTGAACATGGAGCAGTTCTGGATCCATAACTCTAGGTTGGGAATCCATAACTGCAATATAGGATACCAGCTGTGGCATTTTTGGAGCACTTGGAATCTTCTCTGTGTAAGGTGTTTATCAAAATCGATTCTTCAATTCCCATAGAAGTTTGGGTTCTCCATCTTTTAAAATCAGGCCCAGAACAGACAGGCCAAATGAAGTGGCTTCCAGCCACTTGGGGGGGGGGGTTACATGACACATGTCCTCAAGGTGGCCTGAAGCTGCTCTGATGCCATGATCTGGTTCTTTAGACCAGAGCAAAAAGGAGCCAGGATAATATGGTTCCTGGTGATGCAGCTTGGGTCCTGTTGCAGTGGCCTGCTTTGTGAATGGGTCATGCAGTTGCCATGGTCCTGGCCCACTTGTGACTGAAGTGGCCTCAGGCTGCTCCTTACCACTCTTCTGCTCTGGTCCTCAGCTGGTGACTTGAATTCCTTAGTAGTTGGTCTTCCATTCATGGTCAATACACATGAAACCTCCCTTAGAACACAATCACCATTACAATATCAAAGAAAGAATATAATAATAATAACAACTTTATTACAGCCATTTGGCCAGCAAAGAAAGAATATTTAGTTTTCTTTAAAAAAAAATCACCAGCTTTCAGTATTTCTGCTTTGTTAACTGTTGCAATTAATTTTCAATATTAAAAAAATGCAGAGATCCCCCCACTCCCAAGAACCAGCGCAGTCATAAAAGAAATGGGAATTACTATGCCAGGAATTTGCAAAACACAAGCATAAAGGAAATGCTCTAATTTTACCTAACAAGACATACTAAGCTACTTGTATTTCTGGACATTTCAGCCATTAGCCTCTTTGGGGTTTTGATAATGGTGGATGGCCCAAATCCTGCCTCCAGTCTTTGAGTAGCATCTTCCTTCTACAGTCTTGATCCAGTCTCAACACGAAATGAAAGAAGTCTTGGAATTTTGCCAACTTACGTCTTCCTGGAATTATTTATACACAGTTCTAATGTTCTCAGCCAGGTCTTACTTCTGTTAACTGAATCCTGTGCAGTCACTCCAGAAAATAAAATAAAAAAATAAAAAATTGACTGGTTCTTTGGTTGCAGTGTCTAACCAAATGGTGTCTGTACTGCACCTCTCACTTTTCACTATAGGAGCAGTGACAAGAGAAAAAGACTACCCCCCCCCCCTTATTCCCTCTTCTTTTTCACTATGATGAACTTTGTACAAGGATTACAAGGAATCCTGGGAAATGTAAATGTTGCAAACAAATACTTCTCTAAGTGTCGCTGGGATTTTAGAACAATGAAGAGAGAGAAACAGAAAGTTTTCTCCTCTGCTTTGGTCCCACACTTTTACTGCTGCTCTTGCCTTTGATAGATGACAAATGGGCAGCTTGAGAAGGGTGAGCTGGAGAAAGTTTTAGGAGTTTAGAGGCACATTTTCCCCTCTGAGATACTGGGTCCTGTACTATCTTTGTCAAGACCATCAAAATATTAAAAACATGGCAAACCTTCAAACTCTACAGAATCCTTCTTCAGCCTGGATGGTACAAAATTTGAGGGATGGAGGAAGAAACATACAAAATCCCCTAGATTTTCTTATATCCAATGGATTTTGTACTATTCAGCCTGAAGCAGGATTCTGAAGAAAATGAAAGCTTTCCCTGCTTGCAATATTTAGTGATCCTAACAGAACTCTGAAATGTGATTCTACACTTGAATTGTGTGGGTACTTTTATTTGACTTTGCCTTTAAAGCTGACAGACTTCATTTCCAAGACTGGTTCAGGTGAATTTCAGCAGAATTCTTATACTCGGTATGTCTTACCTTTGAGTAAATGTGCACACGATTGTGCCTTGAGCCATTAGGTTATGCCAATGTTCAATATTTACTTGGCATCAACAGAGATTTTATGTGAAATCAAAGGCACAAATTAATATCTAGAATAATTTTAATGAATTATTTTTGCAAAGAAATACAGCCCTAACTGTGTTCATGTGCTTACAGCCACAGTATTTTCTTTTCTGGTTGAGTACATTAATCCACATTTTAGCCTAAGAATGTTTAGATTAAGATATGAAGGCACTAAAGCAAAAGATGCAAACAGAGTGTTAAGTACAGTACTCCAAATGCAACACTGTAATTTTATATGGTAATCTATCCACACATAGTATGTGAAAACATATGCTTATAAGACGACAGACATGTATAAATGAGGAGGATAAAATTCCCATATCTCACTCACAGCAAGGGGATTTCTATCACTTTAAAGCACTTTCAAGGTTTTATTATAAACCTCCATACATTTGGATTTTACTACAAGCCTGTAACAAGTTTGCTTTTATGAAAACCTTTACAAAATGCTTAAAATTTACAAGACAAAAAAAAAAAAAGAATGTTATTCTACAGATTCTCCAGTGAGCAAAAGCAAAGCAAAGAGAAGATGATGTAAGAACTGCTAGACACCAATAAGACAAATCAAATGTTTCTCATTTGAGAAATGAATTCTTTCATATTCATATCACGGGAGTGGGGTGGGAATAGAACTTGAATACCTCCTCTGTGAATTGGCATTTCTTCCACAGATCCATGGAAATGTGTCCTGTGATAGTACTATATGTATTACCATACCCTTAAACTGCCCCAGTCTTGTAGGGACATTACCAATTAGTCCTCCATCATTCCATGTTTTCTGCAGCTTTCAAAATGTTCTACTTTCTCTCTTCACCTCCCACTTCCCCATGTATACTTCTGTTGCTGTGAGCTGAATTTCCACTCCATTAATGCAGCCAGGGTGGGTCAGTGGGTGGACTCTTGCCCTTTCCAGTAGGATCAGACCAAAACAAACTGTTGTAGCCTCTCCCAGATTGTGTAGTTTTCCCCATTAGCAACTCTTGCCATCATGACCACACTCTGCTGTTGCTTGACCACAAGTGTCCTGGTTTTCATCTGTGAAATGTTGGAGGGGAAATGCTATCATGAGAGCCATCTTGTCATAGTGGTTTGAGTGTTTCACTACAATTTTAAAGATATAGGTTCAATTCCCAGCTCAGCCATGAAACTCACTGGTGACTTTGGGCAAGCCACACTTTCTTAACCTCAGAAGAAAGCAATGGCATACCTCCTCTGTTCAAAACTTGACTAGAAAACCCCATGATAGGCACACAACAACAAACATGCTATCATGCAACCTAATTTGCTCACATAGATGGTCAGAGCTTGGTAAAGTTATTTTTGAATGACAGTACAACAATCTGTAGATAGGATCCATGTTGCCACTGAACAATCTGGCTACTCTTTGAAGCAGCTAAAGTTTCTGAACACTCCTCAAAAACAGTCCCATGTAGGGCACATTGCATTAATCCCAACAGGATGTAACTAAGACAGGTGCGATCATGGCTGAATTAGGTATTTCCATATGGGCTGTATATGTATATACTGTCTTAGCACATGAGTATATATCAAAACATTTTGGTACAGTTTGATAAATAGATAATATATACTTTTAACAAAATAAAAGGTTTATTACTTTCTCTTGGCAGCCCATCTCAAACTGATTTGTCAATAATACTAACATTTTAAAAATATAAACGGAAACTTTGAAGCAAAGGTCAGTTATTTGCTGATCACTAAACAAGCTTTCAAAAGGAAAACAAAACACTTGTTAACACCTGTCTCTTTGGCAAATTAAATTAATGCTTTGGCTGGCACACATTAACTAACTCATTATTATTTTCATAATGTTAAAAATGATCAGCAGTGCCTAAAGTGGAAAAGGCAGAGACAAAACTGTGCATGATTTTTCAATAGAGTAGGAGGACAGTTTTGTAGCTGTTAGTTAGAAGTCAAAAATTTATCACACTCTACTCCTACCTTAGAGAATAATCCTAAACATGATCACTGAGAACTAACACTGCTGAGTTGAATGGGAACTGTTTCCTATTGTAAATGTTTAGGTTGTAAACTCAACAACAAATTGAGAATGTTCATGTCACCTTACAATCAAACCTGGCAAGGCAGGATCATGAATACATATGAACTCTATTTAGTCCAGATTAATATCTCAAAAGAAAGAAAAAATAGGCATCAATTAGTTATCAGGAAAAGTCATGTAATATTAGCAAGGTGGTGACATATAATGGTTAAAAAAGTAGGCAAGCAAATCCCATTTGATACATAAAGACACAAAGTGAAAATAGAAGTAACAATGAAGACAGTGCACAGTAGCATCACTAGAGTTGGCGTCACCTGGTGCAGTAACTCATGGTGACACCTTCGCCACTGACCTCTTCTCATACTACACCATACATAATCCTTAGTAATGTTTTTTGTAGTAACCTTACTCATAAATCTAATTTCCTTGTATCACTGAATGTCATGGTGACAGATGTGACATAAACCATTAGCACAGTGGTCCCCAAACATTTTTGGGCTATCACCCTGTTTCCTTTTGGGCAGCTACACTAGCACCCGCCCCCCCCAACACATATTTTTTGATATTAGTTCTACTGTTCTCCATGTAGTCATGCTAGCCACATGACCATGGAATCATCTCTGACAATACTGGCTCTTTCAGCTTAGTAACAGAGATGGGCACCACCCTCTGCATTCGAACAATATTAGACAAACTTATCAAGGAAAAACCTTTATCTTTTCTACTGCAAATTCAAAATAACCAATCTTAGTTGCCCCTCCCTTTGCATCCAGTCACATTAGGAGCAACAGCCAAGCAGATGGCTGAGCAGCAACCAAAAGCTCCTTGCTTGTGCCAGCCTTGCAGCTAAAGCTGGTGCAGGCAAGAGGCTTTTTGGTTTCTGTATGACTGGCTGCTTAGGCACTGCACCCTGCCATCCTGGGATCAGCAACTGAGCAGCTGGCTGAGCAGCAACTGAGAAGCCTCTCACACATGCCAGCTTTGCATCAAAGGCTAGAACACACAAGAGGCCTTTTGGTTGCTGTTCAGGCAGCTGCTCAGTTGCTGCTCCCAGGAAACCAGGTGTCTCCCTAGAGAGGAGGGACTTTCAATCCTTCATCAGGGCAGAGAAGGTTGCAGATGATGTGTGTGTAGGGAGTTTACAGAGGTCACATGCCCTAGACTGGAAACTGTTGTGGACAGGTAAAGGAAGGAATTTTAACTACAGGAGCCACACCAAGACAAAGGACTCTTTCCAAGAATCAAGCTCCTTCTCCAGAAACATGTCTTCCCCACACAACTTCAAATGTCCACTCTCCCACCAAATAAATAAATAAATATAAATATATATATATATATATATATATATATATATATATATATATATGTTTCTTCAGCTACCTCTTCTCTCAGCCTGCCTAATGAAAGAAAACAGGAGTGGCAGTGCAACTCCAACTTGCTAGACAAGTCCCATAAATAGTTCACAAAGCTTATGCAGGGTCCCAAATTTGAAAGCTCCTTTTTGCCCTCACTTCTCCCCATCACCATGTGCTCTAACTCTTTGCTCTAGCCTGTCTCAGAATGATGGCACTCTGAGCCACAGAAGTGATGCCTTGTGCCCAAGCCTTGCACAAGTTTCCCCATTGCCACTTTTACTGAAAGACACCGGTAAGGGGGTGAACTCACATGGGCAGGCAAAGTATGGGAGATACCACCACACAGAATGATCAGCAAGGCTGTGTAATGGTTTTCTGGGAACCCTGAAAAGAAGTTTAATGTAAACCTCATCCCCACCAGGTCCTAAAAAATGCAAGTTCCTCTTGTCTTTCCTGTACACTAATACTTTGACTGCCCCCTTGCCACCCCCTTTTTCCTCAGCACCCCCCTACTGCCCTCTTTCTACCTCACTGCCCCCTGAATCTTTTCACTGCCCCCCAGTGGGGGTATACCACCCACCTTGGGAACACTGCACTAGCATAATTAAAACTATACTTTTAAATTACAATATCATACAAACAACCTAAATGTATTTACATATATTTCATGTCCTTAAAGAGGAATTTTTTTTTAAAAAAATCAAATTTGATTTTAAAAAGCTTGGGGCCTCATCTTTCTCCTCCCACTGAGTCTCACCCCACTCACACCATCTCTTCAGCATTTTAATGGAACACAGGTAACTGTCACAACCTGTTTCTGCCCAAAGGCAGATGTTTGAGGAGCAGTGGTGTCACCCCCTTTTAGTCTGTCACCTGGTGTGACCGAACTCTCTGCACCCCTTTAGTGACACCACTGATAATGCATCCCTGCTCTCTTTATGTGTTCTCAAACAGGAAGCATGAAGCAGTGGTTAGCACTGTTGGCATCTGTCTTCTAATCCAACAGCTACTTCTTGCTGAACTCTCCTGTTTATCTGCATTCCCCATCCAAGCAAATGTGTAGTAGCAAGGTGTTCTTGAATTTCTTTTTCCCTTTGAATTGTTTTGGAAACTAGTGTGTGTGACCAAGACAGGCTAGTGACCAGCGGCAACAGTAGTTAGAAGCAGACTGAGATATTCAGAAAGCATGACCTCTTGAAAAGATGGGGTACCATACTGGAATGAAGACGAAATATAAAATAAATAAATAAATCCATGGAATACTCTCTCCTTAGAGGCCCAATCGGTGCCAACACTGGAGTTATTCCAGCAGCAATTCAAAACATGACCTTTTTTTGTTAAAGCTATTGTGAGCTGATTGATTTTATCCAGTTTGCACATGTGCTATAGTTGCATTATTTTAGATTATTTGAACTGGTTTTAAATTGCCAGGTCTTAAGTGATAAATGAATTAATATATTTTTATTTTAAAATTGATTTTAACATTGTTATTGTTATTTATTGTTCTAAATGGATTTTCTTGTACACTGTCCTGAGATGGAATCATAGAATCCCAGACTTGGAGGAGACCACAGGGGCCTTCCAACCCAACTTCCTGCCATTCAGGAAGACACAACCAAAGCACCTTTGATAGAGGAAATCTGTTTAAAAACCTCCAAAGAAGGGAGTGTTTGTTGAACAGATTTTATGGTCAGGAATTTTTTCCTAATGTTGAGGTGGAATCTCTTTTCCTGTAGTTTGCATCCATTGTTCAATGTCCTAGTCTCTGGAACAACAGAAAACAAGCCTTTTCCTTCCTCAATGTGGCAACTCTTCAGATATTTAAATAGGGCTATCATATCATCTCTTAACCTTCTCTTCTCCAGGCTAAACATACCCAGTTCCCTAAGTTGCTCCTCATAGGGCATTGTTTCCATACCTTTCACCATTTTGGTCATCCTCTTCTGAACATGCTCCAGGTTGCTAACATCCTTTTTGAATTAAGTCTTCAAATATAGCTACAATATAAGTATTTTAATAAATGTATAAATAAAATTGCTATGAAACAGGATCAAAAACCTGAAACCAAGAAGAAATTAGAAGAGAGTCCAGTCTGGAACAGGGCTATGGCATAAAGAAACCATGCCATTTTCTAAGGAAAACCCCTTCCACTGAAGCTGCTGTTCAGAAGCTACTGTTCAGATGTTTGTGATACAAAACCTAATTAACTAATGCATGAATAGTAGTATAAAGATGAAGGAGAAATTTCAAGAAAAATTAAGATAAGTTATAATAACATTCATCAATACATCTATGAAATGGCCATAGTCCACTCTTTAATTTCATGTAACATTATCCATATTCTTAACCAGGATGCTGGCCTTTTTCTCACTTTACTTTTTCTACTTTATTATGCACATGTGATTGATTCAATTTTTAATAGATTATAGTGTATTTAGATCAATTTAAATGACCCTTGTAGCCTATTTTATGCCTCATGCCAATTTCAGCCTCTAGAAAAAGGAAACAATTGATGATATTGCCAGAAAGAATTGCTGGGAATGAAAAAAAGAGAAAAGACACGTAAGTCGGATCATCATATAAAACAGTACATTCCTGTTTGGTCAATAACAACAGTGGTAGGATTCAAAGCAGTGTTAACTACACAGAACAATATAGTTGCAAGTTACATATATTAATAAAACATCTGGAGGCAGTTTTTATTTATAACATCAGGTAAATATCTACTTTAAAAAATAGGCAATATCCAAATAGGATTTAAATGTCAAGAATTTGCTTAGTTTTTGCTATGACTTAAAGAAATGCAAATTACTTTTCAAGACAGTTTAGTTCCCTTATTAATAAGGTTAGTTTCTTCTACTAACTTCTCCCAAATGTGAACCTGCAGGTTTATGAATAATTTCATCTGGTCAGAGTGAACTGAGAATGCATCAGATTGAAGGTTTACAAGTTTCTACTGTTTCAAGACAGCCCAGCTTCTTGAGTTCAACTGTTTGCAGCTGAGAGACATGGCATTGAAAGATGGCTTCAGGACTGTTTCTCTTTCTGCATTTACTTCTTCCTAAGCTTCTCCCTAGTTGAATTCCCCTGTCCTTTTTTTGTTTCTGTCTTCCTCTGGACAGTCTTGGCTGACACTTTCTATATATCTTTTGTTACCTCTGACCTCTTTCAACTCAGCTTGGCTTCAGCTTTCCTTTGACAAGTCTTCTTGATTTTGACTCTCTTTAACACTCTGTGACTGACCCTGACAGAGCTGTGACTGGAGATTTATCCATTCCAGCCAACCATCCAAAATCTTACATCGTGGCAAAATAATAGTTTATTGACCCATCATTAAAGACCAATGAGTGGTGCCCACACTCTGATCTATCAGTGACTGATGTTTCGCACCCTTTTGGATGCCTCTCTACTGAACAAGTACAATAGGACTCCTACAGTCTCTCCTGGGTGTAAAAGTCACTCTCTCACGTGAAAGCCACTCCTGTGTCTACTGCAAAAGAATTTGACTGTGCTGCAACAGAATGCATCTCTGCTGCACAATGAAGGCCAAAATACTACATTTTGAATAATGTTTACTTCACAGCCAGGATCCAATAGTGTATTTCTATGGGATGTCACCACTTCATCAGTGTAAATGGGAATTTCCACCCTCCTTATTTCCACCCCTATGTCATCAAAAGCCTGATGTGAAAAGTTCCCTAGCTCCCTAGAGTACATTTTTAAGATGCAGAAGAGTGGTTCAGGAAGATTACACACACACACACACACACACACACACACACACACACACACAGTATTTATACCCTGCTCTTTTAGCCATAGAGGCTCTCAGAGCAGTTTACAGATACTTAAATTAGACATTCCCTTGCCCTTACAGTCTAAAAAAAAGACATGACACAAAAGGAGAAGAGAATGGCAGTGGGGAAGGGGATCAAGTCCAGCGGTTCTTCTCTGGACCATGGCAGATGGACTGGAGGGAGGGCTCTTCTTACTTTAGGCCAGGCCTGATGGAGCTGGCAGGCCTTTCTCTCCCTCATCTGCCTCCTGTTTCACTGATGAATGCAACAGAATCTAGAAGAAATATGGTATTGTCCTAACTTTGTCTCCATTTTACCCAATATGGAATAGAATAATGTGATGTGCCTGTGTATAGAATAGCATATAAAATTGCATTTTTTAATTGCAACATGAGAGACCTGCAGTTTGCAAGTTTTTTTAAAAAAAGACCAGTTATATAAATAAGAACAAAAAAATAAAAAAAGAACATAAGAACTTGTCTGGATGTAATGAAGGACTCGATACGGGTGAATAAAGTGAAGTTCAATCTAGACAAAACTGAAGTTCTGTTCATCATTAGGAAACAAAACTGGGATTGGGATTACATCTTTTTCAGCATTGGATTGCATCCCTCTAAGAAACTACGCTCATCGCCTGATGGTGTTCTTGGACAAGAGAAATTGACTAATCGTATTAACTAGAGAACCTGAAAAGTCAGGTGGCCACTGCGACAAGGAATACTTTCAGTTAGTTTCAGGTTATGTGCTAGTTACATTCATTCCTAAGGAGGAAATATTTGACCACAATGGTTCCTGCCTTAATAACCTTCTTATTATACTACTGTATTGTGATCCACATGAGGATGCCTTTTCCTATACTGACTTTAAGTGCAATGGACTCGTGTTGGTTAGAGTCTGAGGTTGTGTGAGCTGTAGTTGAGGTTAGCCAAATTTGTTACTGGGCCAGGAAGTCTTTTCATGACAAGGGAGTAGAGCATGGGCTGACAACAGCCCACAGTTGAGAGCTGTTTCATTAATCACCATCAGAATTCAAGGATTTGGCAGTACATGAAGATGCAAATTAATCTGAGAGTCATAAACCACTTTGAGACTCTGAAATTGCAACAGAAGCCTGAATACAATAATTTGCTAGAATGTAGATAGTTTTCAGCACTGGGCCAGAGTTACTGTATGGCTTCTAATGCTGCAGACTCCCAGTTCATGAACAAAACAGCCCTTTTTTCATGGTTCATTTCACCTTTCTGTAAACGTTGCACCATGCCATCCAGCCTGGTAATGTGCATCTAAAATGAATGTCCACATCACCATCTCCACAGGATAATCTAGATTTGATTAATCAACATAGGCTAAACTTGCTGGGACTGCCATTCAACAGCATTTAGGGCCACATGTTTTCCATGCTTGCTCTTAACTGCTATCTAAGCAGTGCAATTTTATGACATATCATACTAATATAACTTAAAGGGCAAACTGTGTGGGATTGTTTATACACAGAAAAGGTCTCAGTACAAATTTGACCTGAAATTCTGAGAAATAAATGTAGCAACTGGCAACTTTCCACAGAGAATAGTTCTGTTCAGCTATTCTACTTCTCCCTTTATTATTGTTCTGGCATGTGATTGGATTGGACATGATACTGGATGATGAATGACCATGGTAGCCAATATCTTCCACTGGAAAGGTATTTTTTCCTTTTCTCGTAATCTGCTCACTGAGACTCTGGAAAATAGCTTAGTGAGGGACATTGCATGGCTTCTCCTAGTTTAACTTTAGCATATATGTAGTCTTTCTAATGGATATCCACTATCTGTCAGTCATATCAGTCAATCTTCATCTTTATGCAGCTCCTGGGTATTGTGTTGAAATTCATTTTGATATTCATCATGTTTTCAAACAGGAGATAACAGTGGCTGAGGATGAAAAATGGTTTCTGAGTCAGCACTATTTTCCTCAAAGACCTGAGCATGGACTGCAGAAATAGTTTCATACTGACATTGCCGTGTAGTATAATGAGAAGATTCACAGAAAATTCAGAGCAGACTGGGGCTAAAAATCAAAAAAATCCTAGTTCTCTGCAAGCCCACCAAGAAAGTCCTTATTAGCAGAGGCAAAGACCTACAATGGCAAATTCTACCATTTTAATATGGGTATGAGATAGGATTCCTCTCACATTTCACCTCAGACAGGATAAGGAAGGCAAGTGACTGTCAACAGAACAGAAGCCCATTTCATGCTGCACACTCACCTAAAAAGGGTGTTTGTGTTCCATAGAAGTGATCATGCTTGTTGTTCTATAGCATGTTTCTTCATCCTTGTTTCTGAGCAGAAAGAACTGAGTTCAGATGTTTTAAAAGAGAGTTTTGTGCCAAATTGTTGGCACTGAGCCCTTGCAATTGCTGTATGAGACTCATTACCCTGAAGCTGATGATCAGCCATATGCATCACCAGCGGAAGATGAAATAAAGTCAAACTAGAGTTTAGCCTAGGGTCTTTTTCACAAAAGGAAATTTTTAAAGGATCAAAGTCAAGGGTAGAAGAAAATCATGCCAGACAGTTCTAGCTTCTGGAAGAAAACAGAGTACAAGGTCAACCAGCACAAAATATAATAAAATAATTAGCATTTATAAAGTACTTTTGAATATCTGAAGAATTTGCATGCATTATCTTAGTCATCCTTATAACAATCTTGTAAGATTGGGTGTATATGCAGAGTTAGGTAGACTTATTTGTATGTGTAGAGTTAGGTAGACAGATTAGATAGATAGATAGATAGATAGATAGATAGATAGATAGATAGATAGACAGACAGATTTGGACATTTTAATCCTACAGCATTTTATATATAAGGACAATTTGAAACAAAGACTATTTACCAGAGCCAGTTCTATCATTACACAGAATAAGGCAACCACCCCAAATAACAGATTCTCGATATGACATAAAGTTAGCGAATCATTTTTAATATGTTTTTATAATTTTGCTGTATGTTACAGTGATGGGTATTTGTGGAATTTTCTATCATGTGTGCCAAAATTTCTTTACTTTGGGTATTATGCACTCCGATACAGGGTGGAGACATGGTGCCATTTATAACTTTGCCTTAGGCAGACCTTGTGCATATGAGCATAGTGTTCATTATGAAATAAAGGTCTTTTGTTTTAAGGTAAGGCTTATTCATTTAAATAATAAAAGGCTTTCTGAGAACCTTCTTTCCCCATTCCAATGACCTGTCTCATAGGGAGTTCAGTTTGGAAAGCAAATTTAAAAAAATCTGTCTGGTTACACACACTCATAAAGTTACTGACAGATAACTAGAAGATGCCTAGGCATAACAAATAAAGCTTTGAGTATGCCTAGTGTTAGTCACAATCACAACTGGGGTGGACTTGTGTCCAAAGACTCAATCAGACAGCAGGCCCTATAGCAGTCAGCAGAGTGAATAAATAATGAGCCAAATCAAAATCAGTCATGCATCTAATTGGCACATTTACACTGCTTGAGGCATGCTATGCTTTTCGATGCTAGATATGTGCTAAGGAAAATTAATCAGCTAATCAGTTTCCAGTGTCACTCTAAGCTTCAAACTTTCAAATACACACATACAGAGAGAGAGAGAGGTTGAGAATGAGAGACAGAGAAGAAGATTAGAGATGTGGTGCATGGCACAAAACACCAAAGTCACTCTGGCAGAAACACCTTCCAGGATTTGGGACATAATAGCCCATTTGCCAAGATCTTTGGTGAAAGTACATTTGGATAATTGTATACATCCCTGGGTATTCACAAAATGGGGACAACTCCAAAGGGACTCACAAGAGTAGTAAAGCACAGAAAGCAAAAATCTTAATTCATTCATTCATTCATTCATTTATAGAAAACCCTAACCTGGCATACTTGTGAGAATGGCAGAGCAAAATGACATTTCTCAAAGACATAAGAGCCCAAAGAGGCTCATATGAGAGAATACAATCCTTCAGACTGCTGAGAAGAGATCTTCTCCCCTGGTGAGAAACAATTATAGACAGGTCTCCCTTTTACCATTCTTGGGCAAAGTGATGGAGAGGGCGATTGCCTTTCAGCTCCAGGTTGTCTTGGATGAAGCTGATTATCTAGACCAGGGGTACCCAACATGTGGCCCGGGGGCCGCATGCGGCCCACCCAAAAAATTCTGGAGGTCCGGGGTCAAATAGTCAGGAGGAGGAGGATGTCCAGCTCCCAGAGTCCTCCTGATCGCATGGGACTTTGGAGGATGGGAGCAATGGACTTTCCCCCCAGGCTTTGCCTCTCCCTCCCAGGACAGCTTTTGCTGGGGGCAGGCCTACAGCTCCTCTCACCCCATTGGCCAGGCAGAAAGAAAGGAGGAAGGAAAGAAGGGAGGAAAGAAAGAATCAAGGAAGTGAAGAAGTGAAGAAGGAAAGAAAGAAGGGAGGAGGGTAGGAGGAAGAAAAGAAAGAAAAAGAAAGGAAGGAGGGAGGGAGGGAGGGAGGGAGGGAGGGAGGGAGGGAGGGAGGGAGGGAATGCCTGCCCCTTAGTAGGGTGACCAGACTTTCTCTCCTTTTCCCGGACATGTCCCCATCTCGGCCTTCCTGTCCAGGAGGAGGGATTCCAGAGCATCCTCCATTTTGAGCATGACTAAGAAGTATAGATTTACATTTATATGCTTCCAGCTTTTATTTGGTCATGTCCTCCATGTTGCTTGAATGTCCTATATTTCACCGTCTTAAACCTATTGGAGGCACAAACAACCTAGCCAACCTTAATTTTGGCCCCTATCTCCTTCCAAGTTGGGCACCCCTGATCTAGAGCCATTTCAAACCGGCTTCGGTGTGGAATATGGAGTTGAGACTGCCATGATCGCCATAGTTGATGATCTCCATCTGTGCATCGACGGGGGAAGTGTGACCCTGTTGGTGCTCTTGGACATCTCAGCGGCCTTCAATACCATAAGCCACAGTATCCTTCTGGAATGCCTGAGCGAGTTAGTTATTGGGGGCACTGCGCTTCAGTGGATCCATTCCTACCTCTCGAGCAGATTCCAGATGGTGATGCTGGGGGACAGCTGCTCCTCTAAGAGAGAGCTGGCACCTGGTATCCCTCAGGGCACCATTCTGTTCCCCATGCTTCTTAACATTTACATGAAGCTGCTGGGTGAGACCATCCGGAGACATGGGGCACGGTGCCATCAATACGCTGATGACATGCAAATCTATTTCTCTATGTCTCCGACTGCTGCAGTAATTAGGGATGGCATCTCTCCTCTGGATGCCTGTCTTGGGTCGGTAATGGGCTGGATGAGGGAAAACAAACTCAGATTGAATCCAGAGGAAAAGGAGGTGCTTGCTGTAGGTACCCCAGGTCGAGGAATGGAGATTTGTCAACCAGTCCTGGATGGGGTCACACTTCCCCTAAAGGACGAGGTCCGCAGTTTGGGAGTACTCCTTGATCCGTCTCTGCAGCTGTCATCTCATATAGATGCGACGGCCAGGAGTGTTTGGTATCAGCTTTGGTTGATATGCCAACCACGTTCCCACCTGGACTGAAAGGACCTTGAAGCAGTGGTACTTGCACTGGTAATCTCTTGTTTAGATTTCTGTAATGTGCTCTACTTGGGGCTACCCTTGTACCAAGTTCGGAAGCTTCATTTGGTTCAAAATGTGGCAGCCAGACTGGTCGCCAGGACACCTAGGTTAGACCATATAACACCAGTATTGAAATCTCTTCACTGGCTGCCAATTAGTTTCCAGGCGCAGTACAAGGTGTTGGTTATTACCTTTAAAGCCCTATATGGCTCTCCCTACATAGGAGATTATCGCATATCGTTCTCAGAACGTTCCGTGTCGTAACGTGATGAGAACGTTCCTGGAACGGATATTACCGCATTGAGCAAACTAGAACGTGATCAGAACGTGATTGGAACACATTTTACCGCACAGCGCTTCCTTTTTCTTGAAACCGTTCCCAGAACATATTCCACCAAGGTCCATTCAAGCCGAGAGAAATCCATTCTCTCATTCCTCCGTCTCCTGATTGGCTGAAAGAATGACAGGCAGGGAGGCAGGGAGGCAGGCAGGCGAGCGACTGCAGTGAGGGAAGGTGTGTGTGTGTGTGTGTGTGTGGGAGAGGGGGGAAAGAAGGAGGGAGGGAAGGGAGGGAAGTTGGGACAAGAGAGAGAAGAGGAAAGGAGGGAAAGAGAGAGAAAGAGAGAGGGAAAGATGGGACCAGGGCAGAGAGCAAGAGGGAGAGGGTCTGGCTCTTTGCTATGGAATTCTGGGAGTTTGCTTGCTTTTGTGTAGTGCTCCAAACAGAGGAGCTTTTGTGGGTTCCTTCCTGGAGGGAAGGAGGAGAAGCTCCTGGGCATCCCTGCCATCCCTGCCTCCTGCAGGCTGCCAGCACAGGAGCCCTGCTGGACATGACACCAGAGGCACCCGCAGAAGCAGCCAGACCCTCTCCCTCTTGCTCAGCCCTGGCCCCCTCTTTCCCTCTCTCTTTCTCTCTCTTTCCCTCCTTTCCTCTTTTCTCCCTTGTCCCTCCCTTTTTCCTTCCTTCCCACCCTCCTTCTTTCCCCTTTAAAACACACCCACCCACCCACCCACCCACCTTCCCTCACTTCAGTAGCTCGCCTGCCTGCCTCCCTGCCTGTCATTCTTTCAGCCAATCAGGAGACAGAGGAATGAATGGATTTGAGAATGGATAAGAATACCACACAGACCTCTGTTGGAACGTTCTCATCACGTTACAGCTCGCTGGGAACACATTAAATCCGTCCCCTCCTGGAACACATGTAGAACACATTTAAAACGTTCTCAGAACCCGATTGGAACACATACGTGCGGTATTCTTAAATGTGTTTCGTTCTCATTGCGTTCTCAGAACGTTCTCAGAACGCAGTGCGGTATTCTTCATAATCTGCCCCACACTCTTAGAACATCTGGGAAGTTTTTATTAAAACATCATAATACCAGGTTAATGACAACCTCCCATTGGGCATTCACTGCCGTTGTCCCAAAATTATGGAATGGCCTACCAGAACAGATCTGTCTTATCACTACTTTAGAGGCCTTTAAGAAGGCACTCAAGACGTATCTCTTCCAGAGGGCTTATCCACTGGACTCCATATAAAAGGTTATGACGATTGCCCCACTCTTGACTATGACTGTTGGCTAATTGTTCAATTGCTATTTTAGAGAACTAATAGGAATGTTGGTGAATTCAGTATTATTGTTTTATTGATTGTATTTTGTCCTATCTATCATTTTAATAATGTAATTCCACCTCGATCCATGAGAGAGGTGAGTAATATAAATAAACATTATTATTATTATTATTATTATTATTATTATTATTAGGCCCAAACCAGCACTCTTGAGTTCCATCTGGAGATAGACTGGAGGTAGCCAGTGACATCATTGTAATGAGGCCAATGGTATGTTTGCAGCACCTTGTGCCACCTGAAGTTTCCAAGCAAAACACATTATAGTCTGTAAATGGGATGTTACTAAGTAATGTGTCGTCATGGCTGGATCACACCTTTTCAGGAACAGCTACAGCTAATACCATGGTTTTAACACTGCAAATGCTCTCCTGGCCACTGCATACTGCAAACTTGCATCTGCAGGGGGAGCATAACCCCATCCAAAACAGCTTGGATCCGTATTCCTTAGTCTGCCTTTTGACTGACTATAAATATTTCTGACTTGTCTGGAATAGGCATCAATTTATTCACCCTCACCCAGTTCATGACCTGTCAGAGACATTGGTTTGGAACCCCAACAATTTCTTCATATATCGTTGGAAATAAATTTAAAACTGGATGGCATCTGCATACTTGTGCCAATGAACCTCAAAACTATTTCAGCAACCTCAATAGAAGGGGCATCTTGGAACAGTGGTTGAGTATGACATATTGGGTTGCTTTTCTGAATGACAGACAAACATAACCTTCTCTCTCACACACACACAGAGTTTTTCATGTATTGTAACAGGACTTATTCTTTATTTTTTTAAAAAACAAAAATGCAAGACTTAAGTCTGCCAAGAAATGCAGCCATTTGATCTGAGGAGCTTTTTCTTGTAATCTAGTCTTCTCTGACCTAATGGCCTCCATATTCAGCTCCCATCTTTCAAGGCAGGATAGGGATGATAAGATTTGAAATGCAATCCATCCAAAGGTAGGGATATAAATCTTCACTCCCAGGGTCAGTAAAGTGAGGCTTGCAGGCCACATACACCCTGCACACAACTTTTGCAGCCCGGAAAGCTCCAAGCGCAACAACTCCTCCCATTTTTTCAAAAAGCTGGGGAAAGTTTCAGTTGTTTTCCCCAAAAGGTATGCAGAGAACCCCCCAAATAGGCAAGAACATTCTAGTTCTATACAGAAAGCCCCCAGAAGCCCCAAGTACCCCAAATGCCTCTATTTTCATTAGAGTCCTTCTCAAAATAGTGGCAGGAAGTGATGTAATGTCACTTACAGTTGCCATTTTGAGCAGGACATAGCTGAAAGAGATATTTGTGGCTACTGTTAAGGGGGTATTGTCTGGGGGAAGGGGAGTGGCCCCTGGCCCCTGTTCAGTTTTCTATCTCTGTGTCACTCCATTCTTGCAGGCAAGAGTGAATAATATCAAAAATTTGCTCTCTGCTGGGTGAAAACACACACACACACACACACATTCTGTGACCTGGGTGGGATGTACTAATTAACTGTTGTTTTTGTGAAACCCTCCCTCACAATTTCCCCAGAAAACAATGTATTTTGTGCAAAATACATTTCTGCACATAAATGTGTCTTGAACCAAATGAAATGCACCAAATTGAAATAAATCTTGTGACATTTGACCCATTCTCTACTTTCTCTTTTTAAAAAAAAGTTTTCAAAAAAGATATTTTCTTCAAGCCGATCTTTGTACATTACAAGTTTCATTTCCTTATAATTTATTCCAAGAATATAATGGAATCATAGACTAGGAGGTGCCTTAGTGGTCATCTCTTTTAGAGAAAATCTGCCACTTTATTCAAAATCTGCAATGGCGAATGCAAGTACAACATTCCTGACAGATAACTGTTTAGCCTTTGCTTAAATATTTCCAATTAAGGTGAGTCCATCAAATTCTTAAGCTGTCTGTTCCACCAGCAATTCTTCCTTATAATCGAGAAGTGCCTTCAAAAGCTCAATTTTCTTCCCTGTAATTTCCACCCGTTGGTATCCCTCCCATGGGCAGGATGGCATTATTCCCAGTTTATAAAGTCAAAGGTCAAAATATAGGGTGGACAAGATGGGGCTTGGCAATGGTCCATGTAAAATACAGATTCCTTATGGGGAAATAGAGAACCTAATCCCCCCTTACCCTAGTTCTGTCCTCTGGAACAAAAGTCTTATTTTATTTCCTGTGTGACAACCCTTCAAATATTTGAGAATTGCTATATCATGTGATCTACTTTCCTCCAAGCTTAAACCTATCAAACTCTTTAAGCTGTTCTTAATGTGAACTGGTTTCCAGATATGTCACTATCGTGGTCTCTCTTCTCTGCACACATTTCAATTTTTCAGTTTCATCCATAACTGGACAGAGTTCTCCAGATATGAGATAACCAGAACAGTACAGAGTAGAACCATTACCTATGTTTCGCATTGTATTCAGCTTCAAATTGTCTCAGATTAATCTGTATTTTACATGGACCATTGCCAAGCCCCATCTTGTCCACCCTATATTTTGACCTTTGACTTTGGGAACAAAAGTGCAGGACTTTACATGGATCATGGTTGGATGTCATCAGGAATACTGCTACAGAGAGGGAGCAAAAGGAGGACTTTGCCATGCCAAACAAGACATCTGTCTTCCCAATGAAATTTTCCTTCTGTCACCTCTTATTCAGCACTGCAGAAAATTAGACACGGAAAAAATATTCACACCTAGAGCTCATATATTCTGTGTCCACATTTCCTTGTTAATTTTGCTTTTTCCTTCTCTTTGGATGCCCAATTTGTATTTCTAAGTGCTGAACTGAGGTTTTAAATTATTGCTATGCTAGAAGTTTGGGGACTGAAGTAAAATTTGGGGGTAAGGGGTAAAATTCTTACTGGGGAGCAATATCCTCACTTAGGAGCTTATCACTCAACATTTTAAACTGGCACCAGCCTCCTGAGCTGGAGGCAGGATGTGAGATGGAGACGGGGATTATGGCACATTAAGTCACCACCAAACCACTGGCTGTCATCAGCCCGGGCTCAAACTGGGTCCAGTCGTGCTCTGCCAGCACTTTGTAGAAGCCAGAAAGCTTTCCAACTTCTAAAAAGTGCTGGCAGAGTGTGGCTGGGACCTGGGCTGATGGCGGATGGCAATTCGGCAGTGATTTAGTGTGCAATAATCCCCGCCTCTATCCCACATCCCAGCTGGAGCCAGGAGGCTGGAGCCAGTTTAAAATGCTAAGTGATAAGCTTCTTTGTTTCCATTTCCCATAGCTACAGCCCAAACATCATCTTGTTATGGACTGATCCTAGGAAGTCAACCTGCATGTTGATTTCATTTACTTTCTTTAGTATTAGCTGTTATTCTAATTTCATGTCATCTACAGATTTAGCAAGCACCCCTTCTATATCCCCATCAGAGCTTTTTCTACAAATGTTGAACTGCCACTGAGACCAATTTCCAGGTCAATGCAGCGTCATTAATGAGGACCTAGGGGTCCTCATTTTCAGATGGTGAAAATAATCCAAGTAGAATCTGGGTTGAATCTTTGTTGTTCAAATGTATTTCAAATGCATTTCATTAGTGTGTGTGTGTGGGGGGGGGGGTACGGCCAAAAAAAACCCTCCACTTAATCCAGGATAATTTATGTTGGATCCCCAACCCCCCCACCCCAGTTTTTCTAGAAGCTTTGAATTCTCACCTATGTGAATAACCAATGTGAATAGACCTGGGGTAAACCAGGATAAAACTCTGCATGGCTTGAACATGCTTTGATTACATTCACATCATTGATTCCATCTTTATTTGAGTCCTGACATGTGCAAGCAACAGAACTCACAGTGATGTGAATAGATGTGGTTCCATAATGTGAATAACAAACCCAGAATGCTTGAGATTATTCACATTGTCGAACTAAAAACAAAAATGTGTGAATGAACCCCTACACTGATGAACCAGGTCCTTATCACCAGCTATGACTGACTTCTCACAATGCTGAGATGTTGCAGAAGGTATACTCTTCTTATCCCTGTAATAATGCATTGTTGATAGGTTTAGACGGAAAGTAAAATCAATTAAATGAATCATTCCCCCAGTAAACGCCAACATGCAAGTTAGAATACTTCAAATGGTACAAAATGCTTAATTTCATCCTGAAAGGAAAGTCAAAAAGTCTGTGCTGCAGTTAAAATTTTATGGCCAAACATCTTTTAGGGATCAACATTCAAAAATGCTTTTGTTTTCCAATGTTGGCTAAATGTGAGGTTTGGCATGCATTTATGGGGTATGAGTTCAACATTTATTCTAAATCTGCTTAATATTCACCACATATTTCTATTAGCAATTGTATGGTTTTTGGAGGTTTACCCCTTTTGAGTTCTGAAATAAAACAAACATTAGAGTTCTAGTATAAAACAAATTTACAAGATTACAAGAATGAAAAACTACATTAACATATTAACCAAACTTTTAAATGGAATCTTCTGTTTTGCAGTGGCCATTTACATTTTGGACATCACTGAGCATGGAAAAAGGGCCTCTTAATTCAATAACATATTTCCAGATACATGTTAACTCCCAAAATACAGGCAATGTGTAGAAGGCAGAATTTCAACATGTGATTTTTTTTCTGTAGAATTATGAAAAGATAGAGGAACCCTGTCTTGTTGTTCACATAGCCAGCCTCTGATGGCATGCCACACCGTTTTTCCCAGCCTTTTTATCTAAACCAATAGAGAATATGTGGTTCTCCACATTTAGCACATTAAGAGCCCTGGTGGCGCAGTGGTTAAATGCCTGGACTGCAAACCACAAGGTTGTGAATTCAATACCAGCCAGAGGTTCAGGCTCGACTCAGGCTTGGATCCTTCCGAGGTCGCTAAAATGAGTACCCAGCTTATTGAGGGCAATTAGCTTACACATTTTAAACTGCTTCGGGAGTACTTACATGCACTGATAAGCAGTATAGAAATGTACTTGCTATTGTTATTTTCCATCATCCCCAGCAAAAAACTAATGGTGAAGGATGGTGGGAACTGTAGTCCAGCAAAACTGAGAGGTCCACATTTTCACCCTTCCTGATCTAGTTTCTGCATAACCCTGTAACCCTTATCAATACCTTAAAATACAATATTTTGTCTTTAGGCAAAAAGCCTGCTTCCCAACATTTTTTCTCTAAGCCAAAAAGAGATATGATAGTGGGTAATTGCTGTGAAAGCACTCCAGATGTACTATCATATGCTTCTATATAACCACTTACCACATGATTCAGCCCATTCCTGAAAAGAGCTAGCACACAATTTGCATATGTACCCAGGGCCAATAACTCTACAAATGAATGATGCTTTGCAACTTGGTTCATAAGAGGCAATGCGATCCTGTATTACAAAGGATATGTAAAGCAATGCAAAAGGCAACATAGCATCAAGAAAAGCAAGAGAAGAATTCACCAATACCATCTGAACTATCAGGGTAGAGATTAAAGTGAGACTCCATACAAATCAGAGAACCATATTTTTTAAAAAAGAACACTTAGGGTGAACACTTATTTCTGGGATGAGAGCAAGGGAACTCTTTCAGAACTGTGCCATTGCTGAAGGCACATTTTTGAAATAACACAAAATATGTCAATGTATAAATATACACACAGGGCCCTTGGTATCTGTTGGTGTTTGGTTCCAAGACCTCCTGTGAATGCAAAAATTTGTGGATGCTCAAGCCCCATTAAATACAATAGTGTAATAAAATAGTGTCCCTTACATAAGATGGCAAAATCAAGGTTTGCTTTTTGGAATTTATATATTTTAAAAATATTTTCACACTGTGGGTGGTTGAATCCATGAATAAGGCATCTGTGAATACAGAGGGCTGACTGTAATTGTACATATGTCTAAATTTACCTTACATGATCCAACCACAATGGTAACTGTGAAACCTAGTGATGGCAAATATTATCAATCTGCTGAAATATATAAATAAATTAGTAGGTATACTGTATATCTGGGTGTCTCAGGGATCGCTTCTGAATCTAATATTGTGGCTAGATATGTTGCAATGCCACGTCCAAAAATGAGCTACAAAACAAACAACCCAAACCAGGCCTTTTGTGTTTCATTTCAAAACTGCTTTAGGTGGCGAAAGAGGGATTAGCTTGCTTTTGTTTTGCTCTTCAGTAATAGAAATTGCTTATTCTCAAATGGGCTTTGATGAGCCCACATTTGCGTGATACTATCCGAATGGAGACGATAAAACAGATGTGGAGTTGCTTCTTCTTTCAGCCATTAGACGAGCTCATGTTTCAATTAAAAGCTAAATTATTACATTCTTTAGTTCATGCCGTTTCTGATAGAATAGTACAATTATATGTTAATTTTGCTAAGATCAACTTTATTTATCTACAGGAAGCCATTCTAAAGATGGTTGTATATTTTCTGTGCTTCTGAAATGTTATCACATTTAATTGCCTGATCTTATTTGGGTTGCAATCATACTCATTAATTAGCAGGAAGGTGAGGGACAGCATCATATCTAACTATCTGTTATGGCTGCTTTAATGAGGAAAATACCTGCCATCGTTTTAAAGGCATCCTGTATACTTCACAAATACAGCTTGCTGTAGCATTCTCATTTAGACTGTGAACATCAAAGGAAATTGATGTCAGGTGTGAACAGAAGCTGTTGCATATATCTATTGGAGAAGCTGAATGGTATGTCTGGCTGAGAAAGATGAAGGGCAGCTCAAAACATTAACAAAACTACAGGTAATTAGTGTAAACTTTCAAGGGTAAGGTATGCTTGAGGAATAAAAATGTTGTTTATAGCTATTCCCCGTCGTGCGGCTATAGCTAAGGGTCTGTCAATGTTTTCATTTATAAAGCCCTATTTTTATGAGATGGTGAATTAATAATAAAAAATGGCTCGAGGCTAACCTTTGACAATTTGGAGAGGAAAAATGTTTTTGTTTTTGTTTTCCTGCATTCTAGGGCTATATGAATAATAGGAGCATACGTTGTTGGGAGTGTTTGACTTTTTCTAGCCCAGATCTCATTTATCTCTGTTTGGGTGTTTGTGCGGGTGTCCATACTCACACAAACACACACATGCTGTGGACAAAATTTGGTTTTAAAGGAAATGTTTCTAAACTAGCAGTTTGAAAAAGGCAAGGCTTGAGAGAGCACAAATGAAGTGCTTTTCTTTATAAAGAGTGCTGCAAAAAAAAATGGAGTCTGCCTCTGGAAATCTCTTTTTGTATATGCACTTCCTATTCCAAGTGAACTGACATTTCTTTGAAGAGATTTCTCTGAGGAGAGAGAGATAGACAGACATTCAGATTTTTTTTTCTCCTCCTAGAAAAAGAAGGTCATTGTTTAGAATTATCTACAAATGTTCCACACCAATTTTTTTTGTGCCAGCTACCATTCAAACTCATGGAACAAAGTTAGGCCTGGAGGATCGGTGGAGCCTAAAACATGGTGGCCAGGATGCCAGTGGTTGCTGCTGCTTTCATCACCACTTGCTATATCAGAAATATGGAGTGAGGGAACCATTGAGAAAACCACAAAGAAGCTATGTCATTGTCCCAACTACTGGTGAACTCCTAAATGGTTGAATAATCTTTTCTTTGCTTCCTGCATATTGTGTGTACATGCATACATGCACTTTCAAGCCACCATAAATTTATGGCAACCCTATGAATTTCATAGGATTTTCTTAGGCAAGGAAAACTCAGAGATGGTTTTGCCAGTTCCATCCCCTGAAATATAGGCGGGATACAGATCGCCACTTTGAGGCGGTCTCCTGCCGGCGCCATTTGCTCTGCGCGGGAGCCGCAGCAGCCAAACCGCGCGGCTCCCGCGCGGAGCAAAAAAGAAGCTCCATTTCGGAGCTTCTTTTTGCGGCGCCTCTATGACGTCGCGAGGCGCCGCTGGCGCATTCGCGACATCATGGGTGCCGCAACACGTCTGGACGCTATGCGTCCAGTATGTAAAGATGGCGGCGCCCATGTGGAAGGGGCGCCGCCATCTTGTACGTATTGTATACGTACTAGGGTTAGGGGGGTGCGGAAGCACCGCCTCTTCCTAACCCTAGTACGTATACAATACGTACTATATGGCGGTTTGTATCCCGCCATTGTCTACAGGTCTGGGATTCCTTGACAGTCCTCCATCCAAATACTAACTAGGCCTGAGCCTGCCAAGATGAAGCAGAATCTGGTGCCATCAGGGTAGCTACCTGAAAATAGGATTCACAGACCATTAAAACACAAAAAATCTGTCATGCAAAACATGATAAAACCTAAGCAGTATAAAACAGACCAGGGTAATATCAAGAGTTGTTGAAAATATTTTAAGGCATTTAATACATTTTGTATCAATTAATACAATTAAAAGAAGGAAAACCCTAAGTAATATGAATATGTCTGAATCATAATTTTACAAATCTTAGAAGCAGAGAAAAGGAACTTTGCAACCCGTTTTATTTTTTTATTTTTTATTTTATTTTTTATTTTTTTGTATCTTCTAATAAATAAACCAATAGGACGGAGAGTTCCAAGAGAGCTCAAAGGCTTTGTTATGCACTATGGAATCTTATGAGAGTCAGAGTGACATAGTGGTTTGAGTACTGGACTATGTGTTTATCACACTATACTCTTATAGTGCTACTATTCCACTTTGACTGCTCTAGCTGCCTCCTGTTGCATTCTGGGATTTGCAGTTTTAAGGAGGGGTATGACTCTGGAGACCAGGTTCTATTCTTCACTCAGCCATGAAATCCACTGATGACTTTGGGCAAGTCACATGCTTTCAGCCTCAGGGCAAAGCAATGACAAACCTCCCTCTGAACAACTCTTGCCTAGAAATCCCCATGTTAGGTTTGTCTTAGGGTCACCATAAGTCAGAAACTACTTGAAGGTACACTATAACAACAATATGAAATCTCATGAGGCAGCCTTTGAATAAGCCTGTGCAGGTGAAGCAATAATCACATATAATGTGTTCAGACAGTTTGGAAGATAACGATTTCTAGTCCCTATGAGCTAAAAGACACACTAAAATGAGTCTTTGAGTCAGCCAGTCTCTCGCAAATAATCTTACACGGCCATTGGGAGGATAAATTGAGGGGGAAGCTATGCGTGCTGCCTGAATTTGATGAATATGCATACCACTGAGCCATATGAGGAGCTAGTGCATCCATATATCCACTTTTTTGTTGCTCTGGCCAAGCAGGGATTTAAACTTTGCTCCAACAGCCAAACCACTACACCACACGCTCTCTAGGTGTATTATAACAAATGCATATAAAACTTAGTATATCTGTGAGGCATTTGTTCTGAAATAGCTGCATTACTACTTACACATTGGGAAGAGCATATGTTCATTGCACCATTTCTGAAACTCAATGTAGTTGATGGATTCCAAGGGAACCAACAGTCTGGTAGTACCTGCAAAACTAACCCATTTTTAATGGCATAAATTTTCATGAATAGAGCCTACCTGATGGGGTGCATCCTTACTCTGCAGATACGCATGCACTGATACTGACCTTGGACTGGTCTGTAAAATGCTGAAACATCTGATGAAATGGGTATTGTTCAACAACAACAATAACAACAGCAAAACAGATTAAGTTCAGAGTGTGCAAATGGTGTTACTTTCAACAACATCTGATTAAATGGGTTCTGGTCTACAACACAAACATTATTAAAATTAAATTCAGAGACTGGAAGTAATATGTTACTTTGAACAAAATAATTTTAGTAACTAGCTGCTTTTTGTGATAATGAATTGGGACACTTTTCTCCCCTGTAGCAGCCAGGGCTGTAATTCATTACTCTTCAGTGTAACATAACAGAGTTTCTCCCTGTTCTCAGGGTGTTTTCTCAGTCACTTGTCAGAAAATAAAGTCACAAAACCCAATTAAAGCTTGAAAAGTTTGTGACAGCCTCTCTTTCCAAATGATGCCACTGTTGTCTCATCTTTTTATGCCTATATAGTAATTGTACTTGCATGGCATTGGGCTCTTCCAGGCTGAACAAATGTTTCAAGTGATTGCCAAAGGTTGGGGTATTTATTTTTGTAGTTCCTTCTCTCCCCTCCATACAAACGACAATTCTGTTTTGCCAAACTGTTTTCTAAAAAGCCTGAGCAACAGCTACAACACTTTATTCCAACCTTCAAGTGAGCTTCATTTTAATTCTAATAATAATAATTTTAATGTATATTTCCTGCCTCTCCTAAGGATCGAAGCAAGATTACATTATTAAAATAACACAGTACTATTCAAGAAGAACAGTCTCTAAAATACTAATACTGAATTATGCATTCCTATTAGTTCCTTAAAATCCAACCATCAGATAGTTATTCAGTCATAATCAGGGGTGGAGCGTTAACCATAATCTCTTATATGGAATCAGGTGGATAAGGCCACCAGAAGAGATCCATCTTAAGTGCCTTCTTAAAGGCATCTAAGGTGGTAATAAGATGGATCTCTTCCAGTAGACTATTCCACAATTTAGGGGCCGCAGCAGTGAATGCTCTATGGGAAGTTGTAGTTAGTCTAATGTTATAATATTCCAACAAATTCTTCCCGGATGTTCTGGGTGTGCGGGGCGGATTATGTAGGGAGAGGCGTTCCCACGAGTAACTCAAGCCTGAGCCATGTAGGGCTTTAAAGGTAATAACCAACACCTTGTACTGCGCCTGGAAGCTAATTGGCAGCCAGTGAAGAGATTTCAACACTGGTGTTATATGGTCAAACCTAGATGTACCGGTGACCAGTCTCGCTGCCGCATTTTGAACCAATGAAGCTTCCAAACCTGATACAAGGTAGCCCCAAGTAGAGCACATATCAGAAATCTAGATGAGAGATTACCAGTGCATGTACCACTGCTTCAAGGTCCTTTTGGTCCAGGTAGGGGCGAAGTTGGCATATCAGCCGAAGTTGGTACCAAGCACTCCTGGCCATCACATCTACTTGAGATGTCAATTGTAGAAATGGACCCAGGAGTACTCCCAAACTGCGAACTTCATCCTTTTGGGGAAGTGTGACCATGTCCAGGACTGGTTGACAAATCTCCATTCCTGGGCTTGGGGTTCTTGTCACAAGTACCTCCAGTTTCTCTGGATTCAACTTGAGTTTGTTTTCCCTCATCCAGCCCATTACCGACCCAAGCAGGCATCCAGAGGAGAAATGCCATCCTTAGACACTGCAGCAGTCGAAGACGTAAATAGATTTGAGTGTCATCAGCATACTGATAACAACGTGCCCCATGTCTCCGGATGATCTCATTCTAATTCTAAGACATATCAGAACAGAATATTGGGGGAAGGGACCCCACTCCTTTTTTAGCCCAAGAGTTGCATTGCCATCACGTACACATCTAAAAGGTCACACAGCACCAGCAAGCATGACCAAAGCCCCAAATTGGTGTGGCTAGTGCCCAATGCCAACCCATTGTCCTAGTGCCACAGTGCTAACTCATGTAGATCAACTGGGGGTGGGGGTGGGATCCTTGCCCAGAGTATAGACATTATTCCTTTGCTCAGCACTAAATTATCCCAGCAGCTGATGGGAAGAGCCCATTTTATCAGTGTGGCAGAAGATGAGATCTTCTCCCTGTACTAGTGCTGAGCCTGTATGTGTGAACTCTGTGGGTTGTATCTGCCTACAGGTTGGAGGAGATCTCCCATTCCTAGGTGAAATCAATGCATCTTCGTATCTTTTTCAAAGCAAATTATATACTTGATGTCACTCAGCTAATGGATTAAATAACTTTTCTTGCATCCATGTGTCACATTCTTTCAGTGGAAACAATAATAATACTAACAGCAACATTAACAGTTAATGCCTCAGATAATATTTTCCTATTATCAAGTGTAAGGATAAGACTGCTAGAGCTGTACTATAATGCTGACATTGGTTTCAGCATAATTTGTTGTGGGGGGTGGGGTGGGCTAACAAGGCAATGAAGAAGACGTTTCAAGGACAGAACGGGTATGGAATAATATTCACCCTATGGGTCAGTCAGCTTTTGCGATGCATAACTTCCACAGATTCATGCAGATAGCTGAGACAAACACCTGAGAAGCCACAAGGAAGGTTTGTCTATTGTATAACTTCAGACAGGAAAAAAAAAAAGCTCAATGCATAAGCAGGGAAAGCTTTCCTTTCAGGTGCTGCCTGATATTTCACTAATTTGTCACTCAAAGAGAAAATTCCAACACTGCAATTTGTTACTGCCATGTTAAGATTAATATTTCTGTTATTCAATAAAACAGTGTTGACATATATGTTCCTAGGTCAGGTGAATGTGTATACATTTCCAATATTAAATCCATATCATTCTGATTTTATACTCATGGGTACAGATCATTCTTTGTCAGCCCCAGGTTTAAAATTCTTGAACATCTTGGTACAATTAAAATGGCAATGATTGCATTATGAAGTATCCACTTTATCAGTTAATGCGTCAAATGTTTTTAACAGCCCACCATATTTTTGTTCTCCACCTGAAAAGTAAAAACAGATTTAAGATAATGTACAGTTGACACATTTTAAAGGGTTGATTCAGACAGAGAAAAAATAACTGATTCCTTGATTTTTTTTGAGCAGTGAAAAGTTCCATGAACCCTCTTCTTCTTTAAATGAAGAAACAAACATTGGATGCATAATGGTTTAAAAAGAAAATATTTGCTCTATTGATGGTTATGACAGCAGAGCAGAAGCAGAGTCAGAAAGCACTCCTGCAAGACTGCAATCCTGCTGTCTTGTATCACATTCCTAGAGAAAAACTCTGCTCATTTTAGGAGTTTTATCTTCTATTCCAATGTAGAAAGTGCTCTCTGTGCACGTGTGCACATGTGTTGCAAGCTGTTCTCTGGTTCTGCTAAGTGTATATGTGAAACTTTCTGCAAGCTCAAGGTTGTTGTTGTTCAAACACAGGCATTTCTTCAATTTCACAAAATCATTGCATCATTTGCTGTCATTAGCTCCCATTAAAAAGATACAAGCCACCGTGTTGTGAGCAATCAACAAGGGAAGGGACATGAGTCAGGGCGTTGTTGTTTTGTGGGTTTCCAGTCTGCATCACCTAGAAATACACATGGATCTGCACATATGGAAATCTACACAATTAAATACTTTTCCAATAAAACATGCACATTTAAAAGGTGTGCATAGCAATATACATGTTTCAACAATCAATACAAACACACACACACACACACACACACACACTGCATTTTTAAAACTATCTACCAGTTGGAAACAGCAGAGAGACTAGGAGTACATATAGGAAAAGCAGTAAATCTGAAGAAACAAACGAGAAAGATGAGCATTTAGTGATGTTCCTATAAAGAAATTCTTCTTTACCATCTACCTTACCAAAATATTTCTCACTGGTTGATACTAACAGAGAAGGCAAAAAGGACAAAAAAATCCTTGTGGAATTTCTTCTGTATTCCTGTTAGACTGTGTAAGAATTGGCTTTATGACACAAGTCATTCACTCAAAACCACAAGGTTGCGAGTTCAAGACCAGCAAAAGGGCCCAAGCTTGACTCAGGCTTGTATCCTTCCGAGGTTGCTAAAATGAGTACCCAGACAGTTGGGGGCAAATTAGCTTACTTGCTAATTAGCTTACTTGCTGTTCACTGCTATGATCTTTGGAATAGCGGTATATAAATAAAACAAATTATTAAATTATTAATTAAGTAACATAGGAATGCCATGGGTTAGTTTTCCTTCACGTGTTGCTGAATGTGGAGTTTGGCCGAGGACTTTGCCTCCAAGCATTATTTCTGGCTCGTTGAGCATTCAGAGAATTTGCCAAGAATCCTAATGAGACTGGGTAGTTTCAGTGTATATTTATAGTAGATCTGCTCATATAGGATACCCATGAATTAGTTGGGGGAAATGATCTGATTAACTGAATACAACCATGCTCATCTTTCTTTCTGTCCTATGATCACCAATTAAATCCTTTATATATAGGGGATCACAATTCACCAAGCACATGTGCTTTCTTTTGTAGGTGAGAATGCAAAAAAAGTTACTACATTTAAACAAAGTTTAGCATCTGCAGAGTGCTTGACTCTTAGGTGCTTCATGGAAACCAAGATATATGGATAGATTCTGGGACTCTAACCTAGTCAACCCACTGGTGAAAAACAGTGACCTGTATTTGTGCAGAGTATGAGTTTACATAGGGCTGCTCTCCAACATGTATAATACAATATGTGATAAATAGTACATGCACTACAGATACCTAATCTCTCTCTCTCTTTGGCTTTACTTCATGAACGAAGATTCAGGAAGGACTCATCCCGTGCTTTCTACAAGCGTGTTGATGACTAAAAAGGCCAATCCGAGATAAACAAGTCCAGTTGCAGAAGGCACAGCAGAAAGTCTCCTTGGGTGATGTTGCCGGGTTGTGGTTCTTTCTGCGTTGTCGTTTCTCTTCGAGACTCGTTTGGCGTGAGTTTTCGAAAAAGGCTGCAGCATCGTGGATATTGCATCTCCATGCCTCCCGGTGCGAGGCCAGAGTGGATCATTGTTGGTGATCAATTGGCCTGAGATGTTGTTTCAGGAAGTCCTTGTATCTCTTCTTTGGGGCGCCCCTCTTACGCTGACCTGTGGCACGTTCACCGTAGAATACTATTTTTGGGAGGCAATGGTCCTTCATCCTAGAAACATGTCCTGCCCAGTGCAGCTGCGTCCTCAATAGCATGGCCTCAGCACTGGTGATCCCTGCTTGCTCAAGGACAGCAACATTTGTCACATAGTCAGTCCAGTGTATATTTAGAATTGTGCATAAACAGCGCTGGTGAAAGCGTTAGAGGAGTCGTAGGTGTTGACCATAGGTGACCCAACAAACCACATATGTGAAACATGTATAATGTATAAGATAATTATTAGATACCTAATAATCTTATACATTATACATGTTTGACATATGTGGTTTGTTCTCCAACTCCCATACAGGATGATCAATTTTATCATCAAGTGATAAATCTCAAGGTCCTTAGATCTTGGGCAAATTTTCTCCTAAATAGAATAAAAAGACCTTGAGATTATTTTTTTAAAAATCTGAATCTGGACGAAAGTGGAGATGACAGATTTGTCCATCCCTGGAATAGATGTATTAGTGATCCCTGTAATTGTCAGACAAGCCTAATCTGTAAATGGAAATTACCTGACCTTCTGCTCTTTCCTGATTAACAAAGTACTGTCCTCTGCATTTCAGTTCCACTCGTCCAGCTTTAGGACTTCAGGACAGAATCCTACAATGAAGAACACAATCTTCCAGGCCAAGATACAGGTATAGTCAAATATGGCAAGTAGAAACAAAGAGCTGGAAGTGATTTGCAAGAGCTACCTAATCCCAACCCACTACCATGCAGCAGTACACAACTAAAGCGCTACTAGAAGCTGGCCATGCAACCTCTGTTTAAAGACCTCCAAAGAAGGAGAGCTCACTACCCACTGAGGAAGTCTATCCCACTAGTGAGATAATATACATATTGGATGGGGAGGGATGGAGAGGAACAGATAGGTGCTTAAGAGAGACATCATGGGCCTCGAACCTATTTGTTAAAAGAGCATGTAATGGTTTTGGAGAAATCCATATTGCCCAGCCTAAGTATATTTAAATCTGGCTGCTGAACTTCCATGAAGCCGAGAGAGGAAGAGGAGGAGGAGGAATAGTGACAGGTATATATGAATGGTCTATTATCATTATTTTTATTTTTATTTAGTATTGTTAAAATAGAAGAAAATAATTAAATAAAATGCTTAAAAGAATGAAAATTAAAACAACCTAGACTTCAGAAATAGTGTAGCAAATATCATTAACAGTAAAATTTAAAAAGGAAGGAGTTTTCTTTGGGGATTTCAGTGGTAGGGAAGGAAAAGCACAAACTAAAATATTAGCATGTTAAGTGCTCATAATTTTCCAGTGGTCACATTTACTCAGTCAGAATTTTAAAAATTCCACAAGCATGCATGTTCTAAGGGGGAGAAAACCTTTAGGTCAAGTCTTTTTGAAAGAATGCCAAATGTCTTTGTGTCCAGTTATTTATGGTTTCAGATAATTGTACAGAAAATATCAAATTTGCATAGTGTGATTATTGCTGATTATTTATCCAGCAGTCAAAATGTTTCAGTGGTTCCTAGGATGACAGATTGACAAGTACTTAAAACTCATTCATTTTACGAAATTTGCATGTAATTAGGCAATAATGAAGGGGATGTTTGTGGACAGCGGATTATACTACAATATGCTGGAAGGGATTCAAATGCTTGACAAAGTGTTAACACTTATCTTCAGTTGCAACTAAGTCTTGAATGTTTGGTTAAAAAGAATTGAGAAGAAAAATGAAATGGATAGGAAGACTTTAAAATGCATCTGTAGAATGTAACACCTTTTCTTACCAGGTTTTCCCTTCATTTTTGCATTTCTGATAAATTATAAATGCATCAGTTTTTGTGGGCACCACCTTTGCTGTAGCACTCTTTTGTATATTTTTCAGCAAAACAATGTTATTATTTTGGTAAAATTCCATGAATTACTTATTCTCAAGAGACATAATTTCTGATTTAAGCTTATTTATCTTAAAATGTCAATATATAAAATATTTTGCTATACTTTTATATAATATTTAGGGGTTTTTTATATAGAAAGTCCAGTATTTGGTGATGCTAAGCACTGCATCACACTGCAATTTGATCAAGAAGATGAACCCAGGATTTGGTGCTGCTAAGGCTAGATTCTTTATAGCTGGAGTAGTGTGGACAGAATCTTGACACTGGGTGGTTTGGCCATTACAGCATTTTCGCAGGATAGGCAATGTATCTCTGTGCACACTACTCCCAAGTGTCTTTGCTGCATACAAGTCTGTATCTCAGATGGAATTATTTTACTTGTACTGAAACCAAAGAAGGAAAAAGTGATCAATCAAGGAGGGAAATGCTTGTACTTTCTAGCATCAATATTTACATATGTTTAGCAGAGATGGTCCCTCAAGTGAGGAAATATGTTTGTTTGTTACAAGACATGATTTTACCATCCACATAAAAGTCATCAGAAGATATGTATCAGTTTAGTTTGCAAGTCATATTGTTGAGACACACATCTTTGAGAATATCTCATTGTGGGAGAGAAAATAGATTTATCACAGGAAATTCCTGTTGTCTAACCTAATCCTCAGCCAAAGAATATGCTTATACTCTGCTATCCTACCATTGTTGAGCTTCCCCAAAAGACTCTTTACTGTCTGATATATTTTCTGATAATTTACTCTGTAACAGTTTTCTTAGAATGACTTTAACATGTTAATCTATTGAACAGTTATTTGGAGGATTTGTTAATAAACTGAACATTTAAAAAATTAGCCAGAATTCACTAAGTCAGTAACTTAGAGTGGCTCCTTTTTAGGGAGTGCATTGGTGCAGCGCTATGTGGCTGGTGGGCCACCGACGAGAGGCAAAAAATCTCCCCCCCCCTTAAACGCATAGAGTACCTAGAAATGTACTGCACTACTCAGGCTTGACATATATGCTAACCTTTTAGAGTCTGCACTGGCAATGATACTCCTGTATGCTGTCACTGACTTTTGAAAGCCCCTCAACTACATCTGATAGAAAGTGTGTGTGTGCAGTTACCATTTATGAGATGATACCAATGGGTGTAGAAAACAAGCTAAAACTAAAATTTTATTATAGAAATTCAGTTAGCGATAGGAAAGCTCTGTAAGGGTACTAAGCTAGGCTACGCAGGTACAGAAGAGATCAGGATGAAACCAGTTTTACTTTTCTAGCAGGGAAAGGATAAAAAGGAGTTGAAATGAAGAGATGGAATGATTCCTAAGAATATCAGTCTACATTTCAGAAAGGTTAGAATAAGTAGATAAGACATGAGGGGACTTTACTTCACTCCAGTACAAACTGACCCCATCACTGCTTCCCTGTGTAAGATTTAAGTATTGATAAGCAGGGTTGCACTTCGAACAGCACTTATTCTAGGTATGGGTAAGACAGAGGGTAGCCACAACGTCTTTGGTGCTTGCTTCACACTCCAACCTGGGATTTTGGTCATGTCTACTGCTGCCATGTGGCCTGTGAGAAGTATCCACTACCTGGGATAAGAAAACAAAACAAAAACAAAGATTTCCTTCCTCTAATTTAAGGAAATAAAACAGGGTTTGTAGTTTGGGAAGGCACTGGAGGGACTCTTTGACTAAGAATACTAAATGCCCCACACTGCATGTTGCAGGATTTGATATATGTAACATGGCAATTAAAGTGGAAGCATAGTACTATAAGTGTGTAGCGAGTAAAGGCCTTGTGCACAATAGTCTCTTCCAGACTAGTCTAAAGAAGCATGAGTTCCCACAATATAGTCCCCTTTTTATGTTAGTGGTTCTTACTATGTCCCCTAGTTTCATTCTTTTTTTTTTTAATGCAGGGAAGGTTATAGTTATTTCTTGGATCTACACTAGGCCTTTTCCAAAGGGATGTATATAAGTGTAAGTGTGTGTGTGACATGGTTCACTGAGGTGGCCCTATGATTACAAGGGAAAATGTTATCCTTTCTTAATTTTTTTAAGTTTAGAATTATAGTGCTAAATTGCAAAAGTACAGTTTCACTTATACACTATAGCGTTGTTTTTTAAAAAAAATAAGAGAAGGAGAGAAGGAGAAGAAGCCTTTTTTTTCTCAATACATCTTGGAATTAAACAGCTTGTTCCAGGAATCGATAGAAAATAGTTCAGGACAACAGAAATACCATTTGAATATTGGTGAGGTTTTTTTTAAGGGGAAGGTACTACAGGGAGCTTCTAACACATTTGCTTCATCTGGAGGAGACTAAGGCCCTGTACACACTGGCCATTAAGTCTGGTGGGGGTTGCAGTTGGGGCATAGCATCCTCATGAAACATGCCTGACTCCCTCCCCAGGGTACCCTGACACAATGCACTGCTCCACACGGTGCCCAGCATCATGGCACTCCTCCAGCACTGCATCCATATGACGCAGCATCAAAGGATGGCCATATAGCTGTGGCAACATGACTATGGCCCCCTTTTTGCGCCTTCAAAAGGCCGGATTTGGGCTATGACATGAGATTGCCATGTCCCTAATCTAGCTAGGAAAGAGGCGGCGTCCCGTCGCCCCTCGGGGGTTATATGTATAACCCCTAATTTCATGGAAATACAAATACCATATAGGCTTATAAATGAAGACAATATTGGCATCACATTGAAGGCTGCAGTATAAATTTAGGTTTTAAAACAGCCTTTCCCAAACTTGGGTTCCTCAGATATTTTGGCTCATGACTGAGCTTCTGATTAGTTGAATGGGATGCTGAAGAATGATGGGCATGTTAGGCCAAAATATGAAGGGAACCAGATTGGAATAGGTTTATTCTAGGATTAGGTGCTAAATGAGATTATCATGGCCATACATTATAGACTGAAGATCTCAAGGAGATTTAGATGCAAAGCACACTGCAGAAATAATCCAGTCTGACACAGCTTTAACTGCCTTGGGTCAGTGCTAGGGAATTCTGGGAACTGTAGTTTTGTGAAACATTTAACCACCTCTGTCAGAGTGCACTGGTGCCACAATAAACTACAATTCCCAGAATTCCGTAGCATTGAACCAGGGCAGTTAAAGCAGTTTCAGACTGGATTATTTCTGCAGTGTGTTTTGGACCCCTGTCCAGAGTTGTTTCAGATTGGTCTTGTGTTGGACTCAAAATGGATTTTTAGATAACAGGGAAGTTCATTTGGTAGTTAGTCAGCAATTCTAGAGTTAATGGGCTAGTAGGACCAGTAAAGAGTTGTAGAAGTGGTACAATGGTGGAACTAGACCTCTCCAGAATTCTTTATCAGGCATGATAGCTATATATATGGGATAACGAAGAAAGAAAAATTCCAAAATGGTGGATTGACCATTTTACGTTCATTCAACTTGGTTATTGCTGCTTCAGAGAAGAGAAGAGCTGTTTAAATATCATCTTTAGGTTTGCTAAGATGAGCAGCTAATGGGTTACAGTAGAGAGGTGGTTGATGTCATGAGAACCTACTACTGCATTTTTCCCAGGTCACATAGGCACGTTACAGACCGCCCAAAAGCGGGTGGTCTGGCGCCGGCTCCATTAGCTAGGCTGAGAAGCCCCAGCGGCCAGACCACGAGGCTTCCTGGTGCAGCTAAAAAGGAGTGCCAAAATGGCGCTCCTTTTTGGCCCCCAGAAGTGGCGCCGCGAGGCATGCACTCGCAGCGTCACTTCCGCCACACCACGTCTGGACGCTGTGCATCCAAGATGTAAATATGGCAGTGCCCATGTGGACAGGTGCTGCCATTTAGTATGCGCTCCGCACGTCCTAGGGAGAGGGGCAGTTAGGAAGGTGAGAACCTTCCTAACCCTAGCACGCGCAGAGCGCGTACTAAATGGTGGTGTGTAACCCGCCATAGTTCTGTTATGGTTTAGAGCAGTGGCAGCAAAGAAGGTGATACACCAGGAGGGGGGGGAAGGTCAATTAAAGTCAAATTTTAAGTGTTACCTGAAACATTAGGGCAGTTTGAATCTCCATTGTATTGCAGGCCATCACAGATGCTGAAAATCTTATTCCTCTGATGTACATCATAGAGAGCTATCATGACAAGGTGCTCCAATAGTAAATAAGAAAGCAAGTAAGAGGCTTCCTTTGTGACTGAGTACTTGATTTGAATGCAAGTCCTGAGTTCATTGTGATTGAGAAAACCTGTGACCTTAAAAAACTGAGGCCAAATGGTTTAAAATACTAACTTGATAGATAAATGATCCACCACACTATAAGGCAACTTCCAATGTTCCTGTGAAGCAAAATGTTTCTTCTTCTTGGGGCTAAGAGATTTTAATCAGTGGGTGCAAATGCAATGTAACTGGCCTGGATTTGCCTCAAATGAACATGGATATGTATCGGTTTTTACTGTCTATATCCAATGTCATGAATCTGAGTCCTGTGTTTGACCTTTTAACATGATTCTTACAAAGCCTATTATTTCATGGTGCATTGTTCACATGGACTGCCAAGGTACAAGGATCATAAAACAGGTCATAATGAGCAAGTAAACTGTTCTTTTGCACAGCAATTATGATCCATAGAATGAGCTTTCTTTTCAAATTTTGAATAGCATCTTAAACTGACTAGGCGGGAAGGAAGGGAAAAACAATCTTTGGTTCCCTGATGGGCATTTCTCAATGAATTATATTCATAGTATTCTCAATAGCCTTATGTAATCTGAATTAATTACTAAATCTATTCCCTTCATTCTCTAATTAACTCATCCTACTGAAAGAAATTCTCCTCTTTAAAATCAGCTCATTTAGATTTCAGCATATTCTTCAGATATGGGTTTCAGGGAGTAAGATGTGTCATCAAACACCTATATTTTACAAAAGAAATCTACAGTTTCAAGACTTTCCTTGACTTAAGACATGTACTTATGTACATGCACCTGGAGGTAAGGGTGACTAAGGATTTCATTTGGTCCACATTTTAAAATTAACCAAGCTAATCTGCAGTTCCTAATCTGAATTGGTAGCCAGTGGATTTGTTGTAATAAGGGAGTTGTATGCCCCCTGTGTTCTGCCAC
>NC_056524.1:103335672-103351668 GCF_019175285.1 Sceloporus undulatus
AGTTTGGATGCAGCTTTCTGCCAATTGAAGTTTATGATCATTTTTCAAGAGCAGCTCCACATACAGGGAAAAATATTAATCCTAATCATGTGTTACTATGGCAGGATCAGGCATCCAAATTTCATGTTATCATATTGTTGGTGGCATTGAACCCCAAGCCTCCAGATAAGTCCCCATTTCAAAATCCAATTTTTCTTCAGATTTCACACTATTCTGAATTTTGCAATACAGATCTAGGCTCAGAAAATCCAGCATCACAAATATTTGAATCTTTAGTATGGAGGGTGGTGCAGTATGGAGGGTGGGAGATTCCATTCAAACAAGCTCTGAAAAAGCAATAAATCCTGCAAAGGGTATATTTTGGTATAAAATATGTTTTGTAATACCTGTTTGAAAGATAATGTATGAAGAGATACATTGTGAAAGAGGTAAGAAACCCATATTGAAGTCCTAACATGGCCATGACATTGACTGGGTAACATTGGACCAGTCACACCTTTTTCTCATCTTAACTGTCCTTGTTGGATCTATTACAAAGGAAAAATAGCTACTATTAAACACCCGTTAATAAGAACCCTTTAGGAACTGCAACCAGTTCCTAAAATCTTATTTGAACATACAAGTTTTGACTTCCTGACAGAAGGATAGCAGGAAAGGATACATCTTAGCCTGCTTAGAGAGGAAGTTCCACCTGGGAGCGATTTGATAGCAGTTACCAAGAAGAGATTTTCCTGTGTTCCCACCAGAAAAGTCTGTGAAGGTGTGAGACTATAACAATGGCCTCTTTCAATAATCTTTGGAATACAGTCAGGCTCAGATAGGAATATACAGTCTTTCAGATCACCTGGATAGATTAATATAACCAGCACTTTGAACTGTTTACTGATATGAATTGGTAGTCAGTGGATTTGTTGTAATAAGGGAGTTGTATGCCCCCTGTGTTCTGCCACAGTTTGGATGCAGCTTTCTGCCAATTGAAATTTATGATCATTTTTCAGGAGCAGCTCCACATACAGGGAAAAATATTAATCCTAATCATGTGTTACTATGGCAGGATCAGGCATCCAAATTTCATGTTATCATATTGTTGGTGGCATTGAACCCCAAGCTTCCAGATAAGTGCTTCCAGTAGTTTCATGTCTATGTTAATATCATGGGAGACAGAACCAGGCCATGTGGGATCCACAGTCCTGTGGCCAATGTACTGGAGTCTCCCAGGACCATTTTCTAGTCTTGCCCACCAAGGAGGGACCAGAGCCAATGTAAAAAAGTACCTCCAGTTCCCATCCAAGTGTGGCAATCTAGAAGGATACCATGGTTGATAACATTAAAATGCATGAATGGATTGAGCAGAACCAACAGGACATGTTATCCCTTTCCAGTTCCCAGCTATTAACGGAATTCCTGTTAATACCCAATGAAGGCTCCGTTACTATGGACATTAGAAGGATGGGATAAGCATGCAGTGTGTGATAATCCTTCCTCTGAACACATGATTAGCATGATTTAAGGATGCGAGCAAGCTGCCTTACTCCCATCTAATGATCTCCTCAGGCTGTGTAAATGAAAAAGCACCCCTTATAGAGGGCTGAGCGTTAACATCTACTGGATCAGCATGATCTGTAACATATAAATCACAATGAATCCTAAAGATTTTGTCTGCAATGTTTGGGGTAAATCCTTCACAGTGGGCTATATAGGACTTCTGTCAGTGCTGAACTCCTATTAGGAATAGGGATAGCAAGTTGATGGCTTCCAAGCAACCCAACCCCAACTTCAAGAGGAGCAGCTGTAAAAATGAGAATAGCTCTATTGCTTCCACAACAATGGATCTACTAGTCACTCCGAGAGAGGGAGAAAAGTTCTTTGAGAAATCAGAGGAAATCTTGGACATGATGAATAGAATAAAAAAGGGATGGAGGAAACAGAAACTAATGGTAAAAGGTGGAAAGATGACTATATGTGTAGGGAGGGTGCTTTGACACAATTTCTGTTTCAAGACCTGAGCTGATTTTATGAAGCTGTGGGAGTTTGTTTGTTTTTTGTTAATATGTAGTGATTATTCATCTCTCAACCATCAAACTTAATGATGGAGAATGTTATGCTATTCAGTGTTCCATTCATTTATTTCCTGTTACAGTATTTCCTAGTTTAATTTGCTTCTAAAATGCAAAGAGGTTTAGCGTATTGTTGTGTTAGTCACTCATTTCTAGGCTATTCAGTTACAGCTGGTGTTGTTTACTACACTGTATAGCAAATGCCTCCTATATAAACCTGATGAAATGAATAAGAAGTATGAAAAAGCACTATGGTAGGATTATGGATTTTGCTCTGTATTTGTAAAAGATTTTACTTATGAATGAGCATATTGTTATTTTGAATTTACAGGGCAGAGGGTATTTCCCTTTTTAATTGCCTTTCAAATAAAGTTCTAGATCCTCTGGGTTGAAAATGTTTTACTTTTAACTTTTAGGTAAAGCACTACAGTTTGAAACTTATTGGTTAACACTATTTTAAAAAGGACCCATTGAATGTATTGCTGAATGGTGAATCAACACATAAGGAGTTCCAATTTAATTCAATGAGCCTACTCTAGTCAGGATTAACAATAGCATTCTGGCCCACAACTTTCTTCTTTGGGTTATCATTCAGTAGCTATGGAATTGGACCATTTTAATGCCATTGGGCATATTTTTAAATGGTTTGTATTTGTATTTGATTTTAAAGTATATGTTACCTCTCCAAACAGTTAGGGGGAGCTGGTTTCCTTGTGTAATGCTATTTAGATAGTTCCATTGCAGAAGTGTGTATGTATGCCTTGTTAAGAAAAAAGCAACATGGGATATACAGTAAGTGAAATAAAACATGTATGTGAGAGTCAGGGTGACTCAGCAGAAGCCAATTGAGAACCACACAGGTGTAAATGGTAATACAATTAACAAGTCCTAACTGCCAAGGACAGAAATGTAAAGTGGATAATTGGACACACCTGACAATTGTTAAGTGGTCAAGGCTGAGATGATGAAATCATTATTTGTAGGATGAACCAAGAGAACCAATGAGAATGATGTACACGCCTACTGGGTGGAAACAGACAACAGTGGGTGGTACCATGCATTGACTATAATAATGACTATGCATCCCAATGTATTTTGTGGGTTGTAGAGTGGATAGTGAGGAGTTGAGTATTGTTGTGTTGGATAGTTTTGGAGCTGTATATAGTAGAATAAAGTAGATCTTTTATTTAAGACTACTGAGTTGTCTGGTGTCTTGGGTGAAGCTACAAGAGCCAGCTGGATCCTGAAGAAGGGTGAAGACTTCTGTGGAAGCAAGAGTGAGAAGGCTTGGAGAGTTTGTCAGGGTCTTCAGCCTGTTCTCTGTAACTCTTGCTAAGCTATAACCACTGGCCAAAACTGGTCAGCGCAGTGCACAACCAGGTGGTGAGTTCAAGCCAGAGGTGAAGAGCTACAACTCCCATCATCCCTGACATGCCTCTCCAACCACTATTTTAGCCCTCACTGACACCCCCAGCAGATGGCTGCCACTGTTGTCAGTAACAAATGGTACAACTGAAAATCAACAACTGAAAATCAACTGTGCCTCCACAATCACAATGGAGAAAATGAAATAACTGTATTTTCTTCATCATTATAAGGGAAGGAGCTACTAGGCCTTTCAGAATGGCTGAGGCTTATGATGCAGAAGGTCTTGCTACAACACCATCAAAGTTTCTGGCAAATGGGAAATTTGTAATTGTCCTCAGTGAAACATGGATTATACTCCTAGGCTATGATTCCATTTTTTTTTATTACATCTTTTTTCTTCCCTGGTGAAACATTCATGGCCATTCAGAAGAACAATGTGGGAGATAAAACTGAAATAAATGCACTACATTGTGGATATAGTGAGAGACAGCATTGTGTAGTGGTTTGAGCATTGAACTGTGACTCTGGAAAGCAGGATTCAAATCCCCACTCAGCCATAGAAACCCACTGGGTGACTCTGGGCAAGTCACACTCTCTCAAGCTCAGAAGAAGGCAATGGCAAATCCCCTCTGAACAAATTTTACCAAGAAGATCCTGTGATAGGTTCAATTTACGGTTGCCATAAGTCACAAATGACTTGAAGGTACACAAGAGAAACAGTGTGTATAGCACATCTAGATATGAAAAAAGTTGAAGCCATGGTCTTTGTTGCAAACACTACGTGTCTGATCAGACACAGTGTGTTGTGCCTGAGGTAGCTCATGGTCACTTCTACTTTATGGAAAGGACTGACACACACACATACACGTATACACATGAGTACTTGAAAGGATTCATTTTCTAAGTCCTAGACTCCAAGATAACTTACAGAGTCAGGTTGCAAGTATGAGATGTTTAGAAGATATTTGTGAACACAGTATTTGAGATTGAATTTGAATAAAGAATAAGCCACATCTAAATAAGAGTGTACCTCTTTCTTGGGTTCAGTGGGACCAACTATAACTGAATACAGTGGGGCCTCCTTATCTATGCGCTTGCCATCCATGGATTTAAGCATCTGCAGATGGCAAGCTCCCGTTATCCTCAATGGCAGTGCATGCATTCAGCCACACTAGCAGCATGCACATGTCAAGCTGCCATTAGAGAGAACAGGACTTGAGGTCCCACATTTTTGTTGGCCATGGGGGAGGGGGTCTGAAATGGATCCCACATGGATACCAAGGTCCAACAATACGGCAATAACAATTTATATCCAATTTTGTTCAACATCATCAGTCATACAACAAATTATGCACTAAACTGAGCACATATCCACTGAGCCATGCATTCAATGAGGTACCAGTATAGGTCTTGATTATAGGACTCTTCTGCACATGCTGCTTAGGCGTATTGCAACCTCAGAAACAAAACTGAAAGCCCATTTTAAAAAAAAACTACATAGGTGGAAATACATAATCAGCTGCTAAATACATAACTGAAAATCTTACATCCTTCTTCATGATGAAAAGGGCCTAATCCTTATCCCTGGCAACTGCACCCCTCTCCTTTCCAGTTTTGCTTCTTTTTGTGAATTGAACTAGTAAATACAGCTCCTTCTTTAGCTCTTGCCCAACCACTGGGCCAAATTCATAGGAATTTCAAGAGTACAATAAGTCAATGGCAGAGAAAAGATGAGAAGTGACTTATAAATCAACCTAAAAGCCCACCTATGTTTCCATTTTGGCCCTAATAGTAGCCCACAGATGTACTCTTCAAAGCTCATAACCAGAGTCTGAGAGAAATACCTATCCTCTTTTTATTATCATCATGCAATAATCAGATGTGAATTTCATTGTATGTACCTCACCTCTCTGACTAATATGCACTGACTGATCTGGCCTCTGTGGTAGTATATTAGTAAAGAGATTTTCAAAGTATAATAAAATGAAGAATGAATGAGGGTTTGGAAATGTTTGAAAACCATTAAAGCAGTGAAAATATTGTTTAATTCTATTATACAAATCTGAATTCTAGATTTTAGGCAAAGTGAAAACATTTTAACTATGTAGCATAGTGTAGTGTAGTACAGTGGAGCATGCATGCACACATTACTGTGGCGTGTTACAGACTGCCCGTTTGGGGCGGCCTGTAACCGGCACTTTCCCCGCCGGATCAGGGCCTCAGCTGCAGTTTCAAGACTTTCCTTGACTTAAGACATCTACTTATGTACATGCACCTGGAAGTAAGGGTGACTAAGGATTTCATTTGGTCCACAACGGCAGCAGGGACTCTCAGAAAGGGGCCGCTCGGCCTCTTTCTGATTTGCGTCGGTGGTGCAGCCTTCACACGCCCCTTTTTAACCCTAGTACAGACTGAGTCCGTAGTTTAAGGCCCGTCTGTAATGGGCCAGTATAATGTTTTGATGGACTGATGGAAGGAGAGAGAGAGAGAGGTTCTATATTTAAAATAATTTACAGTGCTTTTAACTAATTTAAAAATAATAATTAAAAAATAATAGTTTTCAGTTAGCATTACCATTATCTGTTTCTTATCACCACGAGGCTATGGCAATCATAATCTGAATTCAAGAATGTTGTATACCAACAGCAATCACATATTAAACGGTACCTTAAACAGTGTAGGTCCTGAGGGTTAATACCATGTAAAAAGTGAAAGTATTCGGCTTAGTGCTCAACAGTGGTTCTTCAAAAGGAAAAGAAGAAAAAAGAGAGAGAGATCTATATATGATGGTATTGAACTGGTGTCTGAAGAAATATCTCAGCAGTATGTATGCAGCCAGCAAAGCAGCATTAGTTAATATCATGTGTTATTCTGAACAGACTGTACAAAAGTAATAGAAAAGAAAGTGAGTGAAAAATTATAAGACTGGTCAGTGCATTATGAAGTTCACATGTAGGACTGTACCAAATCACTCCATGGGGCAGGAATAAGATCATCTACTCGTGAAATGCAATAATTTAGTTAAGGACAAAATGGGAATTTTGTCCCTCTGTGCTATTCACCTTTCCCCTTGGATTTTAACATAGTGTGGCTACACTGAAGGACATGTCATGACCCAGCACTTATATTCCACCATACTCTTGCTTTAATTTTGAGTATTTTCCTGTTCCTAAATGGGGTAAGAATAGCAGATGAACCATTCTGTTTCTCTATTCTTTTTGAAGGCTTCATTTGGGGAGGATTCAGCAGCTGTTTCTTGATTTGGAGGATAATTGCAATTCTGGTCACAGAAAATCAAGTAAATGGTTTTTCACCCTGTTCCCCAACCCCCCCAAAAAAATTAAGAACAAGAAATGCATTGGAAAGGTGATTCACATATCCCAGTATGGTCCTATTGGCTTTGATGGTATGATAGAGCTAAACATTTATTCCACTTTATTTGGATACCTGGGATTGTGTGTGTGTTTAAAAATGGCTTCAATCTCTTAATCTCTTTTCCAATGAACCACATGCTTTATTCATTTGTTCCAGCTTCTTTTTTTCGAACCATTTGTCATTTACATAACACTAAGCAACCGGTCCTGTGAATATCCTAAACTACAAAAAAGCTTCTATAGTATTTTTTTTTTCTACACAGGGGACTTCATGGAGAAATCCTCAGCTGTAGATTCATTACACTTTCTGTTTAGCTAACCATTTCCTAGTGGAACATTGATATTTTATTTGGCTGGCAGTAGCTCCTAGTACAGGAGAACAGTTGTATTTTTTCATCTGGCTATTGGAAAGTATTTTTCTTGCTTATTTTTCCTGAGTGTGCATGTGTGTGAACAAAGAGTAATGCATGTGTGTGTTTTAATTTTAAAATATTTGATGCAGTTGTCCTTTAATATGTTTCATTGTGAAAAATATGTGACATTTACTGGATTATTTCCATGTGTTTTACTGTTTTCAGTACAAAGTTCCAGAGTAATGGACATATTTTCAGCCTTTCATTCTTGAACCCATAGTCTCCTCCAGCCTAAAACTCGCACTGATGTGTATTACTTTTTTCCATGTCATTCAGTTCTTTAAGTCACTGGTGTGTGTTTTTTTTGTTTTTGTTTTTTTGTTTTTTGTATTCTATTCAATGCAATTACTTTCCATATAGTTCTTTTTAGAGACAATATAATATCTCATCTGAGTTTCCTACACCCTCCCCATCAGATTTTCATTTACAATTTTCACTGCTATTTAGCTATTGCCTAATATAGGTATTCTGCCTGGTACATAATAGAATGTGAATATGTTTTACTTAGGCTGCATCTGCACTGCCAAAATAAAGCAGTTTGATGCCACTTTAACTGTCATGGCTCAATGCTGTGGAATTCTGGGAACTGTAGTTTGTTGTGCCACCAGAATTCTCTGGCAAAGAAAGGTAAATGTCCCACAAAACTATAATTCCCATAATTTCAAGTCATGGCAGTTTAAAAGGTGACAAACTGGATTATTTCTGCAGTGTGGATGCAGCATACATTTTCTTAATGTCTTGGGCATTATCTGAGGGTTTTTTGATGCTGCTTTTGTTTTGTTTTGTTTTGTTGTTTTGTTTTGTTTTTACATGGCTTGACTATGGAGTTCTACAGACTGGCACTTTGTGCCGGCCTGTAGGTGGAGCCATGGCACAGGGTCTGCACACTGGAGGCTGTGACTCCTCCCCATCACGCCATGATGCTGCGCACCCTTCTAGACGGTGTGCAGCATCATGGTGCAGCCCTGGCGCTGCATCTAGATGATGCAGCACCAAAGAGACATCAGAAAGCCATGTCGCCACGGCTATGATGCCATTTAGAGGGCGCAAAAAGGAGCCGGATTTTCTGGCTCCTTTTTGTGCTTTCTAGATGGGTGCCACAGCATGTGGTTGCTGCAGCACTGATCCAGCCAATAAAGGGATGGCAGGATGTCCCCCATCTGCCCAGCCCTATATGTTCAATTGAGTTTTAAAAGTAATATTTCAGATTATTGAAAGTTTTGTTGTTTTTTATTTAAAAAATCCCTACTAACTTTTGCCAGAATCCTGTATCAATTTGTACATAACTGACTGACTTTGTCAGACTCCCCAAATCCTGATGGAAATATTATTCAGCCATGTTTGATTTGTCACTAGCCCTTATTTTCCTGGTGTAGCTGATGCCTGGTATTGTATGTTGGGGGGGGGATGAGTTATGATTGTGGCAATAGTGTTAAAGTCATATATGAAACAGTTCATATTCATACTGCAAATATGAAAAAGTTACCTCACTGTAACTGTGTCATATTCACAACTTTTAATTAGTCATGATTTTGGAACTATTATCACAATCAAAACTGGGCCCCCAACTTACCTTATTAAACATCAGGTGCATGGGGAGAAGAAAGACCATTCTGCCTAGGATCAGAGCATAGTTGAATAATGTTTCTGTCAGGTTTTGGACGGCGAAGCCAGAAGAAGTTTCTTGGTTAAGATGTTAATTAAATATAAGCTCAGACAGCATCCTTGCCTTTATTTTTATGTATTGGTTTGCTAAGTTATATCTCCTGTTTCTTTTTTGTGGAAAATAAAGAAGAAAGATGGACATCTTAATGTTGGGGTGGAGAAAAGAGAGAGAAAGACAGACCTTATAGCATGGGTGGACAAGTTCCAATGGGTCATGGGCCACTGTTCTACCTTTAGGATCATCTAGCGGCCTCATGAGTTCCACACTCTCCCATCCAAGGATCTGCAGCTAAACTAAGTTGTGGAGTGTGCCTGTTTTTAATGGAGAGCCATACTTCCAAAACAGATAAGATACAGGAGATCCATAACTTGATCCCTAATGTTTTCATTTTACTTTAAAACAGAGCCAGTGACCAAGCTGCATAAAGAATTCTGGAAATTGTATTCCAGTAAATAACTTCATAGCAGCAGAGGCAGCAGAATTAGGAATGGGATGTTTAAGTGTTCCCTCACCACAGTTTTCTAAATTTAATCCTTGAAGTTTTGTTTTTCTGCTGAAGAAAAAAAAAAACATACAAGTAGCTGTCTCACATCTGTTCCACCCTGTACCAACAAAGATCTAATGTCATCTTTAAGAAATAATAATTTAGAATCAGGAAAGAGAATTGGTATGGGATTTGATTGCTTTCCTCACAGGCTCCATTGTTCAGATCAAGACTTCAGCCACTTTTGACTGTTTTAATCTGCAGTCCTAAATACTAGAAAACCAACTTCCTTGAATGTAGCAAGATTTACTTCTGAGTAACTATACCTATCAGAATCTGCTATGATGAAATGTCAGAATCTGCCATGATGAGAAATATGAGGGGATATAGTAGTAGTGGGGTAGCGATATGGTAAAATGAGAATAATGGGGATAGAGAAACAATGGGGATAGAGAGACAGAGCTATGGTTCATTACAGGAAAGCACAGGAAGAAAAGCAAACAACAGAGAGGTATGTAATAGAAATGCACAAATGGAGACAGGTGGACAATGGCTGGAGTAGTTAAGATATATAGCTCTGTTAGGTCCTGAGTGAAGAAGTGTTTGTTGGTCAACAAAGCTTTGGTAAAGATGGGTTGATAAGGAGTTAGGAAGTGGAGCTGCCAGTTAAATTACCTCTTTGATATGTTAGAAGTAGCATGGGCTGGGGACTGGACAAAGGGGGGTCTGGAAAAAGAATTCTTAAAGGCGGGACGTTTCGGAGCACAATTTAGATTTGACTTCAACCAGTCTGAAGTGAATCATCAGTTTGTAATCCAAATAAACTGTCAGTTAACCTCGCTGCTATGTTTAATTGGCTTTTCAAATCATGAATCATGCAACTGCATTGCAACGAAAAGGCAGCTCAAAATTCTGAACATCTACCAGTGTGGCATGTGTCTTGACCTTCATTACAAGCATTCTTTCTTATTAATTTAATGTAAAAATGAATTTGTTGAACCACTTTTATTTCCACCAGGGCATCAAGTGATTGTACAATAAAACAGATTAAAAAACATTAAATATAGATTTATAAACAACATAGCCTTTCATGCATGAGGAATGACTCATTAATTATTATCTGAAAAGTATAGATATAAAGCAGTGTCATTGGACTTAAATATCATAAAGGTACCAGATCCTGTCTGATCTTGGAAGCTAAGCAGGGTCAGCCCTGGTTAGTACTTGGATGGGAGTCTCCCAACAAATACCAGGTAGTGTAGACTATGGGGCAGTACAGACCGGCACTTTATGCCAGCCTGACCATGTACTAGGGCTGAACTAGGGTGGAGCATTCATATGCTCCGAGCCCTAATTCCACCACACGTGCACCATTACAGCATGCGCCCGTCCATACAGTACTCACCATGATGATGTATGTGTGGCGCAGCATCCAAACGGCGCTAGCTGAAAGGAGCATCATCATGGTGTGTGAGTGCACCTGTGACACCACTTCGAAGAAGCTGTCCAAAGCAGCTTCTTTTGGGGCATGGATTGCTGCCACAGCATGCAGCTGCTACGGCACCAATCAGGGACAAACAGGGGCGGTGTTTAGCCACCCGTCTGTATAGCCCCTATATTCCAGGAAAAGGAACTCACAAAAAAAAACCTCTGAGTATTCCTTGCCTAAGAAAATCTTATGAAATTCATAGGGTCGCCATAAGTCAATAGGTGATTTGAAGGCACATACACATACAAAAAGGAGAATCCTTCTGCAGCAAGATTCCTGACCCAAGCTTCTGTTTAGTAATAATATGAGGGATGTAATGACAACTTGTGACTTTAAAACTTAATCTGTATCTCCCAGATCTTCCTACTCTTGTTTTAAGTGCTATTTAATTAGACATTCACAAAAAAGAATATTTGAATTGAAAGAGCAAATCTCTCTTTTGATTTGCAATTCTTTTGCTCTCTTCTCATTTCAAATAATAGAAATACACAGAGCAATAGGGTATGTAAAGTAATTCACCCATCATCTTCCCAATCTTTTTAAAAGTCTTGTGGAGATAAGCACAGTTTGATTTATTTTGACAATGGGTTGTAAAAAAAATTAAGAACTATAGTCTATGAAAAGATGTTTTAAAAGCCCCTTGCTGTGTTCTAAAAATGATCATTTCAGGTGTTTTTGGAATTTGAAAGATTATAATGCAATCTATGCAAGTTAAAGTTATTACAAGGGCAGGACTGAAAAAGCTGCTCCGTTTACTGTTGTTAGCACTGATATTTTTTCATTTAAAACTACTGTTGTTTTCTTACATATGTTGCTATCATGCTGCTTTTTAATTAATTTATTTTAAATATTCTGCAAACATAAGAATTGGGACTTACTCTATACAAAATTCACATGTGATTGTTTTGCACAGAAAATAGCATTTTCCACACACAAAAGAAATTAAATACTACAATAAATAAATATTGGAGCTATGTGTGTAGAAAATGCTGTTTCCTGCACACAAATGTGGTGTTGTAGGAGAGTTCTACAGATACCATGGACTGCTACAAAGAGAAAATAATGGATCTAAGAGCAAATCAGGCCTGAACTCTCCCTGGAAACAAAAATTACTTAACTGAGGGTATCATTCTTTTGACATATCATGAGATATGAGTTGACGCTCTGGAAAAGACAACAGTGTTTGGCAAGTGGAATGAAGTAACAAAAGAGAAAGACTGCACTACAGGTGGATTGATTCCATCAAGGAAAACACAGCCTTGAGTTTGCAAGATCTGATCAAAGCTGTTGATAACCAGGGCTTTTGGACATCACTACTTAATAATGCTCCGATATGTCTAATCACCTTGAATGCAAATAACAATAAATAGAGGATTATATTTAGGTAATATAACTAGCTTTCAACATTTCAGTAAGAGTAACAATGCACACAAACATCCTATTACAACTAAATTCAGTAAGAAACAACTCTAACACATATATTTCTTAGTTCACTGCCCAACTCTCCTGTACTATCTGCTTCTCCACTAAAGGGACAGCCCTCTGCAGCTATATATCTCCTCTTATTTTCCCTTCTACTTTCAGTGGCATCTGGGATTTCATTGATTAAATTTTAATTTAATTAAACATTAAATTTTAATTTTAGTTTTTGTCTTAAAGACAAAAAAAAGAACGGACTCTTAAAAGAAAGCCAGAAAATATATGCACTTTCACAACACACTCAAACACTTAACACATTATAATATGTAGACCAATTCGAGCAAAATAGCCACTTTGAGCAATGCTTACCTTAAATTGATGTTTCATTTCAGATGCAGAGTTTAACACTGAATCTATGGCAATAGTTGCACTTAAGCTTTCCTCTTTCTCCTTCAGTGAGCTACAGATCTTTCAAACCCATACCAGTGTACTTTGTTATTCAAAAATTGAGTGAGTATTGCGCCTCATATTTTTGCTTGATGTCTGCCACATTTAAAATTTACATATTGGTCACAAGTTACTTTAAAAAAACCTTTCTCTATTTTTATCAAAACACATTTACTATAGCTTACAATATTCTTCTCAGCTGCTCAGTCTCTTTCTCTCTTTTCCTTTCACCTTTTCAAAATGTTCTCCATCATCTCCACTAATCATTCTGCTGTCCATGTGTTTCCTCATCACTATCTTTTTCTGATATCATCTGTTCTCCTCCTCTTCCCCATCTTTCATTTTGTCTATCCACTCTCTCTTCGATTCTCTTTAATTACTCCATTTGTCTATCCATCTATCCACTCCTTCATCATTTCCCTTCCCCCTCCCACATGCCCTCTCCAGTCTTGCCTTTCACTCTTTTTCTTTCTCTCCTCTTGCCTCATTCATTGCATCCCCCTCTACATGTTTCTTTTGCCCTCCATGGCACTGTACAATTTGGTAGTGTGCAAGGAAGTAATTCTTCGCTAATTTATTTCTTGGAGGAAGCAATGAGTAACTTCATCAATTTGCATAGTTTCTGAAGACTATTTGAAGTACAAGACTTGCTGTGTGCAAAATCTCCATGTGAGTGTAAAGGAGATGTGCAAAATACAGAGACAAGATTGTAACAATGATATTTTCCCACACCATTCCTGAAAAGGGTGGACTTGTTGACATTTTTTTTAAAAAAATAGTAGGTCCTAATATACTTAATATCAATGTGCTGGTTCCAGTCTCTGAGGTATGTACACCAGCTGAATGATCTTTATTGGAAAGGTGGGATATAAGTGTAGCAATACTACTACTACTAGTAGTAGTAATGATAATAATACTAGAGATCAACACGAAAAGGAAAGACCAGTTATCATAATGTCTAAGTCTTAAGAATTTTAGTGCAAATGATATTTTTAAAAGAAACAAAATAAATGACTAACAAAGACCCAGAGCAGATGAGCAGGAAAAAGTGGGTCAAATCTGTATTTTTCAAAATTGTGTTGAAACCCCGCTGTCCAACATGGCCTACTCCCAAGGTGGGCCAAATACCCATGGCTAGACCGCATTGCACGGCATCAAGCCATGCCCCTTAGTATTTTTTTTTAGTTGCCTCACCATCACACAAACACACTGCTTGCAACCTCCAAGTACCTCCCACATCTGCCCGGATTCCATCCCATTGCATGGTTGCACCTTTGATCAGCCACACTGTCGCATGTGCAATGCTTTGCTGGTACAGGACATTGGTACATCAGTGTGCAAGTGATAGGTTGGAAAAGCATAATCATGGACACCCCACATGCATGCCCCTTCACCCCCCTTCCCATGGCCCCCTGTTGGACTGTCTGGTTTGTGTATGTTGCAATTACGATACATCCATTGGAGTTGTTGAACTTTCTTTTTTTCTCTTTGCCACAGTCCCACCAGGCTGTTTATATGCACTACAGGTGCAAAGATGTGGATTTTCAGAGCTAAGCTGGAGTATCCCAGCTTCTTTTTGCTCCAGTTTGTAGCCCTGGAACATGGCTTCATTTCAGTTTCCACCAGCTTTGGAGACGTGCATCATATAAATGTCTCACCTTCAAAGAGGCTAAAGGCTCTTTTATTTTGCCTGTCTGAATCACTCCAAAGCAACTAAGACTCTAGCATCATATTCCTTAAATCTCTAGATATGATATCCTATGATACATAATATTTTAAAGCATTAGGTGTTTCACAAGACAATGTAATTTAATATTTGACTGGTAGTACTTGATAGCCAGTTGTAATGGCTTTTATTTTTATTTGACATTCTATATATAATAGAAAATTTGTATTTCATAGGCAATTCAGGCTAATGGCTTATTAATACCTTTAATTTAATCAGTCATTTGCTAACATAAAAAGTGCCCTTTTCAAGGCATGAAAGGGGCTAATAGTGAAAGCACTCTAAGGTGCATGGAGGCCACTGCATGGATACTGCTAATAGCTGCATGATGTCTGTCACTGAGGCGAACGACACATTTTCACACATAATCAGAAGAGTCATGTACCATCTTATTTTTGCCATTGGCCAGCCAAATACCCATGTGAAGCCCTGGGCTTGGAAAGTTACTTTTTAAAAGTAATTCATTACCTGCTGATCTTAAAGAATACTCATTGCTGTTAGACCTAAGAGTAATGTCTTACATTAATCATTACTAATGAAATACAGTCATCCCTAGGTATCGATGGATTCTGTATCCATAGATTTAACCATCAACAGCTTGAAAATATTTTAAATATATATACATTCCCAAAGGAAAACCTTGATTTTACCATTTTATATAAGGGACACCATTTTGCTGTGGCATTGTAAATAATTAAACTTGAGCATCCATGGTTTTTGGTATATGCGGCCTGTCCTGGAACCAAACCCCAGAGGATGCCAAGGGCCTACTGCTTACAAAATGTTAAAAATACAGAAATGGACAAATATGGCAAACCCCCCCCCCCCAAGATTCCCATAACTGAGATCATACTCAGAATGTAATAATAGTAATGTGATAATTTGTTACCAAAAAGTAATGAATCACAGGTAAGGACAGTATTTGTAAGATGTTACTTCCAAATTTTAGAGAAGCCACAAGCAGATAAGTCTAATAGCACTCTCCCACTTGCATTTCCCAGTAATTGGTATACAGATTCACTCTCCCTCCCATACTGGAAGTATGTCCATCATCAGGAGTAGCCATTGCCAGCTTTATAATCCATTAATTTGTTTACTTCTGTTTTAAGTCTTTCCAAGCAAGTGGCCATCACAACATCTTGTGGCAAATTTCATAGTGTGATTAAGTGTGACTTGTGAAGAAATACTGCCTTTTCCCTCTCTCAATCTCTTATCATCCAGTTTCATTGGGTGCTCTAGGGCAGAGCAAAAGAGAGGAAGAGGAAGAAGACATGGAAGTGAGAAAGGGAAACAGGGAGTTTACTTCTTCCAATCCAGTAAACCAAACAAACTCAAAAGTAAGTAACACTGGATTACACAGTGCATTCACAAGTTTTTCTGGGATTGCTGCCTTATAATGGTGGAAGTGAATACTTTCTTTGTCTTGCAAACAAGTGTCTCGGAATGATGCACACATGTTCAAACAAAATATTTACACACTTCAGAATTTTTTACATTCTTAATTATTAAATTAATACTTTATTCAGAATCTTTTCAAAGATTAGTTAAATGAA
>NC_056524.1:103351678-103418857 GCF_019175285.1 Sceloporus undulatus
GATTTTCAAGTATAGCCATGTGGTATTGGAGAGTATAAAGGCAGGTATAAATGGGCATTATCCCAGACTGAATATGACATAACACAGTTTAAAATGGATCATCAGTTATCCTATTATCCTGCAGTCTGTCTCATATTTTGTGTTGTTTCAAGCAAAATAATGAGGGGAAAATAATAATAATAATAATAATAATAATAATAATACCAATGTAGGCTTTGGGAAGCTTGGAGGTGCTAACATGAGATAGGAGTTTCATGAGTTGATGTTTTATTATCTTTTTTTACATTGTTATTTGATGTTTTAATGCTGTTTTTGCTGTTTTTATACTGTTTTTAACGTGTACACGCGATGATCTTGAAAAAGGAATAGCGGTATATAAGAATAAAGTATTATTATTATTATTATTATTATTATTATACCTGTTACACTACAAACTACATAGAGAGTAGGTAATGGGGGGGGGAATGCAATTATGAGTAGTTGAGATGGTTTGTTACAGGGACCCTGACAGTTATCTAGTTTTTCTGTTGAATGCCCAGCAGGTTACACAATTTGTGGAAATCCTATGATATTGACACTGGTAAAGTTGGGACACCATATTACTGTTGTGAAGAACAAACTTTCCTGTGAGTCTACTTAACAGTGAGGAAATCAGCCCTAAAAAGATGTAGAGGCAATAAGACTTGGCTGTTTCCAAGAGTTAATCCAACACAGAAGCAAAAATAGATACTGGGTCTATTGCTGGGTCTTTCAAAAGGCAGGAAAGGAATTGCCTGAGGAATCCCTTTTATGGCACTGAATGTAAAGAGAAAGCAGTAAGGAACTATCTCCAGTTCCTAAAGGAAGATGCTGAACAACTGCTGGGAAGGGGTTTCATAACAATAACAGATTCTTTTTATTGGGAAATGAAGACAAGAAGACAAAATCTGTACCCTTAGTAAAATTCAGCAGTCAAGTGGAAGCTATTGCCATTGCCTTTTCTTCTTTGTGTTTTACCTCAAGTGTTTGCTTAGCTGGCAACATAGGTATCCATGGCACACAAAAGAATAGAGCACTTCACCTAAAGCAGGTGCCAAAGTCAGAGAAAGCTGAGCTTGACAGAGCAGTGGTCAAGCTCCAGCTGTGTGTGAAACCTCCAGGTCCTGGAGAGTTCCTTTCTTCTAGATTGTTGTTGTCACTTTGCAGAAGAGGCTGTTGTAGATGACATTTAATAATTTAATTGGTATTGCTCACATGATTAAAGAATTGTTTACATAATTAAGATTACAAAGTTGTTGTCTGAGGGTTATTATTCCAGGGTTGCCAAGTGCCCTCAGAACCTCACAGCAGCAATGCTTGATGGCATCATTTGAAAAGTGCCATTTCAGTTCACAGTTCACAGGGAAGGCACAGCAGTATACAAAATCCAAAATAGCAGTAGCTGGCTGATAATGGAGAAGACCAAGAGAGATAAGGGGGGGGGGGTGGAGGGATCAGGACCATTTAATTTGATATGGGAGCCATGTCTCACTCTGAAGTGATAACCCTCTGGATTGGTTTGTCAGGTTCAAATTCAAGGGATAGCCTTGGGAAAAAAAATCCCAATCAGGAAACATGAGAAGGATTAAAAAATGCTGAAACTTATACCAAAAAGCAAGCAATACATGGGATTCAGCACACTGTCCAATAGTGTGACTTTATAGTTTTTTTAAAAAACACACACACTATTAACTATGAACAGTGAGTGTAATTTGAAAGAAATAATGATCTGTATCATTGCACAGAAATCCAAACTTGAAGTGGATGGTGGATGCCTTATAGGACAGGGAATGACTATCTTCTGTGTGGCTTTTCACCAGAACTTGAGAAAGAATGATTACATGCCTTCAGCAGTCATCAAAGTCCTGGAGTCACCGAGTGGAATAGGAAATGAACTGTAGTTCAGTGACCCTCTGTGGCCTGAACAGTGGGAGCTGGTAAGCAGACAGTTTCTACTTTATTCACTTCTCTTTCTTCAACCACTACAGTAGAAAGCTTTCTTTTTATTCCCCACTTTCCTACTGTTCCTGAAAAAAATAATGTACATCTATAGATGTGCTCTACTTTAGAAACATCATTCACTTACATTCATTTAGCAAGATTATATGTGCATTTACTCCATCACCTGCGTTCCATATTTTAATGTTTTCAAAGGGCTATTAGGCATGAATGCTCCTACCTCATCATGGCCACCTTACTGCATCCTGTGAGGTGATGTTTCTATGATTTATATCATGTGGCATCCAATCTTCCTTGTGTTTAATAAATGATATAAAAATGGCAGGCTGGTCAGCTGTTCTTGGAGAGTGTTATAAAGGATAGTTTTGGGTCAGCTCTGTAATTTTTGGAGTGCCTTCTTTTATCATGAAATGTTGGCAAAATATGCAGGAAAGCAAGAATGGTAGATAGTGGGTTTGTTATGATGTCACACAACAGTGTCTTAGCCTTGTCATTTTGATTCATATATGTGTGTGTGTGTGTGTGTGAAAATCTTGTGCTATTTGACAAAATGAAACACACACCATACAGTTGGTCATACATACCCATGGATTCTGCATCCATGAATCCAATCATCCTGGCTTGATTCCACCTCCCCCATCCCCACCCCCCCCAAAAGCCAAAAAGAAAACTTTGATTTTACAATTTTATATAAGGGACACAATTTTACATGCCATTGTATATTATGGTGCTTGAGCCTATCCACAGATTTTGGTATCTATTGGGGAGGGGGGCAGGTCCTAGAACCAAACTCCCGCAGATGGCAAAAGTCCACTGTACAATTTCTGTAATTTCTAGGCCTGGTATAAAAGCAAAGTGTCTGACCTCCTGCCTTAGTTCAACAGGGCATTTCTTCTGCTTGCTGTACTCCACTCTTTAGCTTTCTACTAGCCTGAACCACTAGACCACAGACATCCCAAGTAAACCTTTCAGGTTTGGCCTAGCCCGGCAAATTTCTGTTTGAGATAGCACTACCAGAACTAGATCTTTTGAAAGTATGCTTGCATAATTGCTGGAAAGATCTTACACACATGTTTACACACTTGGTGTCATGTGGATGATAGGCATTTAAGAAATATTTCCAACCAACAGACAACAAACATGGACTTTCTATTTACCAAACAGAAATTCACATCTGAACCTTTGGCTCATCCAAAATAAGAAAGTAGTTTTCTATGCACTTAAAATGCTTGGCACCAGTTGTTTCTTCACTAATGGCAAAACTAGATACTTCAAAGGCTGACATATTTCCTTTGGGTTTTTTTCCCCTGTATTATTTTTGTGATAAGTAAAGAAAAATAATTATTCCATTTGAATATGAGAATCGTGTTGGAGGCTTGCATTCTTTCGTAATGCTTTTGATTTATATTTTTAGTGTTGCTATTTCAATGTTACCGTTGAAAGGCTGTGAATTTTAAGATATGGGTGCCAAGAATATAAAGAAAAAAATAGCCCATGTTTTGGAAGCTCATTTTTGTAAGTGAGAAGAGAAGCAGTGCAAATTACAGGTTTGTCTTATTGGCACAACGATTTCAATCTTAATCCTCAGTAGTTTCACAAAGGTGCCCAAGCCTTCACTCTTCTTACATTCTAAATATCTGATTAACAAAAGACATTCCTAAGATATCACTCCTGGGAATCCAACAAAGCTATTCCTAAATGAATAATTAAGAGGTGAATTATTTTTTTGGGAAAAAAATCAAATTCTAGGAATATAAATGGAAGGGAGTTGCGTCACCATGTGGGCTGCTAGTGAAATAATTGGTTATGTTCTCTGTGCTCTGAAAATAGAAACTTTACCTTTTAGAATACTGTGTTCAAGTCAACCTTATGGTAATTACTTATGTCTGTTTCTAAATCCCATCTCAGAATCCATCTCCGCTTCTTACCTTGGGGACTGCCGTCTGCATTAATTAAAGAGTCAAAGCCAACTCCCAGAACTCTTCTTGTCCATCAGCCCCATCATTCCTTGTGAAGCCTGTCCATACACCTTTCTCATCACTTGCATACTAATACCTAAAGCACTTTCAGTAACTAGTAACATGCTCAGTTACCTCTGTATTCTTATATATAACACTCACTTGTCCAGCACTTCCACTGAGCCATTCATATCTTCCATGTCTCTTTTTTCCCCTTTATATTCTCATCGACACCATACTGCTTTTTATGTCTGATTCAAGGATTGTAGACCTTGAATCAAACATATCTTCCATGTTTTTCCATCAAATACACACTGTGTACAGAAATACATTTTGAACACTCTTTTAGTCCAGAGTCAAACATGCAGACTCAAAACATGGTGACTGTAGCATCTGAAGCAACAACTTGGAAAATGGGCCAACCTAGTTATTACCACAGAGCCTAGAATTTTAAATTCATTGCTCATCGCTAGAGCCACATTTAGGTATCCAAAACAGGGCTAAAATAAATATGCGAGGAGGGGCACCACAGTATCTCTACCCACTCTGTTCTCACATGGGGAGTTAGGGTCCATTATATGCTGTAGCATCATGCTATGGAATTCTGGGATTTGCAGTTTTAAAAGCTCTTTAGCCTTCTCTGCCAAACAATGCTGGTGCCTCACAATTCTACAAATCCCAAGATTCTGTAGGATGGAGCAACACCCAACTTCACCACCCAGGGAGCTTGATGCTGCACACCACTCCACATGGCATGTGGCATCATGGCGGACCTCCAGCGCTGCATCCATATGATGCAGTGCCAAAAGAGCACCACGTAGCAACAGCAACACAGCTATGGCACCCTCAAAAAGCTGGATCAGGACCAAGGTGTGAGGTTGCGACGGCCCAGATCCAGCTAGGAAAGTGGCGGCTGGAGGCCACCCCTTAGGAGCTGTATGTACAGTCCCTGTTTCTCTTTTCCTGAATCTGAAGATAATATAATTAATTACTTGTATCCTGTGATATAAGCATCAGTGCTAAAGTGACACAATTTATCTAATACTCCCAAAACAGATACCAGCTGAAGGAATGCAGACATTTATGTAATTATAGTAGGAAGAACTTTGTAAGTTACTTTCTAGCCCCTGTGATTCCAAGGTTCTTCCGGTTCTCGCCTAGATGATATTTAAAATAACAAAATTCTAGCATGATTACATTACATTCCTAGGCTAAAAGTCACAAAATAAAAGAAATTACTAGGTAACATCCACTCAGAGATTACTGGAAAGGGACTTTGAAGCCGAAGGCCTGGCTCAAATCAGGTTGAAATTTGGCACTTCTAATTTTAGAGGTTGTACGTGATAAAGTGCTTCCAATTTTCATATCAGTTATCTTGTACAGGATGTAGACATCTTGAGTCTTGGGAAGATGTACAAGCGGGGCATCAGATTTTCTTTTTTAAATAGTCAAGTTAACATTTATTGTACTAGCCAAAGGCCATGACAAAATGAGCTTATCAAAAAGCATAAAACATTTAGAATTTAAAACAAAAGGCACAGAATACAAAGGATAAAAAATGTCCCAACATTTAATGTGAAGTTAAAAATAGTTAACTGTTAAAAAGGGCAAATGGAAAAAGAGACATCTTTCCTGGGTATTAGTAAACAAATATGATATAATCATAAAATCTAATTAATACTTGGTGTCTCCCTGGCAATTTATGGCAATTTTATTTAACTCTCTCCTTCTAATCTTTTTTGCAGCCATGGCAAAAGGAGCCACTTTATGTGTTACACAGTTGTTGGTGTCACTCAAAAGGAATTGGACCAAATCAACAGTAGAGCTCCCACTTTTGTTTGTCAGCAAGGATGTTAAAAATTTCTTTCTAGGGTCACTGTACAATGGACAAATAAACAAGTAATGAATAACCAAACTTTTTTCTTTTTTGCTTCTGGAATCATTCAGAATCCTGAGCATCTACTTTCTGTAGAGTTAGTAATATAAACATACTACAGCAATCTTCACAATACTGGTAGGAGGAGAACCACTATCTGTACCCCTGTCTTCATTTTCCCCTTTTCCTTTTTTTATTCACCTTCTTTTTCCAGAAAATATCCTCATTTTCAATATTAAACTAGAAGGTAGAAGAGATAAAGTCACTTTTTGTATATAACACAACACCTTCACTTCCCTGTAGGGGGTTGTTACTTCAAAAGTTTTTCTTTTTTCTTTTCAGATTTTCTGATTTCTGCAGCTGGCCTATGATAGCTTACAATGGTGCATTTAACCCTTCCCTCTCTCTCAGGCTCTTTTATTCTGTCACACTGTAAATGTGCTTTGCAAATTTCACTGCTGAGAGCTCAGGAGTTGTATCGCTGGATTTTTCTTTTGAGTATGTCTCCTCCTAAGTGTTTGCAATGTGTAAAAGTTTATTTCTGGTACCAACTGTTAAGTGTACTTGCAGAGTTGTCTGAGTGTCAAATAGGTTGTCTGAGTATCAAATAGGTTGCCATTCATTACACTATGCTTAAGAACTGGGACTGGGCCAACCTGGAATTCAATTTTACAAAACCCTTTTCTCCACAAACAAAAAATATAGTGGCCATCTTTATTATTGGGTATTGTGAAATATTGTACAAAAGCAAATATAGGAATAAAGGGGTAGGGGAGTATCTTCATGGCCAAGACCAATTTCCCCTTTTCTTGGATTTCTCTGAATGATGATGAGGGAATGTTCCAGTGCTGCATGATGAAAATGTGAAGCATTGATCTAATTGGACTAGTAATGGAGACACAGTGAAGACTTTTTGCTCTTAATGGAACCATCACATAGGCCAATACTGACTGACTCAAGGTCTCAACACATTCAGCATGTGATCCTTGATTGGCAAAGATCAACAAATGAATGGAAACAATTCCTTACAAGATTGTGAGTGGGTGCATGCAAACAAGAGAGCCGACATGGTGTAGTAGTCTGAGCGCTGGTCATAACACTGGATACCAGAGTTCAAATCCCTGCTCAGCCATGGAAACTAACTGGGTGACCTTGGGCAAGTCACAATTTCTCAACCTCAGAGAAAGGCAAAGCCAAACCCCCTCTGAACAAATCTTGCCAAGGAAACCCTGTGATAAGGTTCCCATAAATTGGAAATGACTTGAGGGCACACAACAAGCATGCCTACACTTAAGGAGATTCAGGCTACAGATAAAACCATCTCGACCATTTCCCCAAAAACTAGGACAGAGGTTCACTTTAGTCTGCTTGAAGGCAGACATTAACCTTGCTCAGGGTTGTTGTTTTTAAAAAAAAAGCCTAACAAGAAGGTTGCACCTCAGAGGAAGAGAATATTAATTATCCAGCTGAAGATAATGAAATATTGTATATATGAATATTTAAGAAAAAGAGTTAATAACTGTTTCATATCACACTTCTTCAGTAATACTTTATAAACTCTTCTTGACTTTCTAATGCTTAACAGGAAAAGATCCCTCTTTTCTTCCTGTTCCTTCTTTAAACACCACCTTCCCTGCTTCTGATAGTTTTTGCTTCTTATTTCTTTATTTCCTTGGTTTGTGCCTCATCTTTACACCAAAGGATGGTACTCAAGTCATCTTCATACATGTCGTGTATGAAATAACTGTATGTTAATTATTGTAGTCCACATATATTATTACACTGAACACTTTGAATACCTTGGAGATCCTTTATTTCATCCATGCAGGCAGTCTGCCCAAGGAAGACAACAGTTGATCGCTAGAATAGAAAAGAACAGAATATTTTTCTTGCAGTCATAGACCAGCACAAGGCAGTTGATCACTATTCTACAATGTTGTGGTGGTCATAATTGCTATCTTCCATTTGTCATCTAGTGGCCAACCATTAACTAACAGTATGGAAAAAGCATTTCAGGCAAAACATCTTTAGACTCCCCCCCCCCCATAAATGTAATTTCCCTCTTGATACTTGTACAGGTTACTCCAGTGGAAACTCATACAAGTATCATTGGCTGATTTGGTGAAGTTATATTAAGGAACTGTCATCTCAGCACACTCCTGCCAAGGGGTACATTGTAGGCCCTGACTGAGTCCACAAAGGATTTTCTGTTATTAAAGCCTTCTCTTAGCCACTTTCCTGTCCTGACCTTAATCTAGTTAGATAACTGACCCCCTTTTTTCCTTTTCCTATACAGGTCTGAGTTAAATCTCTTTTATAAGATTTTCTGTATATTGATGGACAGAGCCTCCACACTTTACCAAGATGCTAGCGCAAACCTACATAAGTTCTAAGAACATTACAGACATAATGAGGTCCATGACAGAAGCTTCCATCCAAATTACCACCCAATGTATCTCATGTTATAGTCTGAAATTTTTATGAGACACGGTTCTTAAAAAAGAGTATCCTAAGTCTACTTCACAACATTACAAAAAAATTAATTAAATCTGCCATCAAATCAACAAATACTAAGCCTTGCCTTAGTGCACCTGCATGATACATATGTTGACAAATGTGTTGCTTCTATTCACACTTTCCATTTTAGGTGTACACTTAAGATACTTAAATTGTAGTGTTTCATCACAGATTATAAATCATTTGGGAAATTATTCATTTTCTTGTATTTTGTAAAAATATTATCCACATTTGAATGTACCCATTTGAATGGTGGTGATGGTGATGATGATTTAAGACAGTCACAGAAAGACACTAGGTGAAGTACTAGTGTAAATAAGGAATAAATACAGTGTAAATGTAAATAAGGAATAAATACAGTGGAGCCTTATCTTACTTGGGGGATCCATTCTGGACTCCCTCCCCCCATGTAAGCCAAAAAACGAGTATGCTCAAGCCCCATTCAATATAATGGGGATCAGGCGTGGTGGCACAGAGACGTGCACGCACCACAGGCACATGCATCATTTTTTGTATTGCCACATGGCTTCAGCATAAGCTGAAAGCCGTGTATAGTGCACCCGTGTATGGTGTGGGCATACTGTAGTTCTGTTGAATGGAAAGAAAAGCAATGCTTTGTTGGGCAATATTTGCATGATACTCTTTGAGGGGCTGTACAGACCACCCCTAAGGGCTGGCTTGCAGCCTCCCCTTTTTGCACCAGATCAGAGCCACAGCAACTGCACACCGTGGCCCCAATCCAGCCTTTTGAGGGCACGAAAAGGAGCTGTAAAAATCTCAAAAGGGCACCATTGCCATGGTGATGCAGCTATACAGTGCTCCTTCAGTGCTGTGTCGTATGGATGAACCGTCGAAGGAGCACCATGACGTTGCATGCTGTGTGGAGTAGTGTGTGGCATCATGGCACTCTGGCATGGAGTCAGGGCATGCACCATCTGGATGTGATGCCCCAACTCCACCCCCAGGCTGGCGGTCTGTACAGGGCTCTTGAAAAGAATGGAAAATCTTTCAGTAATATCCTAGAATTTAAAAAATTCTAGATGCTCTAGACGTTTAGAAAAGAAAGAGGATTTCCTTATGGTTCATTTATCAATTGCAAAAACAAGCAGTACTTCTGTGGGATTTAAACCCAGGACACACTGACTCAAGTTCAGCACTAAAACTAGTAAATTGCTATGCAAATTTCAGTATACACTGCACCAATGGTGGGCTAAATCTGCTGTTAGTTCTACCAAGATTAGACCCATTGAAATGAACTGGACCTTTTAATCACAAGTAGCATGACCCACTGATATACTGGGTTTTCCCACTGCATCCAAAGGAAACACTTGTGGCGTGAGTTCAGAAAATTTGAAAGTAGAAAAAGAGCAATTCATCAGTATCTTATTTCACCCCATCCTATTTCTTTGACACATGTGCTTCAGACTGCCATAGAAGAGTGATGATCTATTGACAACCTGTCTTGGCATGATAGCCATGATACACCTGTTCAGAAATTTTGCATTTCTTCACATTTGCTGATGGGTGTGTTTTTCTTTCTGCTGTTCCCATTAAAAAAAAGTTTTCCATATTTGTTTCTGAAGTTAAACATCATCATGTAGGAACCTTGAGTTTTGTAAATCATGAGCTCAATTCACATTTTCACCTTTGTGAGGTAAACACTTGAGTGCTGAAGGGTAGAGCATGACACACAAGCATGGTGCCACCATCTTCTTTATCTGCACCAGTCCCAATCCACTCTCCTCTCAGTTGCTGACCTTAAGCAACAAGATTTGAAACTGAATTCTGGCTCAGGTTTATTTTCATGTGTGTAGAATACTCCACATTACTGGAAACCCTGAGAAAGCACACATATGGTATATACACGAGAAGCAGTAAATAACACAATACTTAGTTTATTAGGCTCAACATGACTGAAGTGGCTTTCTTTAACCTCAAGAGTTACTTATTTCTGACATCATAGGGTCAACTCATAAAACACACTCAGCTCTCACAAAGGACCACCAGCCAGCTATAATGCAACCTATGGTTTTTAATAAGTTGTCAAATTAGTCTTAGGAGAGAGAAAGCCACATTAGCATAGATGAAAACAGAGTGAGAAAGATAATATTGTTTTTACACCCATCTATGAATAACTTGTAGATCTTGAAATCCTTGAAATCTTTGTTATCACCAGAATCATCTGCCAGACCAAGGAGGATCTGTGAATTATCCTGTCACTGTGATTAATGATGTCATCATTCTTGATCTGAAGGAGGGCAAAAATCTAGGAGCTGTACCTGCACAAGTTTTCCCTCATAATGTCTCCAGTCTTGCAAGTTTGTAATGCCTGAAGCTGGGGGACATTGAATACCCGGATTTTTTGAAAGATTATTCTTTTATACCTTAAAAAAACCCTTTAAATCTTGATGTGCACTGTATCATGAGCATGAAGGCAGATGAGTGGAAGCTTTTGTGGCAGGAACTAGTGAAGGACAAGATTCAAGGTTGACTTGAATTATATGGATAAGGGTTGCAAATGACAACTGTTCCCACTTTAGCTTGTACTTTGCTCTTAATGCCATGGGTATATTCAGGAGAAGACCCTAAAAACCCTAAAGGCACCTGATCCTGAATGAAATTGGAAGCTAAACAGGGTCAGCCCTGGTTAGTACTTGGATGCAGACCACCAATGGCTATCAGGTGCTGTGGGCTATATTTTAGAGGAAGGAACTGGCAAAACCACCTCTGAGCATTTCTTGCCTAAGAAAATCCTATGGAATTCATATGTTGATTGGCAGCATGAACACACACACATTCAGGAAGTGCCAGTTATGCATGTATAATCATTTGTATTGACATCAAAAGATTAATGAGGGGTGAGATGCCCCCTGAAAAACACTTCACTGCCTCATCCACAGCCGTTTCAACTATTATTGAAACAGCTTGTTATTAGGTTTGCCAGCTCAGCAACATGCTATTCCCTGAGATTTCAGGACTAAATCTGAGATCACAGGATGGGTCCTGTGATGTCATAGAGGCTGGGGCAGACACAGGTTGGGAGCTGCACTGGGGCTGTTTCTGGGCCAGCTGATTATGAAACTAGAACAATGGGCCCAAAATCTGGGCAAAAGGAGGCTAACCAGACAAAATGACCATCTTTAATCAGGGCAGAAAGAAACAAAACATTTTTTGACCACATGGCAAATTCAAAATGGACCCAGTAGTTGCACCAATTACCACCATTTCTTCAAGAGCTCAAACCCCATATGGCCTTATCTAAATCGCACTAGACATGTTGGAATTTTTTTTAGGAGTCTCTCTACCAGAACTCACCATGTGTGTCCCCCACTCCCACCCCGATCTACTGCCACTGCCACTGCTGGGAAATGCCACAACATGAAGTTTCAGTCTTAGAGTTATATTTCTTGCTGTGATCCAAATGGCAGAATGGGGTGAATGAATCCAGTCTTGTTCCCCATTCTCTCCCTTCACTCTTTGTTTTTTAATGCACTGATTTTGCACAAGTGAATCACAAAAACAAACATCACACTGATCCAGAGAGCCCTGGCATCAGTTCAGAATGCATACAGATGGCTGTACAGCCTGTAAGCCATACCATCTATCAATCAGTCAATCAATCAATCAGTATCAGAATTCCTACTCTTCTAGTTCTGCATGCTGTAAAATACCTATAGATTTAGGAAAACACTGCAGTTCTCTGTAACTTCAGCCAGTGCTCACTGACCTGGCAACCCTAGTTTATGATGTATTTGAAGACAAATCATGAAAATCTCCAAGTTCGTCCTGGACAGTCAGCTACAATATTTCTTTACCCACTATGATGCAACTGTATTGTGGAGATGCACGGGAAGTATAGATCAGTTCTCTTGCGATATATTGTATCAGGAACAAGAAGATGACCACCTGTTTCTACATTCATCTGTGTCCATTGTTGGAAGGGACTTAATATACAGGACACTAAACACCTTGTTCTTCTACAACAGGAAGATATTAAGTAATAAAGGAAGAAAACAATCAACGTTCAACATGGATGTTTAAAAAGAAAAAAATATACTATTTTTTATATCCCAGACATTAAAAAGATGCCCAAATGGTGGGCTTGTTGGATTTTTTTCCCCTTTTGCAAATTATATTTCTTTTATATTAATGTAAGCTCGTCTCCGTTTTTACATGGAGCTAATTTACTGGTATTTTAAAAGTAGTACATTACATTTTTACAAAAAGTATTAAAACTTCATTCAGCTAATGAACCACACTAGTTTTAGTTTTATATTTTAATGTACCATCCTGCAGTTAAAAATAGTAGAATTAATCACATTTGAAACAAGATAAAGTGAGAATCTGACTGTCTCAATTGCTTATTACAACTTAAAGTACCTATGAAAAATGTAATTCAGTTTCTACTCTTCCTAGCAATCCTCGTTTTCATTTTTTCACCTTTACTTGAGAACTTTGCATTGCAATCCTAAGGTTATTTAAGTTGCATTAATGTGCCTTGCTTCTAAAATAGACTGGTTGATAACAGAATCACTGCAATGAATTAAGCACCCAATTAAACTGTATTTGGGCTTGCAGCCTCTGAGGTAGATACACATGATGATGGCTGTCACAGAATGCTTTATGAAAATGCCGAGCTGCCATTGGGCAGCATACTTTGTGAAGGTAGTATGTATGAGAGAGAATTGGCAGAGCTGCATGGATATATATTATATTCATCTAAATATTTATATACTGCTTTTATGACCCATATGAAGTTCCCAAAGTGGCACAGAAACACAAACACAATAATAAAACCATGAGAAAAGAATTAAGAGAGTAGTGCTACACCCTGAAGTTAGCTTAGCGCAAAGGTTTAGGACTGAACAAAGGTGCCCCTAAGATGATTCCACTGTGGTGATCCCACTGTTAAGCCCCACCTATAGTGATCTCATGTCAAATCCTCATCCCTTGCTCCACATAATAGTAATTCCAAATTCTTCACATGGTCTTCCTAATTTTGGAGGGAGATTCATTAAGAAAAAGATGAGCAGAACCACAGGGCCTGCTCTGACAGTACTGCATCTTGAATTAGTAGTTTTGTATAATAGTGAGTTGTGGCCCACATTGATGTTGCAGATGTCCATCAACAGCTACTACCTGATGGTGCTGATATCCAGCTGTGACAGAGATGACACTAGTGGCAGCAGGATCCTTCCACAGATGCTTTTAAGGGCCATTAATATGAGCTTAAACAAAGAGTTATTACAAATTTTATTTAAGATTTGTTTGTTGAAGGCGAAGAAAGGAAGATCGGGCAGAACCCCACCATGGTAAGGAGTCTGGGAACATACCTCACCAGGCAGACTATGACCAATGTCTCTATAACAAGAATGTAGGATGGAGTGGCCTGTGATTTCTTGAGGGCATAGAAGAAATGTTATTTTCCCTTTCCTCTTTGCAGTGAACATGAAGGATGTAACTGGTCCTTATTGCTCACAATAAAAACAGAGGGCTATTTCAAAAAGAACATATATGGCTGTCAGGATTATTGTAAACTCTTTTCTTTCCCCTAAATGCTAAAAAATAAATAACGAAGGAAGGATGTGAACGTGTTAAGTTATGGGATAACCAATATATATTGCACACAGATACTGTACTTTCAATACTCCAGCTAGACAAGCTGTAAAAGTGTTTTCCTTGCCAGCTATTGCACAACAATTGGGGAGTTTCCTAATGTAAAATGCCAAGGTTTGGAGATAATGCCACACTGGAGTTTAATTTTACATGACTGAGGAGTAAATGTTAAATTATTTGTAAACCAGCCTTATACTGAAGGGAAACAGTTTCAGGGAGAGGCTTGAGACTCTTGGCAGCAACCTGACTCCTTGATATGAGGCTGAATTTTTTTAGCTTGCAACCAAGAATAGTAGCTCTAAATTCTAAAACCTGGGTTAAGTGTTGGGAGGGACTCCACCCTCAGCTCCAGACTAGTGGAAGTCAAAGATCAAAATAAAATAAAATAATCCCTATAGCTAATGTCTCTTTGAACCAATGATTTTCTTCCATCAGTCAGTTTATCTGTCCATCTCTCTCTCTCTCTCTCTCTCTCTCTCTCTCTCTCTCTGCCATTCTGGGCACAAATCAAAGTGCTGGTCATGACCTATAAAGCCCTATATAGCTTGAGTCCAGATTATCTGAAAGACTGTATCTCCCTATATAAACCTACAAGAACTTTAAGATCATCGGGGGAAGGCTTTCTCTCAATCCTGCCACTATCCTAGGCTCACTTAATGAGGACATGACAGAGAGCTTTAGTGGCTTCTACCAACCTCTGGAGCTCCATTCCACAGGAGACTAGCCTGGCAACCTCTCTGCTTTTCTTTTACCAATGGGCAAAGATATTTTTGTTTAAGCAGGTTTTAAATATGTAATCATTTTCAGGGAGGCTTTGATATGGGGATATTCTATCTGTGCTTTTTAAGTTTTGTATTTCTAAATGTAATTTTATACTGTTTTGATGAGATTATTTTAATTGATTTTAAATTTTCATTATTAAATTTTTAACCAATTTTATCATTATGTCACTTTGGGTCCCACTCCAGAAGAAAGATGGCATATAAAATAAGCAAATAAGTAAATTCTGCCATTCTGTAACCCTTCACCTTTCATCGTCATAGCCTTCCTAGGTGCTGCTGAGATAAGCCTTTATCTCAGCAAGAAGAAGTGGCAAAAATCACTCTGAAGACCAGGAGAGTTGGGCTTTTCTGCTGTGACAGTGTCCTTCCTTTTGCAGGCTAAATTGACATGGATGCTTGCCCCATTTTAGCATCAAGTTAATCTTTGGCTCTTCATCCACACTCATAAGGCTCAGTGACTATGAATATCGGTACATTGTTTTCTTTTGTAGAACTGCTTTGAAGAGAATGGTTAAAGCTCTTTTATAGTCTGTATCTCGCCCAGAGATCATTAGATGCAGAGCAGGATATATATGGTGTAATGAATGAATAAATATGAAGATTCATATGTGATTGATTCCTACCCACCCACCCAACCACACATACACACACAATTTCAATACATGCCACTTCAGAGGCTGAAGAAATATAATGTTTTTTTATTTCAGGAGACTTGTTGGAACTATAGCCGCAGGGGTAGTTCTATACTTACAACTTCTGCTAATTTGGCAATCTTATTTACATTTTCCCCACCCTTGTTGCCTCCTCCAGTAACCTTTTTTGCCATGCGCAAAATTTATTACAGCAGCTGCTATTTAGATAATTTTTCCAAAGGGCCTTTTATTTTTAAAAAAATCAAAATGGTTTTGTAGGGCTTTTATGTCTCTGCCTGCATCTCTCTCAAGTAACAGATTTTTCTCATGTATTATTTGATAAAGACAGTTTAGAATCCCCTTAGAATTGTTCATTTTGGAAAACATCCTATAGACATAATTTGCTGGAGGCAAGTTAACACTGCAGATTAAAAGTTTACATGAAAACAATAGACAAACCAAAGTTACTTAAATTAAACTGAAAGGGGGGGAAATCCCATTTTATTAGGCCTAAAAAGACTTGTCACAAACTGGAGCATATTATCACATAATACTGAAGAGTATTGATCTCGTCTTCATTGTTATGCACAATGTTAGTACTCTCGTGCCAAACTGTTTCCCATAGATTCTCAGAAATTCCTTGCACATTCACTAGAATCCGACTGTTGGGCAAAAAATGTCATCAGCTGGCATATATAATGAAAAGGAAGGTGCATTCCCACCTGCTGCACATATTGTAGGAGCATTTTATCTCATTCCTTCAGGAGAAATGGAACAAGAAGAATGAGGCAGCCCAATGTTGATGTCATGCCTCCTCCTCCAGAATTTGAGGAATCTGACACAGAGGAGTTGGATGGCAAGGAATACCTGGCTCCCAGTTATGGCTCCCTCCCCAAATCTGAACAGCTGGTGCCTGAACCAGCTAAGGGCTCTCTCCTTGTGATGGTTTTCTCTGCTTCCTACCCTGTCTAAAATTCCCTCCCAGGGAGTAAGACAGAAGCAGAGGAACCAACATGGGAAGTTTCTGGCCACCCCCCCCCCCCACACACACACACGATGGAGGAGTTGGAGTTGGGATGGACTGTTTGTTGCCCTCCCCTGGGATGAGGCACACAATAACCAATCACGCCATGGCAGCAATGCCATGGTGTGAGGTTTCTGGGAGCATGGTCAGAGGCAGCAGTTTGACAACTGCTCCCATTGCCGAGAAGAAATCGACCCACCCACCCGCCACTGGTATAGTATATACTTTTATTGGTCGCTTAGGGGCCAGGTAGGAATTTTCCTACTTTTCCATGGGTTTTTCGCCTACCCCATACTGTTTCCAGTGGTATATGGAAAATTGGCTAGGGTGGTGTCTGTTAATATCAAATGTTGCTTAAAAGTTGGATTTTAATTGGAGTTATATGATTACCTACATTTGACATAAATATTTGGATTATATTTCCTTGAGCCCTTTGGACAATGTTTGGGTGGAAGGGACATTTCTGGAACCACCTCTTTAGGCCTTGAATAAATGTAAACAGCCATTTTTTTCATAAACTGTTTACAAACAGCAAGGTAAGAGACAGACGCACTTCCTTCAGAAGGGATTCCAGAAATATGGGTCCCACCACGCGAAAGACCCTGTCTCTTTTGCCAGCCAGCCAACCAGAATTTGGGAGACAGCTTTAAGAGTCAAGCTAAGGCATTCAAATAACATGCCTCAAAGCTGCTTAGGAATCTAACTTTGAATTAGGATCAGAAGGACATTGGCAGCAGTGCAGCTGGTTCAGAACCAGTATTTTATGCTCTGATTGCTAGTCCCAACAACCAAGCAGAGCATGGAAGAGTTACTTTGGAATGTTTGTGCATATGAAAATGAGCATTAAAATGCACATATTTTCTTTTCAAATCATGTTAATGTGGGAAGAAGGCAGAACAAACTTTTACCAGGAAAAAAATTAATTACAGGAGCTAAAACAGATGCTAGCTGCAGGCACCTGTTCAAGTAGCAATAGCAGTATCATTTACATTTCTATACCGCTTAATAGTGAATTCAGCATTCTCTAAGTAGTATACAATCTATCGTTTTTTGTGGGTTTTTTGGGCTATGTGGCCATGTTCTAGAAGAGTTTATTCCTGATGTTTCGTCAGCATATATGGCTGGCATCTTCAGAGGTATACAATCTGTAAGCCAATTGCCCCAACAAGCTGCGTACTCATTTTACTGACCTATGAAAGGATGTAAGGCTGAGTCAACCTTGGAGCCCTGGGATCAAACTCACAACATTGTGGCTGTAGTACCAACATTTAACCATTGCATCATCAGGGCTCCTGTGCACCACCAAGGTTCCTTGGAGTAGTGTTGCACATCCTCTACAAAATGGTTCCTAATTAAAGGCAGCCATGCCTCCCCCACAATTCCAAAGGAAAAGATCAAAACCCAGCCCAGCCTAACCTATTTCCAACTGACTGTCCCTGCATTGTACACACTGTCTACACTGGTATTAACAGGAAGGAAAGCCTTCACATTCACATTAGTGTAGACAGTGTGTACAGTGCATGAATAGTCAGATAGAAATAGGCAGGAGATTAAAACATTGGTTCCTTGAAGAGCAGAATATTTGTTGGGTTTATAGCTTTGCTTTTTTACACACCACTGAAGCAAAGATTGAGAGGGGCTACCATTCAGTTCAGTCGATCTCATAAATACAAGATATTTTCCAATTTATCCATTGCTCTTTAATCCTTTTTATTCAATCAATGTGGTTTATCCATTTATTAATTCTACACAGTTATGCCAATAATAATAATAATAATAATAATAATAATAATAATAATTTTATTTTTATCCCACCTTTCCCACAGGATCGAGGCTGCTTACAACACAATAAAATACAGTAATACAAAATAAAACCCATTATCCTGCCCTCCAAAAAAATAACATTATAATCTCACATAACAATAATAACAATAATAAAATCTCAATAACAGTTGTTAAATCTCATCTAAAATTATTTAAACAATCCATTAGTGATAGAGAGATGGGCATTCTGGGGTATTCCATATGGTAGTTCATTTCAGCGGGTAACCAAGTGAATTATTCAGAGAAGGCTTGTCTGAAGAGATCTGTCTTGTCAGCTTTTTAAAAGCCATCAAGATTGGTAATGTTCTGGATCTCTTCCAAGAGGCCATTCCATAGTTTGGGAGCAGCAGATGAAAAGGCCCTCTGGGTAACCATGGACAGCCTGGTCTTTTTTTGGTTGCAGATTTTTCCCAGAGGACCTCCGGGTGGATTACATATAAGAAGGCAATCCTGCAAATAAGTTGGACCCAGGCCATGAAGGGCTTTAAAGGTCATCACCAACACCTTGTACTGTGCCCAGAAACTAATAGGCAGCCAGTGGAGAGATTTTAGGATAGGTGTTATGTGGTCACCTCTAGCTGTTCCGATGACTAATCTGGGTGCCATGTTTTGAACTAGTTGAAGTTTCCAGACTAGGTACAAGGGTAGCACCATGTAGAGTGTATTGTAGAAGTCTAATCATGAGGTTACCAGCGCATGTACCATTGTTTCCACGGTTCCAGGAAAAGGGTGCAGCTGGTGTATCAGGCGCTTCTGGCCGTCAACATTTATCTGATTTGACATGTGAAGTAATGAGTCTAGGAGCACCCCCAAGCTGCAAACACAGTCCTTTCAGGGGAGTGTGACCCTGTCCAGGACCATTTGACATATCCCTATCCCTGGCTTAGAGGTCCCAACAGTGAGTACCTCCATTTTCTCTGGATTCATTTTAAATATCGGTTTAAGATATTTTTTTCCATTTAATTTTAAGGGAGCAATGGCAAGTTTGATTTTGACAATAGGAGAGGTGTGAAAAATGATGATGTTCAGCCCAAACCATTATTATGGTAAGGACTGTTTTCTCTCACAGATTCTCTTGGTTTAGCCCCTTTTCTGCCCTCCAAGGGGCCTCAAAAAGTGAGCAACCACTTACCCTGGTGGTGGTGTTGGATTCCATGGTTTACCAAGAAAAGAAAGCTGGTGAGGCTGATAGCCTTTCACAGCATGCCTTTCAAATGTATAGACAGTGAAGATAATAATGCTCCCTAAGCAAAGTGGACAAGAGAAGATATTGCAACTTAGCAGCAAGGAAGCCCTGAATTTGTGCTGAGTTTTGGTATTTAAGCAGTTAATTATTTTGCAGTTCAGGCATGTAAAAGCAAAAACGCAGTTGGAAAGCCCTTCCAAGTTTGGTCCTTTAGGTGGCACCATCATGACAGCAGGAAAGATGAAAGCTGAGGCTGGTGTCTGGTTGAGGAAAGTAAACATTTTTAAACTATTAGCCATGGCAAGATTGGGGGCAGGATTAGGACATCACTGAGCACTTTATTTCATTCCATTCACAAAATCTCATGTCTTCTTTTTAAGTTAATAGCAAAGAGTTTTGAAGTACATCAGTTATTAACACATTTGATTTGGCATCAGTACTCCTGGACCACATCACCTTCTATTAGGCCAGGGACGTAGCCAGGGAGGGGGGGTTCTTGGGGTCCGGACCCCCCTTCCATTAGAAAAATGAATGGTGCGTGCTGCTGCGCTGCTGCGCCCAAGCCCCATTATAATGGTGGCACTTAGTCTGGACCCCCCCCCTTCCTAAAATCCTGGCTACGTCCCTGATTAGGCTGTTTTTCATGAAAGATTAGACCAAATAGAACTCATTATTCTTCAAGTTGTCACTAGCCTTTGTTATTGTCTTGGATATGACAGACTAACATGGCAGCCCCACTGGAAATTTCAGGAAGCAATGAACAATGGGTTTCCAATTCCCAGCCATTATATTATATTATATTATTATATTATATTATATTATATTATATTATATTATATTATATTATATTCTGCCATTAATCCCTCTGATTTGTCCTGTGATTTTCTTATTTTCCTGTTTTCCATAGTATAATCTACAGTGGTACCCCGGGTTACGAAATTAATTCGTTCCGCGGTTAATTTCGTAACCCGAAATACCTTCGTAAGCCGAATTCCCATAGGCGCTAATGGAAAAATAGCTCTCTGCTGCCCTCCGGTGGCGGAAAATAGCGCCGCGGTTTTTTCGTAACCCGAAGAAACCTTCGTAAGCCGAAGCAATAAATCCCTATGGGATTTTTTCGTATCCCGAAAAATTCGTAACCCGGCGCATTCGTATCCCGGGGTACCACTGTATATCCAGGAGTGATCAGTCCAGGAGTGAGGTGAAGACAAATATTATAGCATTCTGTTTCATATATTTAAGCTTCCTTTATGCTTTCTACAGTGCTAGATAGATAAAGGGATCCATATAGCTAGAGTTTCAAGCCTGAGATCATTCCTTTGTCTTAAAAGCACACATGGCATAAGCACATATTCTTTGTTGAAAGACATGATCTCAGAAGGAGGGACAAAGTTGGGTTTGTCATACAAGTCCATGTGTTTGTGATTTAGATATATCCTGATGATCATTCCAAAGGCCCAGCTAGGTCTGTTATCATCAGAGTAACAATATTGGTGTATCTTATTAAGTTCCACATTTGTGTTGGTTGGTTCCTCCGCATATGACATGAAAGGAAGTTTTATGTGATGTCAGCTCTGCCCTTGTTAATCACATTGAGGTGTCATCAGAAATGTTCTCCCTGGCTGGGAAAACCCCTACTGTCTGAAAATGGGAAAGCAGGATGTTGGGTTTTTTGTTCACATATGGTGTTTGCAGGGCCAGACTGACATTTTGAGACCTTAAGTTATGTTAAGTAGGGGTGGCTTCCATTTCAAAGGTGTAGTGAATTTGACTGGGATTTTAAAGTCAAGACTTTAAAAAATATATCTAAAGTGCTGATCCATTGAACCAAAATAGGCCCAGCACCTTGAATAGTTCATTTAAAAATACAAATAAAACCCAGAATCAATTCACCACTCCATGGCTTGGAAGCCTCAAATCATCCTAAAGTCAGTTTTAAGAGGCCATCCAGCATAACTACAGAATTATGTATTCGTGTAACAATTAGGGAGTTCTTCTTTTCTTCTCTTCAATTTTCTTGGAGGGTGTTAAAAAAACTGAATAAGATGGTTACAGATTGCTTCCGTAATTGTTGCTTCTAATCATGTATATCTAAGGCTCAACTTTTAATTTTGATCTGGTGGCACAGTGGTTAAAGGCCTATACTGCAGCCACTCACTCACAAACCGCAAGGTCGCAAGTTCAATACCAGCAAAAAGGGCTCAAGCTTGACTCAGGCTTGCATCCTTCCGAGGTCACTAAAATGAGTACCCAGATTGTTGGGGGCAATTAACTTACACTTTGTAAACCGCTTAGGGAGTGCTTAAGTGCACTGATAAGCGGTATAGAAATGTACTTGCTATTGCTATCTAAACAAAAATGGAATTTTCCAACTATTATTTCTTATTTAAAGTAGGGCTCAGGAAAATATAGCCTTCCAGTTATGGCTGAACATCAGCTCTCCTCAGCCAAATTCAGCCCGGCCAGTGATGAGGACTGATGGGAACTGTAATAAAAAAACCCTACAATGAGTCACATGTTTATTGGAGTTACAATAAGAAGGTGGAATTTATACTCTATCCTATTATTAGAGAAAGATCTCTGTTCTATTTTTTATGTCACCTGTATGTATGGATTTTTATGCACTTGCCTTCAGAGTAAAACAGGAATTTGCTGCCTGGATTGATTCAGAGATAGAATTTCTTTGGAACTGTTCTCATCTCTTTTTCATCATTTTGGTTTAGTAGGCTTAACATTTGATATGTTAAGTAATTTGTCTTCACATATTTTGAACATGGAACTGGTTTTGTACTTCACTTGAGTGTTTTATATTTCTTCTTTGGCTGCTTATGGCAGAGGTGGTATTATACTCTGGGAAAAAGTGCACACAGCCATCAGTCACCTGATTTGTTACTAGTACCCTAGTGATGCAAACACTGCACTCTAGCTTCTCAAATGCTATCCTTAGAGGTGTAAATATCTCCCCTTCTCCTTAGTAACATAACTTGGAAGTGTGACGTTTTAAAATTAACTTCAGCATTTGTGCATAAGCATAATATCTGCATAATCACTGAGCATAACATCTGTATAAAAAAACTGTTGCAACTAAACAGTGCTAATGCCTAGTCAAAACAGTATTGGCTTGGGGTGCTTACAGCTGCTAACCATGATTGTTAGGTTATTAGCACCAAACTACACATGATGTTCTTAAAGTGGTTTGGCTAGGTAGGTATAATTTCATTTTCACTCTAAATTACTGATCCATGAGGATAAACAGAATTGAGGCCATGGCATGAGAAAGGAGAGTTAACTCGTGACCTCCATTTTAGTCCTGAATGAAATCGGAGTGGATTCACCTTTGTGTCTGACAAGCAGGCCTGAAAGTCAATTTCAGTTTAAGAAGATATCAGAGGCAAGGTGGTAAGTATCTATCTCTCTCTCTCTTTCACACACACACACACACACACACACACAGAGAGAGAGAGAGAGAGAGGCCTCGATCCAGCTCCTTACTCTCCAAATTGGCAATTTAGGTTGTGATTGGGGGATCAATGGCGTACACAAGCTACATGAATAATATGACATGCAATTTGGTCCTTGCTAAGTGAACCTGTGAACAGGCATGTGTTAAGTGTTTAAATGGCCAGGACATGTAAGGTGTGTATGAAGACAACTTTACAAAGGTGGTGTTTGAAGGAATCACAAAACTATTTTAAAATGGGGCAGGTCTAAACCATGGCAGGCAGTTTGTTATTAATTACTTGCATGCGTGCTTTTGCAAAACAATAAAAACATGGAATATGTTGCATAATATGTTGCACAATCATCGTCATCCAACTGAAGCTGGTAACAGTCTGAGTACAATGCCCCTGCGATTTACGTGGCTTTTAGCATATGCTGAAAGTCACGCAGGGAGGAAGGGGCGGCACGTCCCATAAGGACAAATGGGGTACATGGCCATGGCACACGTGCGCCACCGCAGCCCTCCAGATATCACTGGACTACAACTTCCAGCATTCCACACCATTAGCTATGCTGCTTAGGGCAGATCAGCCTTGGGCTCCACTAACATCTGGAAAGTCTCATGCTTTGCACCCTAGAAGTATTAAAGGACTCGGTAGCATTGATGAAGCAAAATCTTAGTATTTGGAAAAAATCTCAACAAATTTTATCAATAGATGCCAGAATGAAAGGACATGTAGGACCTCTGTATATTGTGCTGCCTGCCCTACACTGTAAGCAGGCCAGATACAGTGGAGGGCAGGCTGTACTACCACCATGAGATCTATGAATACTCATACAGAGCATTTGGTGAATGTGTGACAGTGTTCCAGAAAGATTTGCTATGACTTCTCTGAAATCAAACATTATATTTCATCATGTCTAAAATATACAGTGGCCATTGCTAACACACACAAGCACACACATATACATTTATGTCTCATGAGAGGCAAAGTATTGAAGAAACAGTACTCAAGAGTGATCCATGACCTGAAAATAAAGCATTGTCTTTATTTGCAATGCTTTCTGTGCTTTAGCTCATACAAACAAAAATCCATCAGTGATACCTTTATTGGCCAACCAAAATGCACAATATACTTGTTGCAAGCTTTTGAAGCTCCATGAGCTTCTTCATCAGGCAAGTTGTTATAAACCAAACAGGAGGGGGGGGGATTGAGATGTTAGTCAGATGCCCCTGAATGTTGTTTCAGTCCATATAAAAATGGTATGCTGAGGAGGATATATTTTGTCGGCAGCACCTCCTCTTTCTGGCCATGTGGCAATACGGAGATTTTTGAAGGCCAGGAAAATTAAAGTTCATTTGCATCACAACAGGGCCCCCTTTTTTGCAATCCATATCTCTCCATTCCAGTGAGGTCACATGCCTCTTTGTAGGCAGAGAACAATACATTCCTCAAGAAGTCTCCATGTTTTTGCATCAGGAACATTAACATTTTTGTGGTGTAGAGGTAAAACATGCACAAAACATAGCTCAGTATACTTTATTCTGGGTCTCTCAAACCTTGTTTGAAGTTAGCTAACAATTGAAGGATAGAACAGAAGGTTAATATTCATATTAGTTTAAAATGCTTTGCTAGATCCATGCATTAATCCAGTAAAGATATAATTTAATGTTAATGCAGAACTGGGTCTCCCCAGAGGTTAAATTGAACCTAAATCCCCCAAAGTTTATATCTTGGCATGTTTTCCCTTCCCGTTGCCATGTCAAATCTAATTCTTCTTTCCTTTTAAAAACTATTTCCTTCATAGATCATACGATTACTCAAAGCCAGCCTCTCATTAGGCAAAGTGAGGTAACTGCAACAGACCATGGACAGTGACGTCATTAAAGTTGGCATCACGCAGTGTGGTAACTCATGGTGTTACCCCCAAACCACACAGTTGACCTCCTACCATACCATACCATATCATACCATACCATACCAAATCCTTAGTGATGTTTTTGATATTGTTACTCATAAATCATCATTCCCCTAGATCACTGAATGTAATGGCAAGATTTGTGACATAAACAACTAGCAAAAAGTTACAGGTTACAATTAGATTATAAATTACAATATCATGCATACAACCTAGATGTATTTACATGTACAGCAGATCCTTGTTATCTGTTGGGGTTTGGTTCCAGGACCCACCTACCCCCACCCAGTGGATTCCCAAATCCATGGATGCTCAAGTCCCATTAAATACAACGGCACAGTAAAATGATGTCCCTTATATAAAACAGCAAATGCCAGGTTTGCTTTTTGGAATTTTTCAGGAATAGTTTCAAGCCATGAATCCATGGAATCCATGGATATTCTCTCAAACCTATCCCCACAATCCCCACACAATCTGTGGATAAAGAAGGATGGTATATCTTAGGGCTTGGATAATATTTTTATCATATTTCTTGATCTTCATGCATTTCTGTCAGATAATTCATGCCCTCCTTGGATTAAATTCATCACAATGAGTAGTCATAAGTAATAGTGGAATACAGCTGAGAAGTGTTTATTCCAAAAATTTCATTTTCCAAACTGTGATCTTATGAAAGGGTTACTGGGGATGGGAGGAACACACCAAGATCTTTGTTGCTTTGGATTTAACCTTCCTTCAGGCCTTTTACCTAACTTGCTGCACCCCATGACCTGCTTACCAGCAGATACAATTTATTTTTGTGCAGACCGATGATGAACACTGCCTAGTATATGGTGCTGCATATCTTTACTTCATTATTCACCATAGCAAAGACTTGAAACTCTAATGTGTCAGAAAAAAAGAGATGCCAACATGACATTTATCATGGCTAATATGAATCTCATTAATTTCAAAGCAAGAACCATTGTTTTAACTCTTTGTTTTCATTCATGATTGCCAGTGCTAGATCAAGAGCATGAGCCATCTAAAAGTTTTCCTGATGAAAACACACTAGAAAGGCAAGGGAATGGGTGGAGAACATGTGGCTCTCCAGATGCTGTGGGACTGCAACTTCTATCACCCTTCATCAACAACATAGCCAATGGTGAGGGATCATGTGTTAGAGGGTCAGATATTCCATAATTCTGGACTAGAAGGCAGTTCCTTTTTCACTTCAATAAGAGAACTTAGGTGGATTTTATAAGTCTGACTACAATGAACTTACTTGTGCTATTTCTTATGTCTCTAAGGAGGACTTTATATTATGAAAGTTTCCATAAGAAATCCAAAAGTAAGGAGATGTAAGGATCAGGAAATTAAGGACACGTTTCTTGGTAAGGTGAACATTATACAGTTGGACTCTTGTTTCCAAAGGTTGAAGCAGACTTCCTAGGAGGGCATGGAGAGGTTAACGAGAAAGACTGAGCACTTCCAATTATTTGTTTGTTTGTTTTTAGTGTCTGGGACAAAAAAGTATTGTTTGTATCATGTTATCCCCATACGTGTAATAAAATAGTTGTACTTCAAGCTGTAAGTGAAATTTATGCTTCCTAAAACCATTTTTCTGCTTGAAATAAGGAATAAGATAGATCAGTGTTTTACAAATCGGTTGGTTCATGGCTAAGTAACCCACAGATACATTTCATTGTATTAGTAGCTCATAACGGGAATACTACTCCCTACCTCCAGCAAAGAAGGTGGACTCCTTTTCAGCTCATCCTAGAGTGGATAAGAAAGCTTGCAGTGGCTGGCAAATGATATAACCATCCTTGTTCATCTAAATATCTAAGCACTTCAACCCTGTTTGCTTTGACTCCACTACAGCACTGCTGCAGATTATAGTAGTTCCCCTGATTTTCATACAGGAGTCTTTCTAGGTACACCTGGAAACTCAAGGGGTTGAACCTGAACCTTGTATGAACAAGATGTCTGCTCTGCCACTCAGTTCTGGTGCTGAACCAATGAGATAGAACAACAACAATAACAACAATGACAGAATGAATCCCTTATTATCTTCTTTCTCAATTTATTTTCTACTCCTTCTACTGTCAAAATTTAGATGGTAAACTACTAATACTGACCTATGTTATAGACCTATAGAAAATACTGAAGGTTTTACAGCATTAACAGCTACAACATCAAATCAGTTTTTAAGTGAGTGACCATGCTCAATGTATGATAAAGCAGACCAGTGGTATATTATGTACAGTATCTTATGTATAATTGAATATTTAGGGAGGAAGATCTATGCAGGAATTTAAACCCTGGTCTCCAGAATCATAGTCGAATGTTCAAACTATGATGGCTTTTGTCTATAGAATTACAAGTTACCTTTTCTGTAAAGTATTCATTTAAAAGAAAAATAGTGTGGAGGACACATTAACACTGCAGACTCATTTTTATTGAAGTTCCTATTACGACCAGAGTTGGCTGAAATGTTAAAACTGAGAAAACTACTGGTAAATGTGTCAAAAGAGAGCCATGTTTTTCATTAAAACTGAGGGAAAAAATCCTTAGGTTAGAGGAAGTCAAAAATCTATTTGATCTATACATACAATGTTTCCTTTATGTATAGCATGCATGTATAAACATTTATAAAAAGGTAGAGAAACAGTCCACAAGACTTTGAACGCTCTGGGTTTCTTTAAATGCACAGCAACAAAACATCTAACTCAGATTTTTGATGACCTTGTAAGTGCAAAAATCTCCTTGGAATAATTTCTGTTTATTCCTTTATTGGGTCAAATTTAAAATGTCTGTGGAACCAAGAAAGTGTTTAAAAATAATCTTGCTACCAAAGCGAGGGGGGGGGGGACCCACCAACTGTCTGACTGTAAAATATGGAAAACAGTACAATATTTTCAATGTACACTGTAGAATAAATCGTTTTTTGCCAAAGTTCAGCAGCTATTAAGAAGCAGGTGAGAAGGCTTGCTTTGCCTAGGACCAAAACAATACAAATCACTTTAAACACCCATGAAAATGACACACAAGGTCGGGAGGGTGTATTTTAAAAAAAAAAAATGAACATGCACTTTGGAAGAAAATGAAAAAGAATAATAATTTCAAGAATTATGCTTGTTTTATTAGTCAAGATTCTGAAAGGGGCTTTTGTGTGGCAAGGTGTAATACAATCCCATCTTTCTGAACTAAGGCTGGAGAAAGGCTGTGTGCCTTATATCTCCATTGAGACGGATTTCTTTTAAAAGTTCAGTTTAATTTATTTAATTAGTAGCATTTCCAAAATTGTCTTAGGTGAGGCATAAAATTAAGCTCACTCTCTCTCACTCACACATAGTCACATTAACAATTTAAAACTGTTTATCTAAAAGAAGTATCCAGCACACATTAAGCATTTTTAAAACACATTGATTTCAATAAAGTATTGTTTGGTAGCAAATATATGGGATTTTTTTGTTTTTGTTTTTGTTTTTTGTTACAGCAACTGATATTCCCCAATGTGCTATATGGTTCAGAAATGTTCATGCATATCGAGGGGCAGGATCCGAAATCATTGTTCTGCTGATGGAACTGCTCCCATCAAGGAAACTCCCCCTGCACTCTTATGAACCAACAAAATCTATTCCATGAGGCTGCAGAAAATCCCATGGGACAGGATTTTGCATGGTATGGTGGACTCCAGGAGAGGAAAATAAAGAAGAGCCAGACTAGTAGATGGGTGTTAGAGTGATATTGGATTTCGGCCAAATCCACAAATTAAAGGAAGACAAAACAGAGAGCAGAGAAAATCTATATGCAACCCTCCCCCCCTCATAAAAATAGGTCAGTCTGCCTAACCAGAGGCAGAAACGGAGCTGTGCTAGTGTTCCTAGGGAAAAAGATGTACTAGGAGGACACCACAACAAAAAAGGCCCTGTCTTGTATCACCTAATGGCTAGCATAGGCCCTAGCATCACCTAGGAGTAGGGATCATTCCAATCTCTGGATTTCCAGCACCCAACCTGACACCTAGGAATGGCCCTGGTGATGTAATGAAGTGCTATGCTTTAAAGACCAGTTGCTCACAGCCTGTCATTCAAATACCCCCCTCCACACACACACACACACACACACACACACACACACACACACATATATATATATATAGAGAGAGAGAGAGAGAGAGAGAGAGAGAGAGAGAGAGAGAGATTTAATCTAGCCTACTTGTTTTTAGACAGAATTTGGGTACAGAACAGAGTGGAGAGTGAGCCCTGGCACTACAAGGACTGAGAGGGAAGGAGGAAGCTAAGGAAGTGAATACACAGACACCCTCCTCCCCAGAGCCTTTGCAACTTGCAAGTTGCAGCAACTGATCAATTAAGACTTGAGAACTCTAGCAAGTGGCTGCTCTCCTAGTTAAGCTGGAGATCGCACATAGCACTTTCCTCTTGCAAAGAGCAGAGCCCCCAAAACTGCAGAATCTGTACTCTTGCTTTCCACTAAAACTGGAGACTCAGGATCAGACTATGAGATTTGACAATTCTATTTTGGGGGTAGGAGACAGAGCAGAACCATTTAAAACCATGTTTTAACTTCTGTATTGAAATCAATGGGAGTAAAAGTGCCTATATAATTAACTCTGCTTTTGATGGTTTTTTAGGAGTAGGAGTAGTAGTAGTCATTGTGATAGTAATGAGGTTTGGACTATGACTCAGGAATACAGTTTGAATTCCCTGCTCAGCCATGAAAACCCACTGGGTGACCATGGACAGGTCACACTCTCTCAGCTTCAGAGGAAAACGAGGATAAACCTCCTCTAAAGACACTTCCCAAGAAAACCCCATGATAAGTTTGCCTTAGGGTCACCATAGAAAATACCTGAAGGCACACAACAACAACAAAGTAGTAGTGGTAGTTGTTTTCTTCTCTTGTAGTTTGCATGCTTGACGTTTACTTCTTTATGATGAGTTTCATTTTTTACAATTGGTAATGGCTAAGTGAGTTTTATTTCATAGTAAATATACATAGAAATAAATCAATTTAATCCTGTAAACATCTACTGAGGGTGCATCTACACTGCAGAAATAATGCAAATCGACACCTATTTAAGTTCTGTGGTTCCATCCTATGGAACCTGTACTTTTTACAAGTTCTTTAGCCTTCTCAGCCAAAGAGTGCTGGTGCCTTACAAAACTACAGATCCCAGGATCCTATAGGATGGAGCCATGGCCAGCTAAAGCGGTGTCAAACTGCAATAATTCAATAGTATAGATGGACCCTTAGAGGCAAAAACCACCAAGTTCAATTTAATTTTCCCTGAAGTAAATGTGTACACCAGTGCACTCTTTTGGTATTAATTACAATAAGTGAGAAAATCAAATTTGCAAGATTTCGCAGGAGGGGGGGATAACTTTTGGGATCATCACCTTTCAGAAAGGGAGGAGGAGGAGGAGGAGGAATAATAAGAGTAGTTTCGTCTCCAGCCTTATACACTCTACTCTACTCTACTCTTTTTTCTCCTTTTTTTTTTTTTTTTTTTTGAATACTTTCCAGATCTCTGCTGGTTTAATTTCTTAGTCCCATCTGTTTCCCTCTCACTGGCTATATTTGTTAGTGTTTCCTCAAGCAGCATGCTGTATGGCCCTAACTGTGCTGAGGGGGAAAGGGGGCATAGATTGATCATTTTATAGGACAGGAAAACGTTTATTTTGGGCTGGAGTGTACAGTGCATTTCATCACTTCCTGCCCAGAGTTATAGAAATATGTCTTCAAAGAGAGTCTGCAGGAAAGTGTGGTGAAGGGGGGAAGGTTGTTGGAGAAGGGAATACAGCCGAGACTGTTTGGGTCTAACAGGGGTGGAGGGGGGAAGAGGTAGCTATGTCAAGAGGGCCATTAGAGGGCTTATCTGTCTTTCTACCTTGGCGCGCAAAAGCTCCCAGCTCAACATGCTATGTGTCAAATCTATCATTTGATATGTCAGGAACCATTATTCCCTCTTTTGTCACCAGTTTTGACCAAAGGATGAAAAATTGCTGTCTTCCACCGACAAAATTATTGCAGAAAAAAGGGCAACTCTGGCACTCAGGAGTAGGCCAAGGTGAAATACGGAGAAACTCTCCTTAGATTAGGTCTGGGTTAAGAGAATATTGATCTGTGTGCTAAAAACTGTTGATGTCTCTGAGCAGCGGATGACAAATGGGGGCAAACAAAAAAATTGAGTGTCTCCAAGGACGTTTGAGCAGCTCCGTGAGGCTTTGGCTTTCCAAGTTATTTGTTTGCCTGATGGGGTGTCCTCAGGAGAATTAACCTGAAATATGTAAATATTTCACAGAATGAAAGCAGCCACAAATAGTGGGGGAAGGAGGAAATGTCTTTCTCTATCTATATACAGATACAGATATATGAATAATAGTGTGTGTATAGAAATCTAGCCAGTGATGTGATTTCTAAGCACAAGAAATGAAGTAATTTATTAAAAATTAGGTAAATAAAGTGAAGGCCAGAGTGATATATTGGCTTGAGCATTGGACTACAACCCTAGAGATCAAGACTCAAATCCCTGCTCAGTTGTAGAAATCCACTGGGTGACCTTGGGTAAGTGACACTCTCTCAGCCTCAGAGGAAGGCAAAAGGAAGCCCCCTCTGAAGAAATCTTGCCAAGAAAATCTTGATATGATATGTTTGCCTGACGGTTGCTGTAAGTTGGAAACAATTTGAAGGCACACAATAACAGCAACAACAGCAACAACAATAACAACAACACAAAGTAATTTAGGCACAGTTCTTACTTCCACCTGCAAGCCAAGAAAACAAGCTTACCTCTACTTCATTTCAAAGTACAGACCATTGATAATTGTAATGTACACATAAAATGAATGCCAGTTAATAATACTGTAAGATGAATTACCCAAGTAGGTGAGAGCAAGCACTTTTTCTTTCAGAAGGCAGCTAGCTAACCGCATTCTGAAAAAGGAGTGTTAAAAGCCACAGTAGCCATGAATAGCATAACTTCTTCAGTCTCTGCTCTAATTTTGGGGAAAGAACTGACTACACTTGTCCTAGAAATACACATCCTGAAACCAGGTGGAATCTGTTACCTAGGGTAATAGGGTTTCTTTTTAAAAAAAAATCTCTGCAGAAAATGGTGTGAGTGTGAATGAGTGTGAGAGTGGAAGGGAAGATGTTTTCTAACAAGAGCTGCTTGTGTGAAGGAGAATGTTTAATTTCACTGGCAGAATGTGACAAAGATGCACATGCCTTGCATTGTATTTTTTTAAGCATACATCTGAAGGCCAAACTGTGTGAGACAATGGGGCAGGGTAAAGGGGAGAATTTATTTAAAAAACCAAAACAAAGCAGGACAGATGGTTGTTTTCACAGAGAAAAGAATGTGGTGGAGAGGAGGGCAGAGCCCACCATTTTTCCCTGCCTTGCCATATTGTGATCCATTGCTCCAGCATAAGAGACCAGGATAATCCACTGAAAGCCATTAAGAGGACTGACACTAGGCTTGCAGAGATTCTTGGTTGCAACAGAGGCCTCCTGAGCATTGCCTCTGGTTTCTTGGTGGCACAGCAGCGATATGATCAGCTGGTCTGACTGACAAGAGCTTTTGCTAAATGATGCTACATCACAACCCCCAAAAGCACCATGAGGAAATTAAAACGGCAGACACCATCCAGGTTTCAGGTGGCTGTAGTTAGCAAATGGAAGCAGCAATAGGATGTCCCATAGACTTAAGCCAGCCTGTGCCCCCCTGGACCATTCCCAAGCTATTTTCCAACCCCCCAAGGTACCTAGAGCCCCCATTTTAATTGGAGGTGACCATTCACCCCAAAATACACTCCTGGAGACATTGAGGAGTGTGAAATTTTGAGAATTCTGAAACTTCCCCAGAGAGCATTGAAAATGTGTTGGAATAACCATTGGAAGCCATTGGATTTTCAATTTTCTACGAATGTTGTCATGCCATGATGCAACCTGCTGTTTCTGTGCCTCTGCCCACCCTTTTCTTAACCTGTCAGCAACTGCCTGAGGATGCTGACCCTGGACTGCAGCCCTTCACAGTGAGGTAAAGTCAGGGAATATGGGTTGTCTACAGAATAGGGGGGCATATCCAAATGGCCTCCATCCAAAGCCTCCAGAGTAATTATGTGGATAAGAAGGTGGAGCTATGCAGATAAAGAAGGGAAGTCAATGAGGAGCTAAGGGGAAATATCTTCCCAAAAAGAAAGTGGCTGTCCTTGTTAGCCACTAGGTGGCAAGATCCAACAAGGGCTACACAAATGTTAACCTATGATGCATCACTGTGTAAAAATAGATTTTGTTGTGACCTAGATGCAATAAACAAGTGATATGAAAATTCAAAAATGTGGGTAGAATGATCTCAGTTTGTGTGTGGGGGGGGAATCCTTCGAAGTGTAGAGTAAATATTAGTGTAAAGGTGCAAACAAGTATGTGAGTATGTAGGTATATTTCAAGATTATGCTGAATTCATAATGAACTCACCCTGTATATTCTGAAATCTGCAGACAACTAATGTGGCTTTATTGGCTTTCTACAATTAATTGTGTAGCTGTTAGCTGTCATATTGGAATCTGGTTGACTGGGGTTCTCCAGTTACTTGGCATAGTATACAAATGACATCAAATATGCTAACATGCTAAAATGGCTGATACACAATTAGTAAAACCCCTCTGTACTTACTAGCCCATTTATTAATACTGCACAATCACTTGTTATTAGCCAAGCTTTTACAAAGCACACTTATTGCACACAAATGGGTCAAATTCTAATCACCATCTTGTAGAAAAGAAGGTAGATGACATTATAAAATGAAATGTCTACCAGCATGTTTTGCATTCTGTGCCAAGTATTGTGCAAAAGTATGTGCTTCAGTCCCACAGTGAAGGCAAAATGTCACTTTCAACAAGTGCTATTGTTGCTCTTTCTGGGTTCTACAAAACCAACTATAATTGAAAATTGCAAACACAATTGCACTTTAAATCTGTAAGCACATAACAATATAAAAAATAATATATTAAATTTGATAAATATGCACTTCCCCCAAAGTTCCATGCATCCAATGAGATTCCAATGCAGGCCTTGATTGCAGGATTATTCTGCTGTGCTGCTCAGTAGTACTGCAAGATTTGAATGCAGTCTTAAAGCTTAAATAATAGATACAAAGTAGATGCAAATACAATACAGAAATTACAGTACAAAGAATTTATCTTTTTGTCCCCTCCTAATTTAAGGTGGAAATATCTACCCCTTAGCCCTGGCGACTGCAGCTCATCCACAGATCCAGCTCACTCCCTCTTTCTGAGCTCAGCTAGTAAGTACATCGCTTTCCTTAGAGCATCTCCACCTACTGGGCCAAACCAATAATTCTTAGGGGCTACACTATCATTTCTGTCAATTAGTAGCTTTTGGCCAGAAGGTATTTACTCAGGACAAATGTATAGAAGGCCAACACAATGTTTAACTCACTATAGAGACTCAACTTGATTTAAACCAAAAATAATAATGAGCAGAGCTGCTAAATCCCACCCCCCCACCCACCCCCACCCATGAATGAATCTGAGGACAGCCAGCAGGTTGTTTCATATCATAGTGATTCTTTTGTTAGACTACTGTGATAAAATTAATCTCAGTTGTATTTTAATTCCATGTTTGCTTTTGGAGTGAGCTGCCGCAAGGGTTAGAACTTGACCTTCATAAGTAAACCCAGCATCCAGAAAGAAAGAAAAAAGACCCAGATTCTTGTAAATAACGATTCTTATTTTGACAGCTGCTCTCAACACTTAATCTGTCTCTTAAAAATGAAAAAGTACAGTTGTGCCTGATGTTCCAGCGGAATTTTGGATGTGATCTTTTTTCATGACTCTCCTCTTGCTCAATGTTCAGTTTCTATCCAAAGATATCTATTCTATTAAAAATGGAAAGGACCCACTTTTGCAATTTTATAGCTTTTGCAACTCCTACAGCTGTGGAGTGAATCCTTTCAGATGAGCCTTCTAGATTTGGGATATCCATTTGCCTGGACATCATCAGAATGGTTATGGATCAGTTATTCTTGTTTACGCAGATGGAATATAGGTATGAAAAGGGCAGGGGTGGCAAAGTTATACCTTGAAGGAAGATACCAAGAGTAAATGATCTATAAAAACCAAGCATACACAACAACTCCAAAGTAGCTAACAATAGAAAAAGAAATTGTTGGATTCTCATTTTCCTTCAAAGTTATCCATTTTACATTTCCCAAGACTGGCACCAGGATAATGTACTTATTTGCCACAGCAATATTTATATTTCTGAGGTGTCCAATGCATTTCAAGGGGAGAAAAATGTCACATGTCCATATGGGGAAATGTGTGGATTCAAAAAAAATGAGCATGACTGTAAAATGCAAAGCATTGTATTAATTGCGGGAGAGGGAAGTCTGTAAAAATGCATACACTTTTGGTGGGAAGGGATACAAAAATGCACAAAATTCAGTGCAGGAGGGAAGTCTTGCAACCTAATATTGGGATAGAACAAGAATGCTGGTGATGTTTTGAAAAGTACAACAAAAACAAAACAGATTTGCATGTTTTTACTGTACATTTGATTAATTTTCTATTGGTGGCAGAAGCAGGTACATGAAACAGTATTATAGGTCCTTTGTATAAAGGCAGGCTACAAATAAAATAATAATTAGAATAATAAAATTCTACAATTCCTACATCACCATTGATATGAAAAGGGATACTGTAGCACTTTTACTATGGAGAGAAAGTGTAACCTTGGGAGCAGCAACCTTGGGAACAACCAAGAGGACCCTTTCCCACACTGGCCTTTGCCACAAGGTTGGCATGAGAAAAATGCTTCTTGGTGTCTGGTCAGCCAGCTGCTTGGTTGCTGCTCCCAAGGTGACTGGATGCAAAGGGAGTAGTAATCAAGATTTGTTGTTTTGAATTTGCAGCAGAAAAGTAGACATAATTGTTAGAAAAACTCTTTGTTATGGGTGATGTCTCTTGCCCGGTGGTTCTGAACTGGTACCAACTGGAACAGATGCAGTCTTCTCTGGAACTCAGGAACAAAGTAACTTCGGCGCCTTACAGACAGGCCTAAGCGGCGCCGTCGTTGCGCCAGGAATACGTGCGAGGGGCGGCGCTTCCGGACGCGCCTTGCCCCTTGTGCGTATTCTGTACGGCAAGATGGTGGCGCCCTATACAGACGGGCGTGGCCATCTTGATGTAACGGATGCGCAGCGTCCGGACTCTAAACCCGGAGGAGCCGTCGCGAGTGCGCGCTTTGGCACTTGCGGCGGCTCTTCCGGATTGCCGGAAGGAGTGCGATTTCTGCACTCCTTTTTTGCAGCGCAGAGGAGTCGCGCAGTTTGGCTGCTGCGGCTCCTCTGCGTTGCAACCGGCCGCGGCCCAAGACCACCCCTTTTGGGCGGTCTGTAACGGGCCACTAACACATTTTCACTCAAATGAGGGTTTATTGACTTTGTTGCTATTTACACATTCACAGCAGGCTACTATACATCTATTCTCTTTCAGAGTCCATGCTAGAAGAAAAAAAACCTGAACATGACATCAGTCATTGTTTTCTCAAAAGATCAATTTTCCCACCAAGTGGACACACCTCTTTCCCATGTCACCATGCAACACAAGAGTATAACAACAACATATTTTGCTTATATTTTGTCTACGTCATTCGTCCTTGAACACTTGTTCTTCCAGGCCTAGACTTCCTGGCTTTCAACAGGAATCATTTTAAACTTTAGTTAACCATTGACATATCTGAACATTTTCAATACAAATAGAAATATATTTTAACAATAATATCAAGAAATATGTGTTGGGGGGCTGCTAGGGTTGTCATGGAAGAGGAAGGGGGCATGTACTGCTCTAGCACATGTCTATGGACCAATATCAACACAAAATGTTTTGTTGTCTGAAGCAAAAGACAAATGGCACCCACTCCCAACTCTATGTACAGCCCATGACTGAAATGTCTGTTGATTCTTACCACAGTATTGGCAATGGGATAATATCTTCTACCATGTCAGAGGCATCAGGCCTCCAACAGGTGGTTATATTTACAGCTGCATCTTCTGAAAGAGTGCAAAAGGGAGTTTCCAAGGAGCTGCCAGGAAGATGCCACTGGTGTCCCTCCACTTCCAATACCTGAAGTAATCTCATCTCACTCTGCTCAAAGGTAAGACAAATGGGCCTGTTAAGTAGAAGCTACCAGCAAGATTTAAGACAATACTGGGATGCCACTTCATAATTATGAATTTTCCATGAAGTCCAAAAGTAGCTCCAACGTTCTTCTTAACATCTCACTGGCCTTTTCTAGAGTGGCTTCCCCATCTCAAACTTTCAGATCCATAAATGATTGTAAATATCATTGTTTTAAAACTGAGTGAACTGTATTGTTTCCTTATATCCCCTTTCCCTTTAGCCATTCAGCACAAACAACAACAACAAAGGACATTTGAATCTGCATGCTTAGGAGAATTTACTCCCCCCCCCCCCCATATACATTATTCAAGAAATGTAAAGTCTGATGAGCAAACGGCACATACATCACTGCCATGTAAATGATGGAGTGCAGCTGCCCATAGTTTGGTCACTTTGTGCTATTTTGAGTTTAGAAGCAGAGGAGGAGGGAGGGAATATCAGCTGGGCACATTATATGATAACATACCCAATTCTGAAACATAGATGGATGGTATTTGATAAATGTGCATAGATTTGTATAAGGAAAGAGGGTCTAACAGTGGGCTTTGAATACAATCCAAAGAGAAATGTGGCACAAAAGTGTTTAAAACAAATGGAAACCAACTTAAAAGGAAGCTCAGTCTTGACCACTATGTGCTCTGTTTCACACTTCTGTTGATATTGTATCCATTAAATGTATACATGCCTGCAAGCTTATGATGCAGAAAGCACTGGCATCATAAGGTACAAAGGGCATTGGTGATTGCTCCCTTACAATTTTGTTGTAGCCCTCCCTGCCCCTGAGTCATACTCCTCTGTTGGAGGACAGAACTATATATGCCACATGATTTATCTTCGGCCCCTAGTTTGCTGTCCTCAGATGTGGGTTGAGGACACTGTCCTCACTCCTGTACCTACACCAGTGTTAAAGTAAGAGTCGACTGCCTGTCCAATCAGTTTTTCTATAGGGAATGGAGTTGGGATGCCATCTTGTTCTTGCCTCAAGCAGCAAAATGTCTTGGACACACCTCTTTGCAGAGCTGCATACAATGAAAATAGCACTTGTGGTAGAATGGATCCAGAGTGGCCATACAGCTCCAAACCTTGGGCTTCTATCACTCACCTTTTCTTTCTACTACCCTTAAGATCACTCCCTGGATATGGTACTCAGGTCCTAAAGTGACCACTTTTTGGGTGAGTTCAGTTTGGTAGCATGGGACATAATTCTCTAAGTAAACCAGAAATAAAATATATTCAGGAACAGAAGTAAACAAACAACACAGTGCACTTTAGCTGAAGCAAAGGAATACATGTTCCTACCTCTTTCTATTCTTTCTTAGATCTCATCAAAACAAATTTCTCACTTTCACTTACTACTCTATTCTATTCCCTAAGCCTAACCATTTCCATATTCCTAAGTAGTCCTATCTATTCGAAGCCTAACCATTTCCATATCCCTAGTTGGTCCTATGTAACAGTTTAATAGACAAGCCCCTGGATTTATATTATTTCCCTTATACCTCCCCCAGTTCTCTTAAGGCTGTGATTAGTTGACTTTACTCAGGCTTGCCAAGCTCTTCTCTTAACAGGGTGGTAGGAAATAAATCATACCTTTCCCTGTACTATGACTCTGGTTGGATGAGAATACACAGCTACTGTTCTAGCTAGCTAGCTATTTTTTATCCCGCATTAATTCCAGTGTGAGACCTAAGATTAAACCAGAGTACAGATGATATTTATCATAATAGTAAAAGCAATTATAAACAAATTAAATAAGCTATCATATTAAAAAACAGCACTTACTTATGGTGTCTCTACTATGTAGAAATAATGCAGTTTAATACCACTTTCACTGTGATGGCTCCATCCTACAGAATCCTGCAAGTTGGAGTTTGATGAGGCACTGGCACTCCTAGGCAGAGACACTAAAGACTGTGTAAAACTAAAAGTCCCAGGATTCCATAGGATGGAGCTACCACACTTAGATTACTCTCAAACAGCATTACTTAGCTGCACCCTAAGGCTGCAATCTTATTCATACAACAATGTCCCCATTAAATGGTGATGACTTCTGAGGACTGCACTGAAAGGCATTACAATACTAAAAACACTGCTTTGCTGCTCAGGGAGGAGAAATAGCTTTCCAAATATGTCAAGTAATGTGAGCTAATTGCAGGCTTTCTTTGATAATATATAAGAGTAAAATAAATAAACAAGCCATTTTGAAATTTTTGTAGCAGTGTGAAGGAATGAATGAGTAAAAGGCATGCCAGTATGTTAGCATTCTCAGACCTCTTACCCATTTTCTGTTGGAACAGACACCAACTGGCCCACACCTGAGAACAGGAGCATTAGTAGGTCAAAATCATTTCACAGGTTTTAAAATGAAGGGAAATAAATTCTGCCTATCTTATTTTATTTTAAAAGCTGAAATATCCTCTTCTGTTTCTGGGAATGTTTCTTCTTAAAAGTTATTTTCATTATAAAAGCAGTAGGGGAGAGAGAGGGGGGAAACTCAATACAATTTCTGTAAAACCTGCAAAATAGAATTAGTAATGAACTATTTCCAATATGTGTTTTGATTCTCTGGCTGGCTTTATGATGGCTTACAACTGATTGGCTAAAGCCTCAAGAGACTATTAGACCAACTGGGTATTGCTGAAACACTGTGGGGGGGTTGGCTATGTACATTGTACATCATTTGTCAATGGGAAGTACAAAAACCCAGTTTACATACCAGCAAGGCTATATTACAGCTGTTCTTACTCTTCACATATACTCTCTCTCCTGCCAAATCCAGACTTTTAACCAAGAAACCCCCAATTTCCATACCCCAGGAAATCAAATAAATATAATGCATGCAGTGGTCCTTAATCTGCCTTAAGATTCTCAATTTTCATGTTTTATTTTTCATTGTAGATATTTGAAACTCCACACAAAATGCTAGCCCTATCATAAGGCAGAGGAAGGCAGCCACTTCAGGTAGCAGATGCTCGGAGGGAGCTGCAAGAGGTTGGAGGAAAGAACCTGACCTGCATCCTGTAAGACAAACTACTGCCTCCAGTGTGTGCTGGAGGACACTCTACAATTATCAGTGTTGAGGGAAACTACATCTGCCAGACCCACCAACTTGCACACACATTGGCTGGGACTGGAGTAGTGTCCCTTCACATCAGATGTCAAACTCTCTTGGCTCTGTTCACACACTTAAACCTTATACCTTATGCACTGTGCTTTGGGAATAAATATTATTTGAAAAGAAGCAACTGAGATACCAGTAATGGGGGGGGGGGAGCAGTCCTTTTGCCCCATTGTGGCAGGATGAGGTGCTTTTCCTGGTCTGACTATAGGCTGTTGCAAATGAATAGACATTACAGACAGAGAAATGGATCTGGAGGCTAGGAACCAAGGTTAGAAGGCAGAAAACAAGGCATACGAATTCAGTTTTCAGAAGACCAAACTGTCTGCAGATATTGTCTGCATCTGGGTGGTAATAGGTTGTAGACTACATGCTATTTCCTTTACTTTTCCCCATCATACATTGGATTTGTCATGGAGATCCTGGCCTCGTATCAAGTTGGCAACAAACAATCCGTGAAGCTGCTCTCTTCTCCAAGTCTACCAGGGGAAAAAACAAATCCTAGCCACTTGCTGCATACACACAGGCACACACACACACACACACACAAATGTTTCAGATCCTGACATAGGAGATTATCAGACAGGGACAGGATCGCTCTCCCATCCTTATTGTGATCACACAAAAGCATTTCATATGACATCACCCTTATCCTGTCATTATCCTGTCATCAAATTGGAATTGTATTAACACAAACTCCAGTTAATATAAAATGAGAGAACAATTCTACTTCAATGACGGGATAATGACAGGATAAGCACAGTGTTGTATGAAAATCTTTTCATGATCATGCTATAAGGACAGGACAAGGATGCCCTTTTCCCCATCTGATAATCTTCTTAGAACAAAACAGTCTGTCCCCTGGGAAAGGAAACCAGACACTCTATTTGTAATCAAAAGACACAGGCCCCAAGGTTCACCCCCATACCACCATGTAAGGGTTCTCTAGGTCCCCCCTCCCTTCTCCTGCCTGAGCTAGATGGGTTCCCTTGAGACCACCTTTTTATCTAAAGAACTTGTCACCGCCACCCAATGATTTTCCTCCTCTCTTTTTAGCAATGTACTGGGATGTTGCTGGGAATTCCACTGGCACTTTGTTTGAGAGATGGTTCTCTCTCTTCCCACTTTTGGGGAAGAGCTAGGTCTTGTTGAGCTAAGGCACATAAAAGAGGCAGTTTGAGAATGACAGAGTACAGTGGTGCCTCGGGTTACGAAATTAATTCGTTCCACCATGGCGTTTGTAACCCGATTTTTTTCGTAACCCGAAAAAGCCATAGGCGCTAGCGCTGGAAAGCCGCGTTTCGTGCGAAAAAGCGGCGAAAAGCACCAAAAAAATTTTTTGTAAGCCGGAAAAAAAAACCTAACCCGGAACAGTTTTTTCCTATGGGATTTTTTCGTATCCCGGAAATTTCATAAGGCGGTGCTTTCGTATCCCGGGGTACCACTGTACTTTTATTCCAAGTAAGGAAATTCTATACCAAAAGGATATCTCTTACATGAAGGACATCTTCCTTCAGGCACACATTTACAAATTGCAAGTTACAGAATAGATGATTTCAGCCAAATCAAGAAAAGAATCAAAATATCCTAACGCAATTGGCTGGTACATTCTTCTAATCTTACTCACAGATGAGATGAGATTTGTAATCCTTGATTTTCATGGGATAGTGGGGAGCCTGGACTATTATCTGCTTCCACCTGCCCTTCCAGACAGAGACCCCATTCCAGATATTTATTTCAGTCAGGGAGGGCAAGAGATGAAAAGCGTTGTGGTGCTTCAGGCCTTTTCTAACCTCTGCTCAGAATCATCTCAAATGATTCTGCCCAATAGGTCTTTTCACTGGACAATTGCTCTCTCATCACCTCAGTGATGCTGAGCCTCATTAAAATGTAAGAGTACCCCCTCCTTTATTTAAACCTTTATTATCTGGGGAGAAGGTTCTGATAATGAGATGACTCCTCATGATCACACTAGGGAACACCAAGTTGATGTCCATTAACCAAACTAGAATAGTAAGCCAGGAGATATTACACTAGTTGTATTCACACAAATTCACTTTTACTTTGGCCCTGTTTCTTGCTCCCCCTTCAATGAAAAAGTTTTAAAAGCCTTGTTACTGCTTATATCTCTTGGTGTAGCTATTGTTAACTACCTTTTCTATCCTCAGAATTTCTCCTTTACAGAAAACAGTCATCTATCTGAAGGCCTTCTTTGCCTGAAACTCTGATTCATGTCCAGTTTATGGACAAGAAGACTATAAGCAGGGCTGCCCAGCAAGATTTAGCAGCTCAGAGCAGATATATATTTTGTCACTCAATGTCAAGTGTCCTTCATATGAAGGCACATGTTGCATTTTTGTAATGATTTCTATATGTGCATCTGCACATACCAATTAGCATGTGGAAATTTTATGCAAGTCTCTGTCCTATGTGGCTCTCTTTATTTTTTTTAATTCCTCTTATTTAGAAATGTGTGAGTGGCCACCCTTTCAGAAACTTCATTCCCTGTCCCACTCAGCTCCCTTTAGTGAATGATGGATGGTGTCCCCATACCAGAGAGGTAGGGCATTCACTCCAGGTTTTAGTCTGACTTTTAAAATGAGCTAGCCAAGGTGCTAAACCTATATGGAGACCAGAATTCAGCACTGTTGGATTGTGGGCATGGACTGAATCACTTGGCTCACTGCCACAGAAGCCATCACTAGCTGCAATATGACTTCCAGCCATCTCATGCTATAAAGTACAGCAGGGAAAGGCCTGAAGTTTGGCGGGTGGGGGGAGTGAATATGTCCTTTACCTTTTCCTCACTCCTGAAACTCAGCTCCCCCCTCCAAGAGGCTTCAAGAAGGCTACAATGCCATGTGTGTTGATTAATAGGCTCTCTCTGGTAGGGTTCACATTGCAACATTTTTTCCATTATTTTAAAGTGCATGTGGCTTATTTTACTGGGACACCGCCCATGTGACCCTGTCAGTGATATCATACACAGCCATTGTCATATCCTTTGGCAACAACAACCCCTCCAGTATCACCAGCAGCTGCCAATTGTCCTTGTAGCTGAACTTATAATGCAAATAAAGAAAGATTAGCTTCAGGCATTATGGTAACATTTTGAGGTGGTTATTGTACAAAGACCCAAAGGAGCAATTATTTACCTTTTGTTTGCCAGCAGTTTCTCCCACCCCATCTCTATTTCTGGGAATTATATTAGCTGTTTTTGCGAGCTTCTTTCAAAAGGCTTCTCCCCACCCCATCCCCTTTGCCTACTGGTATTGTTACATTCCCTAGCTGGAAAGCGTATTATCCATTTAGCAGTCCCCACTGTAATGAGTGCCACCACACAGACAGGATAAAAGTATCAAGGGGACTAGCAGCCTTAAATTATTCTCTGCTCATTTTCAGAGCCGCTAGTGAAGGCATGTGTGTGATTGTTCAGCTGCAAATGCCTTGAGATCCTCAGATTATAAGTGCTATGGGAGTGCAAACATTCTTAATTTGATTAGCGTGAGTGAGTAATGTCACTAAGCATGGCCACCCTGCAATAAATCCCAACAAAATGCATGCCATTCTGATGGCTCTGGACAAAGTAAAGTAGTCACTCAAGAGACTCCATAAACACACATGTGGGATGTCCCCTGCATCTTTTACCACAATTCTGTATCTTTACTGAATGAATACAAACAGAATAAGTGAGAGTCAGTGTAGTGTACTGGTGATGGTGCTGGACTAGGTATATGGAAAATCAAGGTTCTCGTCTCCGTTAAACCATGGGGCAGTTATTTTCTATTAATCTGGCCTACCTCATAGGATTGTGAAGTTAAAAAGGGGTGGGGAAAGAAAACAACTATGTAGACATCCTTGGGCCTAGTGAAGGGATGGCTGATTGTGTTGTTTTTGTATGCATCCAAATTGTTCTTTACTTATGGCACCCAAAGATAAATCTATCACAATTGTTCTTGGCAAGTTTCTTTAGAGGGGGGTTGACACTGTCATCCTCTGAGGCTGAAAGACTTACCCAAGGTCACCCAGTGGGTTTTTATGCTTAGGTAAGAATTGGATCCCAGGTCTTCAGAGTCATAATCCAACACTCAAACCATTACACCATGCTGGCTCCCATGGCTGATTTTATATATATATGTATCACATACTAGTAAATAAATGAATAATTATAATATTGCATCCGGTTTTAAGACAAGAACATAAAGGAAATGAAAACTGTCAGCAGTAAGGTATCAATAAATTAACATGGTTTTTTTTTCCCTCAAATGTATCCTTTTAAAAAGATTGATGGGATAAGAAGGTGGAGTTGGGGATTAATATATGCTCTGAAGGAACATTTAAAGAACATTTTCCCCTCTGAAATCCACTTACAAATGTCCTTGTTAAGTGACCTGATGTCCCTTCCCCTTCTCACACAGATCTCTCAGCGCAATACTGGAGATGTCAGAGGAGGTCATCTGAACTAGACTAACCTCAAAATCAGTTCTCAGACTCTCTTCCTGCTCAGAAGGTTATTTGAAGGAGAGGAGAATTCCTCCTTTCCACCAGTTAGATACAATGATAGAGTGTAGAGAGTCCCTAGTTTTCTGCTCATGTGATCATCTGCTTCCCAAATAGAATTCAGGTCAGTTTTGCTTCAGCAATAAACTTGGCCTTGCTTTCCACAATGATTTTGGCTCGATCTGTTTATTGGAATAATCTGATAGGCGCTTCAGTATTATCAGATGCTATAAGCTACCCTTGTAGTGGAGAACTAAATGTATAAATAAATACATAGAAATTAAAGCCTCCCTCCTCTGTACTAGTCCATGGTGCATATTTTTCCCTTCATTATACTGGTAGTTTGTATGTGGGTGGGGCTGGATCTGTATTCAAGGGAAGAACTACACAGTTAAGTCATATACAGTTTGATTGAAAGAGACAATTTGCTGACCAAGAACTTTTGCCCTTTTTTCCTGTGGGGAGGAAGGAATAGGGTTGGAAAAATTGCTAAAAAAATCTGCTTCATTGTTTAGTTTTATTTTGTTTGTTTATTGTAAAAGCAAGATTCTCTAGACTTAAACCATTTTCAAATCTACCACCTTCCTTTTCAGATCTTTTGCAAGCATGAGGTTGTGATCTTCCTCACATTAATTCTTGCCTGAGATAATTCAGTTGTGAAAATAATAATCTACTGATGGAAGTCTGATTGATATTTTAGTGCAATGTTTCAATAAGACAAAATACAATCCACCAATGTACAATGTACAAAAGCAATTAAGAATGTACAAACATGTTTCAAGGGAAACCTTATGTCCCCCATTTACATTTCTATATTATTTTTGAGAGTTGCTTAATGTAACTCATGAATCTTTAACAATGGTGGTGATATATGTAGAGATCATGTACCTTTTGATTTAAAAATATTACTTACCATATATACTTGACTATAAGTCAACCTCATGTATATTTCAAGGGCTGGTTTTGGGGCCAAAATTATGGATTTTGATATGGCCCATGCCATGGATAAACTTAAAAGGGTAAAACTTAAGGGCATGCAACAAAGGATCTAAAGCAGTCGTCCCCAAAGTGTGACCTTTAAGAGATTTTGGACTTTAGCTCCCAGAAGCATCAGCCATGTTGGCCCATAATCTGGATTCTGGGAGATGAAATCCAAAATCCCTTAAAAAGCACAGTTTGGGAACCATTGATCTAAAGGATGAACTAAAGGAAAATGATGCCAAAGAACTTACAAAATTGATGCAGGTGTAACTGTTTGGATTCACACTAAAGGGTGGATGGATGAGAGAGGAGAGGGCTTTCAGGTGCTCTTGCCTTTCACTGGGGGATGATTCTTTTTAAAATAAGAGTTAAAGCACAGTATATTTGTGAATAAGTTAACTGAAGTTTTTTTAGATCAATATTTTGACTAAAATTTCTAGACTAATACATGAGTATATACAGTAAATGCTGATCCCTATAAATCATAAATATAATAATAAAACTTTAATTTATATCCCGCTTTTTGTTTTCACAATCAAAGCATCGTACAACCTTTAAAAATACAATATATACAATTCCCCCGCTTAAAAAAGGATTAAACAATTCCATCCATTAAAATTACAGATAAAAATCTAAAAACAATACTACAATAATAAAATAACGGTGGGCAGAGTCTTAATTTGTATATGTCTGTGGGGGGAGCGTTACATGGCCGGGATCTATTCCGGGAAGGCCTGCCAGAAGAGATCCATCTTGATAGCTTTCTTGAAGCTCTCAAGGTTGGCAATTTGATGGATCTCGTCTGGCCGGCCATTCCATAAAGTGGGAGTGATTGCGGAAAAAGTCCTCTGGGAGATCGCAGTCAATCTGGTCTTTGTGGACTGCAACAAATTCCTCCCAGAGGATCTGAGGGTACGGGGTGGATTGTATGGAAGGTGATCCCTTAAGCAGGTTGGGCCCAATCCATGGAGGGCTTTAAAGGTAATGACCAACACCTTGTACTGTGCCTAGAAACGAACAGGCAGCCAGTGGAGTGATTTCAATATAGGTGTAATATGGTCACTCCTAGTTGTTCCTGTAATCAATCTGGCTGCCATATTCTGCACCAGTTGAAGTTTTCGGACTAGGCACAAGGGTAGCCCCATGTAGAGCGCATTGCAAAAATCAAGTCTTGAGGTTACCAGTGCATGTTCTACCATTTCGAGGTCCCTCCGTTCCAGGAAAGGGTGCAGCTGACGTATCAGCCGGAGCTGATAACAGGCACTCTCGACTGTTGCATTCACCAGATTTCTCATCTGAAGCAACCAGTCAAGAAGCACCCCTAAGCTGCGAACACAGTCCTTTGAGTGGAGCGTGAACCCCTCTAGGACTGGAGGTTGCGGCCTGATACCTGGTTTGGGGACCCCTACCGTAAGTACTTCCATTTTGTCTGGATTCAGCTTGAGCTTGTTTTTCCTCATCCAGACCATTACTGCTGCAAGACATTGATTGAGGGGAGAAATGCCATCTGTCGTCATTGCTGATGACCGAGACATGGAGAAGTATATTTGGTTGTCATCAGCATACTGATAACACCCTGCTCCATGATCCCTGTGGTGGTGACACCACTTTGAATAGTGGCTGAGATTCTGTGTACATCGCAGTCTATATTTTATAACTTTACAAACCCATAATGTACTGCAAAAAGGCAATGAAACTGAATTGAAAATGAAAGTGAATTATGAAGATGTGTATCTGGTCTTCAGCAAGAGTGTTGTGATGTGCACCAAGTGCTTCTGATGCTCACCGAGTGTCCTTGAAGAGCATCAGATACTTCTGGTGCACATTGGGCACTTGTCACGTTCCCTGTACACTTGTGAGATCATTGGGCACTTCTGATGTTAATTAGATACATCTAATATGCAAGTAAAACTCTAATATGCAATTATACCAGGATGGCATAGTGGTTTGAGCGTTGGGCTATGGCTCTGGAGGCCAGAGTCTGAATCCCTGCTTGACCATAGAAACCCACTGGGTGACCTTGCGCATGTAACACACTCCCAGCCTCAAAAAACGCTGTGATAGGCTCACCATCAGTTGGAAACAACTTGAAGACACACAATATCAATAACAACTGTGCATCAGGTATTGCTGATGCACTTTGGACACTTCTTTTGTGCTCCAGCATTTCCCAGCTAATGTCTGGATGTGAACTGGGAGTTCTCCAATGCATGTTGGTGCCCATTGTACACTGAGGCCATAGTACATTAGTCACTTCTCTGGCTATTGTGCAATGGATTCCTGTAGCACCTAGGTGAATACGGACATTGGGAAACAACTCAATTCTCTTGTAAGTCCCCTTTATGAAGATGTAAGTCCCATGCTGAATTCCATTTTGGATGATGACAGATAGTTTAATTTAGCAGTTATTAGCATAATATCATACAAGTTCAAGCCATCTATTGATGGCATTTTTTAGCCCTTGCTCTTTATTATTATTATTATTATTATTATTAAACTTTATTTATGAAGTGCTGTAGATGTAATCAGCGCTGTACAAAAAGTCAATAAAATCGAAGAATATATAAAGCCTGCCCATGGCGTGCAATCTAAAGGATAATAACAAATAGATAAAACAATAGATAATATTATAATATAGAACTGAGTAAAAAGGAAGCAAGTTAAAAACATCAAATATAAAATATCGAATCAAATATCAAAAACAACCAGATAACAATCACAGACTCCCTGGGAACGCTTCCCTAAACAATATAGTCTTTAACTCATTTTTAAAACTGGTTATTCTCTTTATACAGAATCTAACAACTTTGTCAATGCATATGGAATTCTGAATTTTGAAAAGTGGTCATCTTTCCAAACTCTAGTTTTAGAGAATGGAAAATTTTCTGATAAAAATGACCTTTCTAAATGTGTCTATAGAATAATAGTAAAAGAGTTAGAAGGTACAGACACCTTAAGTTGCATCAATACATACTAGGGAATGGTGGAAATGTTGTCCAACCTTCTGGGGGACATAGATGGGAAAAAGCTTTGTTAAAGATTTCTGGTCTTTTTCTGCCTGCTTCTGAGATTAATTGCACAATGCCCTCCTAATTGCATATATATTTATCCTGTATGCTCTCTAGACATATCATTTCATGTGATATGCATACACAGTAAGTATGTATACATGTATTTTGTTGTGTACCTTCAAGTAATTTCCAATTCATGGCAAGCCTAAGGTGAATCTATCATGGGATTTTTTGAGCAAAATTTGTTCAGAGATTGTTTTCCATTGCTTTCTTCTGAGGCTGGGAGACTGGGATTTGCCCAGTGAGTTTTTGAGACTGAGCAGAGATTCAAACTCTGGTTTTCCAGGGTCCTGGTCCAACACTCAAACCACTACACCATGCTGACTCTTATTACTAACTTTATTTATATCACACCTTTTTCTCTTATACATTATACTAGCTGCTTCTATACTTTATTCATCATAACCAATTTACGGTAAAATTCAAAAACATAGATGTTACCAACATTTTAAAAAATATGATAGCATAACAGGACATGATTTTAGTGGTTCCCCTGTGTGAGATTTCAGGCCCTCTTCCTTTTTCTAGAAATTCTAAGAACTGTCAATTTTGTTCATTAATAATATGAACCCATCCATATGTTGGAAGGTTTAGTTTCTTTTTGTGTCTCCTTTGTATGCATGCTTGTGTTTATAGAAGTTAACATCCTGTCTCCTGTGCTGCCGGGGATTACTACTGGCATGTTTTGACTCATTATCATGAATCTTAATCAGATGAGGGGGGGAAATGAGTTCCATCATCTGATGAAGGTTGGGGGCAAATGAATCAAAAACATCCTCACAAAACATTCCCAACAATTCGTAAACTGTCTCTGCAAGATGATCTGAACAAATTAAACTGGCCATTAAACTTATCAAAGGTTCTGAAAAATTGCCCCAGTATGCTGCCAGGCTGATACAGAGTTGGGATTTCTAGACTTCTATAAAGGCTTACGTAAATAGGGGGGGGGGGGGTCAATGGATATTTCTTTCCAAGTCCAGCCTTTGTGTCTGTAATTCATGTAAAGGCCACAACATTTTCCTTCTCTATAGGTAGCAGGTCAGTGGTATTATGCCATAGTAGGAATGCAAAGAATATTCATTATTATTACTTTTCAGGTCAAAGAAGGGTTTCCAAACAGTCAAATAACCACATTGGAAAGAATAATAGACCAGCCACAGTCCTGCACAATTTCCTCATACATCCTGAATTATTACTGTAGAGCCATTCTGCATAGAGGGCTAATACCATAGCAGCATGATTGGGAGCTTATTGACAGGTTTTCCCTATCAGTGCCAAGGTATCCTCTAACAACACTTTAAGGACAAGGTACTAACAAGACGGTGATGGTGTTGGGCAACAGGCACTATTTTCCAACTTTTATGGTGGTTTAAAAGCTGTGTATTGTAAAGTCCATAGGCACTTGTGTTGGATTTTGGCTTGAATGTAGACAATTAAAATCAGCTGATCCATTCAGCTGATCTTCTGCTAGCAGGGCTTTTGCTGCAGCCCTGGAGAAAGGAGACAAAGCATCAGGCAGAGTATACACCTTCACATGTGTCTACGGCCTTTCCCCACACAATTACATCTATGAATTAAAAATCCCTGACCTGGTAGTTGCTGTGGACACTATCAGTAGGTGTATTAGAAAACAGGAGCTCCAGTGATTGTGCAGTTTACAATGCACACTTGAAGCTGAGCAACTGTCATGCAATCTATAAAAGACCTTCTCATAAAAGTCTTCCAAGAGGGTCTTAATTGCTGTCTGATTTACTACATTCAGAATACCTTCCCTTTTGTGCTTGGAAGTATTTTGCTGCAGGAGATATCTTTTTTTGTCATACTTTTTTATAGGCCAGCTTTGCATGGCTGGCATGCATTTACTAGCTGCATAATTGGTGGCACAATTCTGCTCTCATAAACATTGTTATCAGTTAATTAAACTTGAAATGCATCTTTGTTCCACAACATGTTTTGTCAGATTGTTTTCCTTATTTATTTATTATCATAAATTTTTTATTTTATGACTGGCAGCTTCTCAGCCCTCCAATAATAATGTAAATCAAAACATAAGATTTCCGACTTCATGCAATTTCCTTTTGGTCTGAAAATATGAAACCAGATGTTTCTGGCACGCTAAAGATGCTTTTCATCTTTTTTTTAGATTTGCTTGGTGCAGTCAAAGTAAATGCATTTTAAAACCAACTTATGAAAGCTAAATTCCCTTTGTTCGCTTGGGTGTAGTCTGGTTTGCATTGCTGCAACAGCAGTCAGAAACCTTTCAGATAACACAGTGAATGCCATTGAAGAATTAAACATATGGGCCATGACCTCAGACGACAACAGGCACTGTATTAACAGCAGACCAATAGGTTTATGATGCAATTTAAAACATTATGAACTCTTAAACTCTATGACTGAGCAAGTGACCTACTGGAAGGGATTCCTGCTGTAATTTATATTTGTACATCCAGTAGCTTGCTTGATCCTTTTGTTTGTTTTAGTCTGGCCCCAGATTTTGGCCCTAAAGAATTTTTCTTGTATCTTTTTCAAGAGGGAATCCAGCTCCTAGAGACATTCCATCCAAGCCTTGGCCTATTACTGAAAGACCTCAATATTCCCAGGTGGGCCTTTTTTCAGTAACAGGAACAGGATGGAGTACAGCTTTCATGAAGTGTTTTATGCATTTTGGTTGGCCAATAACGGTATCACTCTTTTGTGGATTTTGTTTTATCTTGCTATGTGGCCAACACAACTACCCATAAATATGCTTCCTGGATTTGATGATACCAGATTTTGTCACAATATGGGGAATCCTAAATAAGAGACAACTAAAGATTGGGACTGAATTCTTTGAGGTTTCTGTCTCCAACAAAGGTAAAACTTTTTTAAAGACTATAATTGACTCAGTTTTACCTGTACATCTTAAGGTTTTCCCCCAGATATAACAGTGCAGAGATGTTTTGAGAAAATTCAGTGTTCCCTGCCTAAGGACTATACAGTCACTCCTTTACATCCACAGATTGTTTAACTATGGATTCAAGCATCCAGGGCTTGAAAATATTTTAAAAATATATAAACTCCAAAAAGAAAACATTGATTATGCCATTTTATATAAGGATCACAATTTTACTATCCCTTATATTTAATGGGACCTGAATATCCATGGATTTTGGTATCCACGGGAGGTCCTGGAACCAAACCCCAGCAGATACCAAGGGCCCACTGTATCACACCATGCTTGTAATGTGCCAGAATCCCAGCAGTCTAGCAAATGCAAACTTACTGGGTTGGGGGCAATCATTATCACTCAAAAGTGTTATGGTACTGCTTCTGTCTTGGCCTCTGCCTTCCTCATGTCAGCAGCCATAGCCCTCCCTCCGTGTCTTAATTCCTTCCTAGCACGACTTTCAGTCTGTATCTATTTTTATTTATTTTCCATGTAATTGTGTAATCGTGGCAATCTATTAGGTTAAAAAATAAAGAAACAAAATTGAAAAAGAAAGAAAGAAAACAGGTTGCTTGGGAACAGTGAAAGGGTGATGGGAAAGAGGGGGAGGGGCATCATCATGTGGACTCACATCACATGACTTCCTCCTGAACTGCTTGGGGAGAAACATATCACACTCTCTCTATAGTGAAAAAGCAGTGTGACTGGAGGGCATAGATGGGCTTTGCCCATTAATGAAAAGGAGCACTCCAGCAGCAGATGGACTACAGACCAGCTACTGGACAGGCACAGTGTCATATGATATGGTATGACCACAGATGCTGCTATCCTGCTCTAATACCACTTTTCAAACCTGGTGTGATAACATCCCAAGAAAGGGACCTGAGGCTTGACAAAGGCTATAGATGCCCTAGATCGCAAAGAGAAATTACTTTACTGATGTTAATGAATTTTTAAATTTCACTACCCTTTGTCTTGATCCCCATGAGGGAAAGGGCCTCTGCCTTCATTGATACATCTGATATAACATGTAGGCCCATGACTCCAACACTGACACTTTTCTTCTTGTGTGAACTTTTTAAGCATCCTTTTCCTGATAAAGAAGCCAATGAAGCTTCGAAAACTTGCATGAGGTATGTTGTGCATTTTAGATGGCCAATAAAGGTATCACTCTTTTGTGGATTTTGTTTTATCTCATAGGACTGCGCAGATTTACTGACATTGTGAAACATACAAAACAATAAAAGAAGCAAAGTGGGACACTTGGTAGACTCCTTTATGTGCCAAGATGAACCATCAACTCACTGTTACTTTAAATACATTCTTGCATGATAACAGTAGTAGAGAAAAAGCAAGATGTTTGTGTAACACTAGATTTGCACATGATTTGTGGTCCGTTTGCACAACCAAAGTGGGCTAAACCTGAAATCTGGAAAATATTGTTTATAGTAATTAATGGGAGTAGTGAAAATATTCTGAGGATTCAGTCCTATACAAGCATATTGGGAAGTAAATTCTATTAACCTAAATAGGATTTATTTTTAAGTTAGCTCTTCAACATTTTTTTCCTTTTTTAAAAACCTATATGTGTGCGGTTATATCATTTACTTATGTTCAGGAATGGCCAGCAAAATATGTGGTTCTTTTTAGACAAAATAAAAATATTGAACTAAATTATAGATTTATAAAATGTGTTTAGACAAATTATTAGTTTTAGATAAAATTTGGCATTAAACCACTAAAGGATGAGGTGTTCTGACCCAGAAAGTTCATATATTTCTGATTATCAAAACCTTAGTATTACCAACCCCTACCTCTCCACTTTTTCTTGGTAGCTATGCCATGTCAGAGGATAAATTCTACGAGTTGTGGTTCAAAAATGTAATTTTTCTACATTCTGGCTAGGATGACGCTTCAGTGTGACAGTTTCAGCTGGGCAGTGTACTCCATTTGGATGGAATACAGGCATATATTTGTTAATGAAGTAGATGTGTTCCTCAGCATTACTCCAACTGAAAATTTGGTATCAAGGCATTAATAAAATGGAAAATATAGGAATAGGTTCCTACACCACAAAAAACAAGAGAAGGTCAACATTTTTTTTAAATCTGAAATTAATAGTAGAAACATGTGAAGCAATCTTGCATAAATAAACAAAAACATTTTGAATTTTCTAAAAACCCAATTGAAAATACATCCAAGAATGTTGTTGTTGTTTTTTTAATTTCATCACACTTGAACTTTTCTCTGGATCTCACTTTAGTGACCAAACATATAGATACAATGGGCCCTTGATATCCATTGGAGTTTGGTTCTGGGACACACACTCACAAACCCAGGGATACCAAAATCCATGGATATTCATATCCCATTATATACAACAGTGTAGTGAAATTGTATCCCTTATATAAAATGGCAAAATCAAGGTTTACTTTTGGGAATGTATATCTTTTTGGAATATTTCCAAGATGTTGATGATTAAATCTGTGGTTAAAGAGTCCATTGCTATGGAGGGCCAACTGTATAAGCTTTTTGAATATGCTGGGCTAGCTGGTGAGGCAGGCTTATCTGCTTTCCCTTTTACTCTGTGTTTTGCTTTTCACACATAGTAAAGGATTCTGATGGTAACTGCTGTTTGCTTGCCTGTTGTAGACAGGCACACATGACTACAAATAGCATTGGTTGGAGCAGAATGCTGCTCTTTCCCAGATCAAGCTTTATTGCATTGTTTACTGGACACAGGCTACTGCAATGTGGTTCGGAAGGTCTGTGTTACTCCCACCCTTCTTCAGCATCCGTCCAATGCTAATGTTGCAATTTATTTATTCATTTTATTTAAAAAACACCTTAGGGGTGGAGGAGGAAAGGGGCAATGGGTGGGTGAGCATAAAAAGACTCTGGAAATTATCACATGGTTTTTAAACTGCAATTTAGTTGTATAATAGCACCTTTTGAGATACTTATTACATGATGCCACCTTCAGTCCGTAGCTGCTGTGTCTGCAGTGTGTGGTTGGGGCATTCCTTTTCAGTGATGAGGGAATACTGTCAGTATGCTACCAATTGCATAGGAGTTCCATTAATCTTCATATGTGAAATATTGCTGCCCCAGCAGTTGCAATATTGGCAGTCATGTGGTGTCCGAGTCTTCTCCTCTCCCCCTGTATCATCTCCACCTCACTATTTCCAACCAGCCTGGTTTAATTTTATTTTATTTTTTGTATTTCTTTTCTTTCTTTTTCTTTTTTCTTTCTTAAATAAGATTAGCAGTAGCAGTACTCTGGAACTGCACTAAAAATTGTGTGAAAATCAAAATAAAATAAAATAAAATAAAATTAACCCCAAAGGAATTCAGGGTATGGAATAGGACAGGGAGGCATGGTTAAGGAGAAGCTCAATGACAGCAACAGCCCCAGTCACACAATTGACAAGACAAGCAATAATGGCTGCTCAGAAACAAGTATAAATCTGTTTTCTTTAACAAGCATGGTTGGGATGAGCACGGGGCTCATGTGACAATATCCTACCTAAAAAGGACTTTCTTTGTCAGAGACTTTGTTGACTGAAACATACTCCATAAATAGTAAATACATAAGTAGTTACAGATAGATCTATACAGCATTCATCATTTTCCTAACCCTTTTATTTTATTGACATTTTTGACACCATAACTCATCCAGCATTTAATATCAGAAGTATCCCTTCAAATAAAACCTTCATACAGGTTAATATGTGCATATGGGCCCATTCCAGAAAGATCATCAGATCTGTTCGTTAGTAGCTCATGACTGGATTGATAGCAGATTGTCCGATCTGTCTAAAGAGATGCTTAGAGCCATGTGTTGGACTTGCTCTGCCACAGTTCAGCAGTTTGACATATGCTTTGGTTCATGATTGCACACAATGACACTTCTTTTCTTCACTCTCCACTAGAAGATGGCCTGACCAGCCAATAAGACAGTCACTGACCAAGCTGCTAGAGAAATCCTTCAGGATGGCAGAAGGAAGCTTGATAGGAGGGTTGAGATGACATGACAGGAAAGTTCTGGAAGGGATAAGGATGGCAATGGGACAACCTATGGGGATCTTAATGCCCAAGGTTTCACCCACCCCTACAGCAAAACATTATCATGCACTTGCAACTACAGAAGAGTACAGGAAGATGCACTGGGAGGAACTGTATGGTGCAAGCTGAGGCGGGAAATTGACAATTATATAAAGATGAATGCTAGCCTGGAAGAAGAGACTCCTCCCTCCATAACTGTCATATTCCAGCCTGCGAGGGAGTTGACCAGGCAGGCCCAGCTTCATCAGGGCTAGCCTAGAAGAAGAGACTCCTCCCTCCATAACTGTCATCTTCCGGCCTATGAGGGAATTGACGAGGCAGGCCCAGCTCCATTTGGGCTAGCGTGAAGAAAGAGGCTCCTCCCTCCATAACTATCATCCAACGGCCTGAAAGGGAGGGAATAGGCTGGCCCAGCTCCATCAGGGCTAGCCTGAAGAAGAAGAGCCCTCCTTCTGGTCCATCTGCCTTGGTCCAGGCCTCAGAGGGAGAAAAGAATGCTGGACCTGATTCCCCCCCTCTCACCATTCCCTTCTCCTTTTGTCTCATGGCTTTTAGATTGTAAGCCTGAGGGCAGGGAACCATCTATTATCCCCTCCGTTGTAAGCCGCCTGGATTAAATAATAATAATAATAAAAGTTTTATTTGTATACCGCACCTTCCTTAGATCAGGGCGGTTTACACACATTATACATATACATTCAATGAATTAAAACAAAACCACACAGTAAAAAATAAAACAGCTAAAACCCCATTAGCCCATTCTCATGGCCACGGAAGAGGAGGGAGGCCCTTAGGAATTTTTATGGGGGGAATGCTTGCTGGAATAAGAAGGTCTTCAGGTCCTTCTTAAATTGGGCCAGGGAGGTAGTTGAGCGGAGCTCGACGGGCAGCGTGTTCCGTGATTGGGCGGCATACAAATAAATCCTATTATTATTATTATTGTTGTTGTTGTTGTTGTTGTTTTATTAATTGACTGCATTTCTAAATTGTCCAGTAACAATTTACACAATTCCTGACCAAGAAATGAACAAAAGCTCACATTTCTTGAGGCATTTAAATATCTCCTATTGCCTTCCCAAATATCCTGAGGTGTGTTTTATACCATTACTATGAATCATTATTAAGGAGTAAACATGGGAATCCCTGAATGGCAACAAGGCCTCAAAGAGTTTGCTTTGACTGTGAAATGTTCCATTGGCTTTCTTGTTCAGTACACACTGTTTAGATTTAACATTAGCCACATTTAGTCATCATAAAAACATAGCTTTTCCACTAAAAATAATTGAAATCTGATTTTTATTATAAAAAATGGCTGTTTATCTTGTGTGATAAACACAATGCACGTATCACGATTGGTTCGAAAAGTTGAAACACTCCAGAACAGAGACATTTACAGAGCTCTTTTTCTTTATCCCCACCCCACTCTTTAGCAAAAGTCAAATACAACATAACAAATACATCCTGTAAAAAGCTTGGCATAGTGACTAGCCAGATACCTGTGTTATATAAATCCTTTCATTGAGAAGTTTATGACATTTTAGTTAAGAGCTTCATTCAGTTTGACGATTTTGGCAGCAGCCAATTATGACATTAAACAGGTCATAGAGTTTAACCTAAGGCCTTAAATTATTTCTTCTTCTTTTTGAATGATTGATTTGTGCATTTCCTCCCCTCCCTTCCACATATTGCAACATCCACCCAGTATATATGGAATTTGAAAGTCTCATCCCTTTTAACTGCCCTCTTTTCACATGTAAGCAGTGATGCTTGTCTTTTATTTCCCAAATGTCTCGGGTTATGTAAAATAATCAATAAAAACCAATCAGGACTTATATGGGTTGATACAATTGTCTGCAATGCCACTGTCGGGAAATAACAGACTGAATAAAAATTGCACAAAAAAGCAGAGACAGTGGGGGAAGTGTCCTTGGATGCCATTTTCTCACAAACAAAAAGATCCCACCATTGGCCATTGAGATGCCATGTTCCTTGATTAATAGCCAGTTCCCATAGTACTACTCTCATAATAAATAGTGGTGGTTGAGCAAAAGACCTCTGATAGATCATGGCAAACTGGTAGGGCCCTCTGATTGCCATTTTTCTAATCTGTTCCAAAGATTCACTGGATGAGAGGGCCAAATCCTCTCCAGGGTAGTGCTATTTGTCATCTCTTTATTGAGGACTCTGCTCCAGTGTAGGAAAGAGGTTTAAGTGCTTCTTCACAGACGAAGCTAACATGTGTGGGTATATATTTGTTTACGAAAAAGAGAAAAAGAAGCAGATATATCACAGATGAGCAGTTTAATTGCAGTCACAAAATAAAAATGTGGATTTCTGTGCAAGTTGGTATCCAAATTTCTGTTACCCTTTAAAGAAATGTGTAAATAAGACTCCTGATAACTCATTACTTTTGCTTCTTTTGCTAATTTGCTCCCTTTTAATCTTATGTTTCTTATGTGGACACTGCAATACTACAACCTTAATGTATTCCTTGTTGAGAATGGGATTCCTCCCTACCCACAATAAAGAATATGGAGTTCTTGCTGCAATTTAGCTGTGGAAAATTTAATCTAGCCTTAAATAAGATACCACACAACTGCCCATACTGTTGTAAAATGTTTAGTTTCCATTGTATGCACTAGTATTATACCACAGATCAGGCTTCCACAGAAGGGGTAGAAGTATGTACTGTGGCACACTGCTTGTGCATACAATGCAAACCCGATGTTCTACAACAATATGGGCAAATGTGTGGTTACCTCATTTAAGGCTAGATTCCTGCAATATACTCTTTCATGCATCAAGGCACTGACTGTGACCATCCAGATCCTGCACTTGCTGCAAAAAAGGGACCCTGACTTTCAAAGAGAGTTGAGCTTCCGAGACCATATTACACATTACTCCAGCATTAGCATTGGGTCCATATTATCTTCCAGACACAAAATGTGTTGCTTGTGAACTATGAACCCCTACATAAATAGCTTCATTCCGAGATACATTGGAATATGCAGGCTGATATTCTCCAATCATCTATGGACCAGAACTGCCACTCACCCCAGCCAGCCTAGTCAGGTATGGTAGGAATTATAGTTCCAAACATCTGTATGGCAAAAACTTGTGAAAAGCTGATTTAGAGGTTATTTGTTCCTTTTCCACTCATTTCTGATAAGAACTGAATTAGCATACTTAATGAAGTATATTGGTTAGAGTTCCATATTGGCATTTGCGAGGACACACCCCCCCCCCCCCCCGTTCAAATCCACACTTGGCTATTAAACTCCCTGATTGAACTTTGGTCAGTCACTCTTGCTTGCTTGCTCCTTCATCTGCCCATGTTTGGGTAGAAGGAGCAAGTTACACCATCTTAAGCTTATTGAAATTTTCTAGTATATTATAGAAACGTAGCAAATAAATACCACATTTAAACTAGATTTAAACAACTAATGTAGCTCCCCTGCCCAGGGAGAGAACAAACCTTATCAAAGGCACTAGCATTGTTAAAACCTATCTGTTTACCCTAGCTTTTGCCAGTTTAGGATTAAAGGGGTGGAGAATGACCCAGGCTCCAGAAGTGTCTAAATGTAAGTGCCCATTGCGTGTTCCATGTGGGATGAAGGCAGAAATTCCCTTTTACACATGTAAGAAGGAAAAAAGCAGCAATAGACAGCTGTCACATCTTTTGAAGCCACACCAAACAGTGTTGCTCACCTCTTCATTCCTTGGGAAACAGTTTGATAATATTGGAGGAACTATTAGTGTTACCAGTCAGCTCATGCTTGGAACATTCCCGCTCTCTTTCCCAGTGGCGGCTGGTGGCCTCTATGCTAGGTAGAGAATCTACTTTGAGCTTTAGTCTGGTCTTTAAAGTAGTTGTCCATGGTGCTGAACCCATTTTCAGGGACCGTGCTCAACCCCATGCACAGGGTGCCATTGGCGTGCTTGCATGCCATGATGACATCTCCACAGTGCAGTTCTGTTTGGGTGCTGCGCTGTGTGGATGTCATCATGGTGCACCCCATATGGATAGGTGCACATGATGATGGTGGCCAGAGAACACAGTAGGGTTGCTGAGCATGTAAATGCTCACCCCCCGCACACCCCTAGTTTGGGCCCAGGCCGGCACAAAGTGCCCATCTGTACGGGCTCATAGTTTCTTTAAAGTCTGGACTAAAAGCCATAGTGAGTTCATTGTCCATTGATGTGGAAAGTACTAGAATCCAAAACAGAACTCTTGGATTCCTCTTCCCAAATAATTTCACCTGCCAAGTTCTGAAAATATATGTGGTCCATCATATAAATGGACACTCCTCTACTAATAAAAACTGCAAAGGTGAATAAATGTAAAAAATATATATGCAGAAGGGTGTTTTTTAATATATAGTTATTCACATTGTACATTAATTATAAGCAATATGTTAATTTTAAGAGTTTACTAGTTTTAGCCCTCCCAACACACAATCTCTCTCAAATCTTTTGTGCATACTTATACTTTTTTATAGATAGATAGTACAAAGCATAGATAATAGATGTCTCTAAAAGTAACTAGTGAAATTTTGCATTAGGATAATCTGTCACCCATTTCCATTTCTTCTTCGTCTTCTTCTTTCCTGTTGGAAAGAAAGCATAATCAAAAGCCTAAATGACAAAGAGTTGACAGTAAGATTCTGTAGTAAATGATTCCAGAGTCGCTGGCCTGCGGAGATGCTGAAGAAGTCCCCAGCAGACCTGATTAATTCCAGTTTCTCCAGCTGCCAGGGGAGCAGAGGCTAAGCAGTTTCACAGAGAGGAGCCTATTACCACTACTAGGCTGAAATAGATCTAATCAACTCACAGCCGCTCAAAAGAAAACTTTACAGGTTTAGCTCACTAAGGCAGTGCTTTAAGATGACTACAAAGGATCATGGGAGTCTGAAATCATTTAGTTTTTATTGCAGCTTAAGGAATTTTTTTCTTCTGTATGGTTAGGCCATGCTAATTTACAATGACTTCTGTGTTATGTTTCATCATTTGGACAGAGTCTCCATTTTGGGCAGCTATTTCAGTATGTTCAGTTTTATTGTTCTGGCCACCTCACCCCAGTAAAAGCCCCTCAAAGTTTGTGATCATTTGTGTTGTGTAAACCATTGTAGATCATAGAATGCTAAAATTGGAACAGACCTCAGGGGCCATCCAGTCCATACCCCTGCATACAGGGAGACAAAATTAAAGCATCTGCAACAGATGGCCATCCAGCCTCTGTTTAAAAACCTCCAAAGGATACTCCACCAGACTCTACACTGTGTTCCACTACTGAACAGCGCTTACGGTCAGAAAGTTCTTTCTAACGCTGAGATGAAATTTCTTTTTCATGTAGTTTGAATCCATTGCTCTGGAGCAGCAGAAAACAAGCTTGTTCCACCCTCAGTATGACAACCTTTCAAATATTTAAACATGGCTATCATGTCACACCTTAATCTTCTCTTGTGAGGCTAACCATACTCAGCTCCCTAAGCCGGCCTCTTAGGGCATGGTTTTCAGACCTCTAACAATTGGGTAAATGTAAAACAGGTTGGCAATGCTTCTGAAAAAAAGAAGCAGCTATATCTTTCAAACACAAAACATGATACTTGTGTTGGACACAAGCCAACCAAAGTTGACGATGTTTTGCTGCCATTTATTTCCATGGCAGATAAGGTCAAGTTAATCAATCGAAGTTAAATGGGTTTAAATTTGGCTGGATCCTTGTCAATTTGAATAGATTTTCAATTATTCTTTTATTTTTTTTCTCACTGAACAAATAATTTGATAGACCCTGAGCAAAGTCTGTTGCCAAATGAGATTGGAAATGAGCTATTTTATGGGATAAGAGGAAGTAGGAATGAATGTAATAGACATACCGGCCAAATGGAATGAGATATCTATAACTGTTGGCCAAAACATCTTCAGAATATTCTACTTTGCTATTTGCTCAAACTCAAATTAATTCAATAATGATTGATAAACCAAATTTGTTCTCCATCATATCTTGATGAAGAACCTGTTCACCCTCTGTCACTCCTATAATCTGCACAAAAATAATAATTGAAAATTAACAAAACTAGTTTTAGATGTAAGACGTTAGATAATTGTTTGCTGAGGGAATTGTATCCTACAGGTCTATATCCTCCTTTTCCCCTCCTCTCTCATTTTTGCAAGACTCTAAGCTAGACCATCAAAATAATATATATTCAATCCTTGGTTGTCTGTACATTTTTCCTCCTTTAGCATGTCAGAGCATTAATTTTATTCTAATTGTCTTCCTCAGGAAAACATGTAATGACATATTGTTCCAAAATGAACTGCATCGGACTACTAGATGGAGGGTTTCACTTCTAGTCAGATCTGAAGAGAAACATATGACTGGAAGTTAGTAGCATTAAATTATTTGATGCAAAAAACAAACAAACAAACAAACTGAACAACAACAGTTGAAAGGGGAACTTATTAGGTTAGAAGACTTCTCTTGCTGCAGTTGTTTTTATTATCTATGAGTTGCTGTGTGCCTTCAAGTAATTTTTGGCAAGATTTGTTAAGAGGGAATTTGCCATTGGCTTCAACTGAGGCTGATAAAATGTGCCTTGCCCAAGGTTACCCAGTGGGTTTCCATGACCAAATAGGGATTTGAACCCTGAAGGAATGAGAAAGGAATATTGCCAGGTGTGCGGTTTCCTCATTATTTTTACTTGTCTGAATATGGACAGAATTTTTACTTTAATTCTTGGAAATAAGATCGTTTTTAATTTGCTTTGCATTGACCACCCTCTGACTTTTCCAAAATGTAAAGGCACAAAATATGTAGTCTAGAAAGGTATTTTTGAAAACAAAATTTCTAAAAACATGTTTCTTTCACTATAAAATACTTTTCAAGATTAATCTCAAATTAGTTCTTAAAAGTGGTTATGTGCCTTTAATTATGCAGAATGTACACAAATTTAATGAGTTTTTAAATATTAAAACTATTCTCTATTGTCACTACTGTGAGCTCTTAATTTACAGAGCAATTAAGTCAGGACCCTCATTTATCAGTACATGTGTGTTTGCTGAAAATGCAGTCAGTTTTTATTAATTGATGCTATAGAAATACGGAGGTAAAATTAATGTGCATGCTTCAGAGGTCATGCCGGCAGTAGTGGGTAGCTATCAAGGAGCAAGACGTGAGATAAATAAGTAACTGCTGTTCAATGATTACACTAGAGATATCAGAAATATGAAAAGGTGCAGTAGGTACACCCTTAACCAAAATGCTCACAAGCACATGTCCCTTTAAGCAACCTCTGACAGGCATCTGTCATGATGGGACCTAAGTACATCCCAAGGTTGGGCTCTGGTTACTAAAATGGAATATAACAGATTTCCCAAATCCAGTGCACTACAAATATTCTGAGTTAAAGCTGCAATCATCTCTGACCATTGGGCATATTGGCTGGAGCTGATAAGCATTGGAGTCCAGTAACGTATGAAGGATACTCTCTTGGGAGAGGGTAAGCTTCATCCGATATTACATATGCTTTTTTTAAAAAGCCATTTTAAAATATTCCAATTCTGACCATACATGTACACTCTTAGTCACATTTGGTGGCAAAATGAGAATAGGCTTATTTGCCATTTCCTCTCAGGCTATTTCCTTTCTTGATCACCTTCTGCTAGCAAGCAAAGAGCTTTTTCTTTGTGGTCTTTGTCATTTAATCTAAACTGTGGTGATCAGGGCAGGCCCCATTTTTATTTTGCATTCCTTATTAATTGTTTTTGAATTGCCTTTTAAGTTGTGTTTTAATTAGTCCATTTTATTTTTAAAAAATTATACTTGTTTTATTTTGTTAAAGCCAAAGCAGCCTGAAACCACTTCTTTTTGCCCATCTGTTTGAGGCCATAGACCATGGAATGCAAGAGGACAATATGGCCAAATGATAGCACACAAGAACAGTCACGTCTTTCCACTGTACAGTCATGTCAACCATTACGACATTGTTATATTCATTCTTCTTCAAATAAATTTCCCAACCTCTAGCTGGGAGTCAACTGTGTGAGTGCTATGTTAACTTACTTTGCAGAAAATACCATGCAGGAGCATGGCTAGGATCATAAGACTTGGAGCAGAAAGGTGCTTGCCCTGGACTTTTATACTTATACTAGAACAGTTCTATTGCATCAGTTGTGGAATGGTGAGTTATCACTCAGGTAAATCCCGCTCTTCTCCATTGACGCCCCCTTGTCGTGGGGGAGAGGCTTCCGTACCCTAATGAAATTGTGAGCTATGCTGGCGGTGGTATAATAGCCAATGGTAGGTCCTCCCATGCCAGACAGGTCACAACCGAAGGGTCTGACCAAGAGCGCCAAAGGACAGGATGGGCTCTCTAGCCTTATGGCAACCATCCTAGGAGAAGGAAAACTCTAATCCCAAACCCGGGCAGATGGTGCTCGCCTAACCCTTTAAGGTCAACCATCTAAGAGAAGGAAACTCTAATCAAACCTACGACCCAAGGACCTCGCTGCCACCATCCATGCTTGTCAAGGCCTCAGCAGATGAACCTCTGGTTAAAAGGGTGAGGCCAGTTCTGTGCATGCTGCACTCCACCAGAAAAATCCATTGCACAGGCTCGAAGGATACATCCAACTTCCGAAAAATCCCTGTAGTGATAGGTGTGGGACAAAACGGCAAGTATAAAGATGCACTGGAAGCCGACTGATCTGGGGGATGACAGTCTGTTCAGCAGCATCCTGAATGACCAAGCAGCCTTTTTTAAGGAGAGCACTGCTTGCTCCATATTGAGAGGGGCCTAGAAAAGGTGGCCTAACGAAAGCTCATCTCCATCTACCCAGTTGGCTAGCCATGGCCAACAGGCATCTTCTGATGTGGTCAAACAAAGACCAGCCTCCAAAGGTGCAAATAGACTAATGCTTGCATGCTGGAACATCAGAATCATGCAAGATTCTGCAGACAGTGGACGTCCTGAGCGTCCTTCTGCTCTAATAGCCCATGAACTGTCATGACTTAACATTGACATCGCTGCTCTTAGTGAAGTTTGTCTCCACGAGGAAGGCAGCCTTAAAGAACACGGTGCCGGCTACACACTCTACTGGTCTGGCAAACCCCAAACTGAAAAACATCTTCCAGGTTTAGGCTTTATGATCAAAAACTCCATTGCCTCCAAACTCGAAACCTTGCCAACAGGACACTCTGATCACATTATCTCCTTACACCTCCCAGATGTTGTTCTCTTCAGTATATATGCCCCAAGTATCAAGCCGACCCTGTGGAGAAAGACAATTTCTACTCAGACCTATGCCACCTTATACAAAAAGTCCCTGCAGAAGACAAAATCATTATCCTTGGGGACTTCAATGCCAGAGTAGGAAAGAAGTTCGAAACCTGGAAAGGTGGTTTAGGCAAGCATGGTGTTGGTAACTGTAATGATAATGGACGCCTCCTGCTAGAGTTTTGTGCAGAACAGCAGTTGACTATTACAAATACTATCTTTCAGCAGAAAGATGCATCCCCAATCCAAACACTGGCACCTCATTGACTATATCCTAGTGCACTAGAGAAATATTCCTGATGTCTGTCATACTCGAGTGATGCCCAGTACAGAATGTCAAATGGATCATCGCCTTGTAAGATGTAAACTAAATCTTCATTTTAAGTTTAAACCTAACGGGGGGCATCCTAAAGAGGAGACTCCAAGTCAACAGTCTTCAACAAGCTGCCATGAGAGACAACTTCCAGGCAAATCTGCAAACAAAACTTGAAGCCCATCCTGTAGACTCTTCTCCTACAGCACTTTGGCAACATATCAAAAACAGCATCCTGCAATCTGTGGAAGAATACTTAGGATTCTCCCTCAAGAAAAATCAAGACTGGTTTGAAGAAAACAACCAAGAGATCCAGGAGCTGTTGGCAAAGAAAAGAACTGCTCACCAGGCACACCTCGCCCAGTCATTTTGCCATGTAAAAAAAAAAAAGCAACCTTTCACCTCACATGTAGTCAACTCCAACAAAAATTCCAAGACATTCAGAACAAGTGGTGGATCAATTTAGCAGAAAAGACACAACGTTGTGCAGATCTGGGTGATTCCAGAGGATTTTACAAAGCTCTTAAAGCAGTGTTTGGACCTACATATCAAGTCCAAAGCTCCCTATACAGTACAGATGGTCAAACACTAATTACAGATAAAGCTTCCATTCTGAACCAATGGGCTGAACATTTCCAAAGCCTCTTTAGTGCCAACCGAGCAGTCCAAGACTCAGCTATTCAACATATGACACAACAACCGATGAAAAATGAATTGGACATAGCTCCCACTTTGGAAGAAATCCTTAAGGCCATACAGCAGATGAAAAATGGTAAGGCAGCCGGGATTGATGGAATTCCACCTGAAGCTTAGAAACATGGAGGTCATGTACTCCATGCTAAACTCCACGAGCTCCTTGTGAGTTGCTGGGGAAAAGGTGAACTGCCATCAGATCTCCAAGATGCAGTCACCATCACCCTGTATAAGAAAAAAGAAGCAAAATCCGATTGCTCAAACTATCGAGGTATAACACTGCTCTCCATCGCTGGAAAAATCCTTGCAAGGATACTCCTGAACAGATTAGTTCCTGCTGTTGCAGAAGAACTTCTCCCTGAAAGCCAATGCGGCTTTAGAACTAATAGGAGCACTACAGATATGGTATCAACTGCAAGAGAAATGTAGAGAGCAGAACAAAGGACCAGAATCTAAATATGTTTCTACTTCCCAAAAATCATATAGTATAGCTGCCACCAGACTATGGAATGGACTCCCAGAGGAGATCCGCCTTGCTACATCCCTGGAAACCTTTAGGAAGGCAGTTAAGATGGAGCTTTTTCAACATGCATACCCACCTGACCTTCTATGAATTACAGACTGTTTCTGTATGGAACGAGAGCATCTGACCCCATCATTGTTGATTTTATGTTTTTAACTGTGGTTTTAGCTTGTGTGGTAATAATATTGTAATGTTTTAATTGTGTTTTTTAAACTCTGCTGTGATCCTGCCTCGATCCAATTGGGAGAGGCGGGAAGATAAAAATAAACTCTATTATTATTATTATTATTATTATTATTATTATTATTATTATTATTATTAGTCAGATATGCCGATGCTCTCTCGGAGCCCTAACTAATGGTGTGAAACAAGGTTGTGTTCTCGCTCCAACTCTATTTACAATCTCCATCAGCATGATGCTCCAAAGGGCTACAGCAGATCTCGAAGAAGAAGATGACATTTATGTACACTACTGTACTGATGGTAGCCTGTTTAACTTAAGCTGCCTGAGGGCTCACACTAAGACTCTAAACTATCTAGTCCATGAGCTGCTTTTTGCTGATGATGCTGCCCTTGTTGCCCATACGGAAGCAGCTCTGCAGCGCCTAACATCTTGTTTTGCTACAGCTGCAGAGCTCTTTGGGCTGGAAGTCAGTCTGAAGAAAATGGAAGTTCTCTACCAGCCTGCACCACAGTAAGAACACTACCATCTCCACATCACTGTAGGCAAATCTGTGCTTAAG
>NC_056524.1:103418957-103546110 GCF_019175285.1 Sceloporus undulatus
GCCCTCGTTGCCCATACGGAAGCAGCTCTGCAGCGCCTAACATCTTGTTTTGCTACAGCTGCAGAGCTCTTTGGGCTGGAAGTCAGTCTGAAGAAAATGGAAGTTCTCTACCAGCCTGCACCACAGGAAGAACACTACCATCTCCACATCACTGTAGGCAAATCTGTGCTTAAGTCCATCCAGCAGTTCACCTACCTGGGAAGCATCATCTCCTCAGACGCCAAGATTGATAAAGAGATCAGTCACAGACTAGCAAAGGCATATAGTGCATTCAGAAGGCTTCACAAAAGAGTCTTGAGTAACAAACACTTGAGGCGAAGCACCAAAATCAGTGTGTATAGAGCCATTGTACTGTCTATTCTCCTTTATGGGTCTGAGACATGGGTCACCTATCGCCAACACCTATGACTCCTCTAACGCTTCCATCAGTGCGGTTTACGCACAATTCTGAATATACACTGGACTGACTATGTGACAAATGTTGCTGTCCTTGAGCAAGCAGGGATCACTAGCATTGAGGCCATGCTATTGAGGACGCAGCTGCTCTGGGCAGGACACATTTCTAGGATGAAGGACCATCGCCTCCCAAAAATAGTATTCTATGGTGAACTCACCATGAGTCAGCGTAAGAGGGGCACTCCAAAGAAGAGATACAATTACTCCCTGAAACAACATCTCAGGCTCGGCCAAATTGATCACCAACAATGATCCACCCTGGCCTCGCACCAGGAGGCATGGAGACACACTATCCACGATGCTGCAGCCTTTTTTGAAAGCTCACACCAAACGAGTCTCAAAGAGAAACGACAATGCAGAGAGAACCACAACCCGGAAACATCACCCAAGGAGACTTTCTGCTGTGCTTTCTGCAACAGGACTTGTTTATCTTGGATTGGCCTTTTTAGTCATCAACGCGTTTGTATAAAGCGTGGGATGAGTCCTTCCTGAATCTTCGTTCACGAAGAAAAGCCAGAGAGAGAAATCCCACTGAATCCCTGCACCTACTCTAGTTGGGACTAACAGGAGGCTCTGGACAAAAACTGTGCTGCAGAAGGTAAGGAAATAGAGGCTGGCTTTAGAGGCCTCAGCATCAGATGATGGCACAAACATGTTTGCTGCTGCACTATTGTCTCACTGATAAATAGTGACTTACCCAGGGCCTTAGATGATCTGGGATTGACTTTTCCAAGCAATGTGATGTTTCTTGGAGAATAATGATTTGTGAAGTGGAGGATGTGCATGTAGAGGATAACCAGGTGAATAACAGGTACTGGGAGCATAGTGTCCATCCACCATCTCACTACTAGAGTTGCACAAATGACAGAAGATATTGGTAATATATGTTACTCAGCATGTAACTGACTCTTAATTTCATCCCCCCCCCCAAAAAAAGATCATCACCCTCATAAAACAAGTTAATTGGTTAAAAAACATTGACTGAACTTCCTCCTGTATTTGCTATGTGCATCTGTTCTTTTATGTTCATTTTCATTTTTTAAATACAGAGATACATGGAATATAACCTGTTTTCTGAATGAAAGACATTGTAAAAACTATTTCTTGAATTAATTTTGGGACACACGTGCATACCTCTCTTGAAATATTACTTCCCTCCACCCATCACAAATTTCCGTGTCTTCCCAAAGGAGGATACTCAGGGCCCAGCTCTGTAATGTCTTTTCAGTGCAAATGATTTCTCCGCTGAAGAAATAAAGCGATCCTCTCCATTCCCAGCAGTTAAGGTTAAAGAGAATGCACCAGGTTCTAAATCTCTGCTGCTAACACTCTCTCTTGACCTTTGATCTGCCTGAACACCACTAAGTTTGATGGGACCATGCCAAGCCATCTTGTGTAACCCATAAGATGGTTAATATACTCCCATTTCTCATCCAGACAGCCAACAGAGGCAAAAAAGGCAGCAGGGCAACGAATGCTGTCTCCAGCAAATGCTTAGTAATAAATTGCTCTTTCAGCAGTGCACAAGACAGATTTTCCTTCCTTCCTTTTTTTTTTTTCTCTCTCCTTCTGTACTCCTTTGCTGAGGTGTCACCAATGGGAGGCTTGCTTCCCCACCTGGCCCTGGCTGACTGTGCCCATAAATTTAGCCTATGCCCGTGCCTGTGTCTGTGTCTGTTTACAGGTCGCTGATGGAATACTAAGGCGGGTGCATTTTTAAAGCACTGGGTTGATAATCATGGTAATTGATGTTTGAAGCTGTGAGCTCCGAAGAGCATAGGGGTCTCTTTCTCCCAGTGAGGCCCTGCTCCATATTATCAGTCCATTCCATAATTAAATATCACTCTTTTACAATATGTTTCAGGTTCCTTAATGAGTCTAAAGCAGAAATAGTCACCTCTTTCCCCTCTGAGCTTTATTTGCTTGTTATTAAACAATGTTATTGAGCTGCCTCCTTTCTCTCTGTTGCCAAATCTGCATCATTTCCGTTTTATAATTGTGCAATTAGAGTCAGTGCTTTGCTTTCATACATCAGCAGGACCTGAGCGTGAGTGAACGAGAGAGGGAGAGAGTGGGGGAATGAGAGAGAGAGAGAGAATGAGGTGCTCACAGACAACTCAAATGCATCTTATTTTCATTAACTACCAGATTTTGCAAAATGAGAAGCTATTTATCATGATCGGTTTTCTACCTCCAGTCACCTACACTCCAGTCTCCACCCCACTCTTGTGACTTCTGCGGTGACCTTGTGCTGTTTTGCCAAAGTGTTCAATTGTTGTTTTTCTGGGCCTGCATAATTTGGTACTCTTCCCTAACACACTCTCTCTCTCTCTCTCTCTCTCACACACACACACACACACACACACACACACACACATATACACACTCCAAAAGCAAAAACTCTGTCAATTATATCTAAGACTAATTTGTATACTTTGTTTCTCCTGCTCTGCAACTCCGTCTAATTTCTACAGATACCATTCCTCCATGCACACTGTCTTTCTCTCTCACACACATACAAATGTGCACACTCTCTGATATACACTCACACCTTTTTGTCTCCCTTTCTTTCTCTCTCTCTCTCTCTCTCTTTTGCACACACACACTCATGCGCACACCCTTAAGCTGGTCTAAGCAGTGTATTAAGTAGCTGAAGAAAATCCATTCACATTCTGCTGTGTCGCTTTCTTCTCAAGTCATGAACCCATCACAGACTTTTTCTAGCTGTAGGTTGCCACGGTGAAGATTTACAATGCCAGTTATTCATACATCTGCCTTCTCTCTTTTCCCCCCTTATTCTTAAATCCCTTGGGCGAGGGCAACCTTGATACTGAGACTCGTAAAATTCATGCAGGCTTATCATCCTTGGTGAAGGCTTCAGGCATGCATTACTGTATCCAACTGCCTGCTCACCGCCATGACAGAACTAGGCCCATAGCTTTTCTTTTTAACAGGGTAAAGGGAAGGAAATGTACCATTGTGCTAAAAAAGAACAAGAAGCTTGGGTTATATCCCCCCTTCCAAGTTTTATCTCTTTTCCTTAATGAATTTTAAATTTGTTTTAATTATGTGACTCTCTATGGAATAGCAGAAATTTAAACAGAAGCTCTGTTGCTGTAGTTGTTTAAAGTGGACTTTAAATTGTATGTAAGAATATTCCCCCCAAAAAAGAAGAAAAAAAGTCCAGTCTTTGAGCAATGTGCAAAATACATTATGAAGGCAGTCTCTGAAGTCCACATCAAAGTAACAAACGTAACAAACCTGGAATGAATTTTCGTGTGCATGTTTTAAAGACTTTTATTTTATTCCTTTTCCCCCTTTTAAAAATGTTACTGGCCCTATTGTGAAAGAATTAAAATAACTGACTTGGAATGCAAAATATGAATATATTCATCTGTATTCTGAAGACTGATAAAAGAAAACAATGGTACATTTCTATTACTAAACCACAATTGTATAATAAGTTTGCTGCTTTTGTCTATGATAAAGTTCTGATCCAGTCCTCAAGTTATGATCCTAAAACATGATTTTAAAATGTTTATTTTTACACTGGCTCTTTTTCATATAAAGGTGTCTTCTAATGTGTGGAAGGTGAGTCGTATTTTTGAAGAAGATGAAATGTTGGGTGATAAAAATGGTTGTTCTTTGCTATAGTTTCAGTGGGGGTATTTGGGGACATATAGAAAGAAACCTTTCCAGTCTACAATAGTAGCTTAGAGGCTGTACAGACTGGCGATAAACACCGGCATCAGGGGGGAGTGGGGGTGTGGTGACCACATTCTACACACTTCAACTCTGCCCCTATGTTGGCATGACACCATGTGCCCCACTGCACAACAGGAGGCATCATGGTGCTCCCTTGGCATCACGTGTAAACGGACTTCTCCAAAGGAGCACCAAAAAGCCACAGGATGAGCAGCTATAATGCCCTTTCTGCAGTGCTAAAAGGAGCCACTTTTTGTGTCTCCTTTTTGTACTGTGGAAAGGCCAGATCAGGGACATGGGTTGTGGTTACCATGGCCCTGATCCAGCTAGGAAAGGGGTGGTGTCAATTAGTCAATTGCTGCAAACTGAGTCAAAGTGCAAAACATAGTTAGCACTGAATTCAGCAGGAGGAAGTGGAGATACATAAATTCTAGGGTCTTTCTGTCTAAAATAGTTAGTCTTATATATTTTTCCTCAATAACTTTCCACACCCTCTTGACCACACCTTTTTTGTGGGTATTCTACATTTGTCTATGTCATGTCTATGTTGACAGGTCTAAGATTTCCATACAAGAGGTAAATACAAAGTCTCACAAACCAATACAAAACAAAGAAGGCAAAAAGATGCAAGTGGGGTTCAGAAAAACTGACAAAATTAAGCCTAACGGGTGGCCTGCAGCCGCCTTCAGCTGCGCCGGATTGGAGCTGCAGCAACTGCATGCCGTGCCCCCAGTCTGGTCTTTCACTGTCCATCTCTCACAACAGGATCTAGAAATGAGAAATACAATGGCATAGTGCCATGGCTTTAAAGTGCTCCTTTGGCACTGCATTGTGTGGATGCAGTGCCAGAAGAGCACTGTGATGCCACGCACTGTGTGGATTGTTGCGCAGCATGCCGGCATTAATGGCCAGTCTGCACAGGGCCTAAGAAATGTTTGTTATGTTTGATAACTGCCTTCCAGTTGACTTTGAACTATGAATAAAAGACCTCCAAATCACCTTGTCCTCAACTGTCCTGTTCAGTGGTTGCAGATGCATGGTTGATTTCTCTGATTGAATCTATCCATCTGGAATGTGGCCTTTCTCTTATCCTGTTGCCCTCATCTTTACCAAGCATTATTATCTTTTCTAGAGAATACTTTCTTCTTGTGATATGGCCAAAGTATGACAACCTCAGTATAATCATCTTTGCTTCTAGAGAGAGTTTGGGCCTAATTTCCTCTAGGACCCATTTATTGGTCTTTTTAGCAGTCCATGGCATTTGCAGACCTCTTTTCCAGCATCACATTTCAAATGTGTTGATTTTCTTCCTAACAGCTTTTTTCACTGTCCATCTCTCACAACAGTATCTAGAAATAAGAAATACAGTGGCATGGACATGCTTACATCTCTACAGATTACTAATCTAGATATTTTCTGAAAGCGGTTGCTGAAGCTAACTGGTTGTAATTGTTCACATTGATACGGATATCTGTAATCTTTCTCAGTAATGGCCAATTTGCTTTTTGCACAAGTTAGTCCCCATTGATTTTGATGTAGGGGACTAGTTAGTATGCACAAATGGCCTCCTTCAGCTTTGTGATCTTGGAATAGTCATTGGAGAGAAGCTCTTTATGAGTTCCATAAATGGATGGGAAGCTTTGCTGTGACATGCTCTGTATTCCCACCCCACTTCAAAGCCTACTCTTATCCTTTGTTGAATCTGACAAGAAAGCTGTATGTAAAAAAGTATAAATAGGGGGTTCCCAGTTATGCTGTGGAACTTTCTCCCCATTTTTTTACAACCATGTGACAACAGTTCTTCATGTGGGATGAAAATTCATGGTTCCTCATCATCACAAGCAAGAAGGAATAGTTCTCTCACTATTCTCCCCAATTACAAAATTTTTATGCAGTTTTCCAACACTGTTTACATTTCAAGAAGTATTTTGTGTAAAAATCAATATGCTTTGTCTGCACAGAATTTACATTTCCTGCACTGGGTACATGTTTTTCGTTCAGAAAAACCACATGAGTCCCAGTCCTGGGAAAAGAACAGGAAATAAATAAGGGAATTCATAAAGTGTGAAGAATTTTATGGGTGCTGCTAAAGGTGCAGGTAAAGATTTCCCCTTTGATGTGATTGTCTAGTCATGTCTGACTGTAGGGAGTAGTGCTCATCTTCATTGCTAAGCCAAGGGAGCTAGCATTGTCAAAGATGAACCCTTGTCATCTTTGGCCAGCATGACAAAATGCCAAGGTGCATGGAATGCTGTTACCTTCCCACCAAAGTTTATTTACTATTTATCTACTTACACTTTTATATGCTTTTGAACAGCTAGGTTGGGCAGAATCTGGGACTAGTGATGGGACCTCAGTCTGACACATGGCATTAGGGTCTTGAATTGCTGACCTGGCGACCTTGCAATTGACAGTGTCTTAACTGATAAGCCACCGCATATGGCTGCTGTTATTCTATGCAAAGCCAGGTTTTGAGAAAATGTCTATCATCAATAAAACTAATAAAAGAAAAACTTTTTTAATCTCTGTTATATATGTGGAGAATCTTTTAAGGATTTACAGTTGGTGTAAATATGCTGTAGATGAAACCTGAAGATAAGATGGTTTTACTCTCTGTTTTCCATGTATCTTCATAGAATAGGGGGCAGTGATAACTCTAGGTATCACTGGAATCTCTCGTATCCACACTGAACTACTGGGTTGGGGTGATAATCTATTTTTCTTTCAGAAAATGTCTTTATTCCAGTTTCATGTCTTTAAGTATTTCACGTTTGGGTCCAACCTATTTGAGGGATCACCTACTCCCATATAATTCACCCCGCACACTCAAGTCATCTGGAAGGAATCTATTGTAGCCTTTAAAAACCAGACTAAGTGCTACCTGTCAGAGGGCCTTTTCTGCAATTGCTCTCAGACTATGGAATGGCCTGCCAGCTTACACAGCTTTAAAAAAGGTGTCAAGACGGATCTCTTCCGGCACCCTTTCCTGAATAAAAGTGTCCAGCCACAGAATGATCACCCCTCACATCATGTATTAGCCCACCACTCTGTCCTCGTTATATTTTTATTGGGTTATTGATAGATATTGTAATTTTAATTGCATCATGTTTAATCCTGTTTTAAAGGGGGGGGGGAATTTGGGACATAATGTTGAATGTGGATATTTTAATGTGTTGTGAGCCACTTTGATTGTCTCGTCACAGAAAAGCAGGATAAAAATAAAAGTTTTATTTTATTTATTTATTTATTTATTATGCTGTCATGGAAATGGCTGGTATAATGTGTTCAGTACTGGAATAGTACATGCTCCTGAGTCAAGTATCACTGACTATCATGAGTAGCTAATAATAATAATAATAATAATAATAATAATAATAATAATAATAATATAGAATCATAGAGTTGGAAGAGACTGTGAGGGCCATCCATTCCAACCCCCTGCCATGCAGGAACTCTCAATCAAAGCATCCACGACAGATGGCAATCCAGCCTCTGTTTAAAAACCTCTAAGGAAGGAGACTCCACTACATTCCGAGGGAGTTTGTTCCACTGTCAAACAGCCCTTACTGTCAGGAAGTTCCTCCCAATCTTGAAGTGGAATCTCTTTTCCTGTAGCTTGCATCGATTGCTCCAGGTCCTAGTCTCTGGAGCAGCAGAAAACAAGCTAGCTCCCTCCTCAATATGACATCCCTTCAAGTATTTAAACAGCCTCTCAAAGCTTGCATCAAGGTACAATATGTTAAAATGCAAAGCACAATTAAAAAAGGTAACACATAAAACCAACAGTTAAAATGTAATACTATAAAAATGTATATGGCATAGTTTGCTTCTTATAAAGCTGCCTTTACGGCTCTGTGTTAAGGATGAGTCAGATAAGTGTATCCCATCAGAGTTATACCATCACCAGCTGAAGAGTCCTGAACTAATGAAGTTTGATTCATCTGGATGCTAAAAAAAATCTAATATGGACTAATCAGATCCACATGTCCCAAACGAATGTGCATATTGGAACATGAGTGATCCTTCACATTTCACAATCAGCCGTTTATTTTTTGTGATGCTGCTCATGCCTCAAACACATGACAACACATTTCAAAGTGCATATTTTATTATACAAATTGGTTTGGAAATTCATACTTTCAAATGTGTAAAATACATCAAATATAAATACATATTTTATAGCATAAGAGTTCCATATTCATATTTGAATATGAATTTCCATGCAGATCTTTTTATTTTATTTTTTAAAATCATCTATTTTTAAAAAAAATCATCATAGAAAATTGGGGCACAAAAGGACATGTGAATGGACATGTGTAAAACTGACACAGACCAAAAATGGCACCATCCTTCCATTGTGCCTGACTTTCCCAGCACTCCATAGCCCATGCTTATGTGTCTCTTCATCCACCTGAGTTTTTTGGAGGGATGCAGCTGAGGAGAGAGGTGATGAGAGCACTCCATTACACAAACCTTTTCTCCTTGTACATTTTCAGGACTAAACGTATAACTGCATTTTCTAGAGCAACATTCAGTTTGTAGCTTTTCATAACCAAAATATTTGGGTCAATGAGACATTTGTTTTGAACAAAAAAGTTTTCATGAAGAACAGAATATTACAGCTAGTGGTGTAAAAGAAAATATACTAACTTAATCTCTGCCACTGACATTGTGAATCCATAAATAACAAATAATTGTTAATGATGGATATTTTGGCTTTCTTGTTCTCACTTTCTGGTACTATGGCTGAACCAAACATACCCACCATTTCTGCACCACATATTCATCAGTGTCAAAAAAGTCTTCCTTTCAAAATAGTTCTCAGCAATATTGTTATATATAATTCATATCTTTGGAATCAGTATAATATGTCATATCATACAGGCTTGCATAGGCAAAATGAGTAGATTCTGCTCCTAAAGGAACTTAACAGCCTAATGCTGGTAAAAATGTTCACCATTCATTTACATTGCCCTCTCTTGCCCTTTCTTCATTGACTTTGCTTCCCCTCCGTGATCTCATTATCTAGTGGTTAGCCAATCTTATTGGCACTTAGATCATTTACCAAGTGATGCCTGATTGGCGGCAGATATCCATGTCACTGATCCAGGGAGCAGTACTAAGAGGACAAAAGGGGGCACACATGACCCCATTGGCCAACATGTGTGGGGATCACAAGGTCACATCAGCCAGCTTTCCTCCACCACCACCCTCACCAGCCATGCCTCCTGTAGGCTGCATTTTCAGATGCAGTTCCAGTTCATAAAGAATCCTACACACCTATCTCCTGCTTTCACTTTTGCAAGCAAGACCAAATAATTGCAGCAGTTTTCTCCCTGCTGTGTGAGAATATGACAGTGTCTACTCAGTTTTTGGTGACAATTTGTATGTTGGGAACTTTTATTTATTTATTTTCTAAAATTGATGAAAAAAGGCATTCATTTTTAGCACAAGAATTGTTTTAGCACTTAAATTTTTTTATCAAAGCAACATTTTTGTGCAGAAATCAGTATATTTTGTCAAAAACATAGAGGGAAAAAAGGGGGTTTTGTGCAATCACCCAGTTTTTTAAAATATACATTTTTTCCAAAACAAAACAAAACAAAAAATAATCTTTCAGCTATTCTCCATTTTCTCAGTAGTGTATCTCCAGTGTCAAGATGCTCTTTTTCACTAAAAATGGGAAAATTTATGAGAATTTACAACCCAACTATTTTTTTAGAGAATTCTCTGTGGGTTTAATAAATCGTTGTGAACGCTTTTTTATCTGGACTTCATTTTAATTTTTAAATTACATTTTTAAATTAAATTAACATTTTAAATTTTTAAATAAGCTGCTTTGAGTCCCTTGCCAGGAGACAGTGCAGGATTAAAAAAAAGAATGGAGGTATAAAGTTCCTTCATGGAAGGCTGGAGTACTGGACCAGTTGGTGTTCTCTTTCACACAGGTAAGCTATTAACATACACACCTGCACATGTGAGGGTCTCATCACCTGCTTTACATATCTTCCAAAAGAAGGACAGATAAGAGGACAGCCAGTGTGCACATCACAGTAGTGCTGGGGAGGCTGTTCAGCACATAAAGTTTTTATTCTTTCATTCATTCATTCATTCCAATATGGGACACAAGTGTCTTACAAGAATGATTTTTAAAAAAGAAAAAGCTAAGATAAAGATGAGGATAAACAAACTGAAACTGAATCCAGACAAATCAGAGGTGCTTTCTGTCAAGACTCCTAACCTGGGTTTGGAGCTGTGTTCACAGTTTGGGGTTGCTTCTGGATCCATTGCCCCAAGTGACACCTCAGATAGATGTAATGACCAGGAGTGCTTAGTATCAGCTTTAGCTGATACACCAACTGCACTCATACCTACAGCTGAAGGACCTAAAGATGGTAGTGCACACGCTGGTAACCTCAAGGCTGGACTTTTGCAATGTGCTGTACATTGGGCTACCTCTGTACCAAGTTTGGGAACTTCATCTAGTTCAAAACATGCACCCAGATTGATTACTGGGACAGCCAGGAGTGATCATACTAACTACACCAATATTAAAATCACTCAATTGGCTGCTAATTAGTTTCCAGGCAAGGTACAAAGTATTGGTTATTACCTTTAAAGCTGTACATGGTTTGGGTCCAGGTTACCTACCAGACTGCCTCCTCCTGTATAATCCTCCCCATACACTCAGGTTCTCTGGGGGACATTTACTCCAGTCAGCCAGGACTAGGTTGGCAACAGTCAGCCAGAGGACTTTTTGTTCAGCTACCCCAGATTGTGGGATGACCTGTTAGAAGAGTTGAATATACTGTCTCAGTTTAAAACAGCATTAAACACCAATCTCTTCTGGCAGGGCAGATGATTTTTAAAATTTAAATGATGAATATAAAATTGTGGATTGTTTTAATACATATGCTTCTTGTTTGTTCTTTTAAATTGGTGTTAAAATTGATTTTAACTGATGTTGCATTTTTAACTGGTGTTGTGCATTTGTTGGACTGTTGTTCCCTACCTCAATCTATAGGAAGAGGCTGGTAAACAACAACAACAATAATAATAATAACATCTAATGATCAAAATGTTTTTAAAAGAGTAAATAGGCCACCTTATTCAAGCACAAATAATTAAAAGCAGTATAAAATCTTTTTAAAAATTAACAATAGGGAGAACAACAAAAAGCCCTCCCTTGAGGAACCTAAATCTTGATTAGCTCATTTACTGGAGCCAATCCTGATAGGGCTCAATATAAACAACACTTTACATTGCGCAAACCAGTAGCCAGTGAAGCTGTTTTGACAATAAAGTTACAAGTTCTCTGTAACCAGCCCCAGTCTAGGCACAGCATTTTGGACATAGAAGAAATAACTGAAGAAATAATCCTGTTTGAGACCATTTTAACTGCCCTGGCTCAGTGCTAGGGAATCATGGGAATAGTAGTTTATTGTGGCGCCAGAGCTCTAACAGAGAAGGCTAAATGTCTCTCGAAACTACAGTTCCCAGAATTCCCTAGCATTGAACCAGGGCAGTTAAAGAGGCCTTAAACTAGATGATTTCTGCAGTGTGTTTTCGACCCTACTGAACTTTCCAAACAATTTTCAAAGGCAGCCCTATATAGTAATCCAAACAGGAGATAATCAAGGCATGGGTCCCTTTAGCCAGATCGATTATCTCCAGGAATGGGTATCCATGGTGCACTAATTTTAACTGTGGAAATGCCCTTTTTGACGTGACAGAAACTTGGGCCTCCAGGCTGAAACCCAAAAGTATACCCTGGAAGTACACCCATGTGCTACAAGCTGGAGATTCCAGAAGGAGTGGAACACTATGTAGCACAAGAATCCCTATGCCATGCTCTGCCTTTTGATGGCCCAGGTGTACCTCTGTTTTTGCTGGGTTAAGCTTCAGGTTGTTCACACGCTCATCTAGTTTCAGCAGGATTTTAAAATTAGGCCAAGGCTCTGAGTTGCCCAGCCCAGAAAGCCACACTGTTAATACATGAGGATGTATTCATTCTGAAAACTGGTGTTCTCAATATACACTCTCCCTGAGGATGCTGAAAAGCAGAACCATCTCAGTACAGTACAGTTTCCACTATCACTCCCTTGTTTATGTTCACAAGCTCTCCCAGAAGTATCTGCATCATGCCTCTGAGGTCTCCGCTTCCCATAATATGTAGCAGCAGGACAACAAAAAATGAAAGACTGGGTAAAAATAAGAGAGAAACCAGAAAAGGGAACAAACAAAGGCCATGAATGATAACAGCTACCAGTTTAGTACCTAAAAATCTTCTTTGAAATTATATGGATATGAGAGATAGAGTTGGATGCCATCAGCATATTGGTGATAGTGAATGCCAGAACTTTAGATAACTTCTTCAAGACGTTTCATATATAACTTGAACAGTGCTGGCAGGCTGGTGGTCCCCACAGGCCAATGACTAAGTTGTAGAACAAGAATTTCCCACCGCAAATGGCTGAGCCATGCCTCCAGAAGAACCAGAATATCATAAAACAGTGCTCTGAAGTTCCATTTCAGTAATAATAAATAATAATAAATTTTATTTATATACCGCCCTGTGGCGAACCAATCTGGGTGGTTTACAACATTAAAATAACATACAGCATAAAAACAATATATTTCCCTCCCCCCTTAAAAAGTTATTAAACTGCATATCTAAATTAAAACCACAATAACTAGTTAGAACAACAATAAATTAAACAAAATAATACCAACCAATAAACCACTGCAGCTTCAGTTCTAAAGAAAAGAAAAAGGGGCTTTGGAGACATTACTGAGGAGGGGGGAGATCCTGAGATCCTGAGGCCGGGATATTTCAGTCTGGGAAGGTCTGCCTGAAGAGATCCATCTTGACAGCCGTTTTGAAGCTGTCCAAAGATGTTAATTGACGGATCTTGTCCGGCAGGTCGTTCCAGAGCCTGGGGCCGACAACAAAAAAAGCCCTCTGAGAGGTCGCCACAAGCCTCGATTTTTTAGGCTGCAACAAGTTCCTCCCAGAGGACCGGAGAGCACGGGGAGGATTGTATGGGAAGAGGCGGTCTCTGAGATAACTTGGGCCCAAGCCATTTAGGGCTTTAAAGGTAATAACCATTTCAGGGGTATCGAAAGCTGCTGAAAGGTTCAGCAAAATTACCAGGATACATACCCACACCTTTGTCCAATTTGTGGCATAGGTTACCAAGACCATCAGTCCCAAAACCAGGCTTGAAGCCAGGTTGAAATGGCTTTGTGTATTCTCTGAATGTATGAGAGGACTGTGTGAAACCTCTAATAACACTGAAGCAACAGCAACTAATTGGGAATAGGATGGTCTCTGAGCCAAAACTGGCCCACCTAGGACACTTCTGTAACCCTGAGGGTCTCCAGACGCCCCAAATCCTCTAATCCTGAACTCACCCACCCCAGAAAATGTCGGGGGGGGGGGTGATAGCTAAAACAAAGCATAAAGCCAACTCCACCCCTTGTTTTATTCTATGAGAACCTAAAAGTGAAGCCCATAGAGGTCAGTGTAGTAAAGGGGATGGACTCAGTCCCCAGATCCTTCCATAACTGCTCAACCCTGAGCTATGAGAAGTAAGATGAAATTTAAAACAGTACAGCAGATAACAATAATATCCTCATATTCAAATGATTTTTCAGGGAATGATTTTCCTGAACAGAAACGATTAACCTGAACAGAAATGAGAAATAACCCACAAAAGCAAGTAGTTTTTCAGACGACATTTGCATCAATGAGAAATAATGCAACATTAATCCAAACACAAAGTCAGCAAAACCTGTTCCTTTTCACTTTAGGGAACTTTGCGAAAGTAAAAAGGAGTGTGTTTTGTCAACTTTGTGTTCAGATTAATGTTGCGTTATTTCTCATTGACACCAACGTGTCTGAAAAATAACCCACAAAAGTGGGTGCTTTGCAGATTTTAAAATCCCATTTCTGCACAGGATTTAACCAATTTGCCTCCGTCTAATAAAGTCCTAGGAGACCAAGGTTTGAATCCCCACTAATCCATGGAAACCCACTGGATGACATTGAGCAAATCAAACTCTTCAGCCTCAGAGGAAGGCAAAGTCAAAAACCCTCTTCACAAATCTTGCCAAGAAAAATACCTTAGGATTGCCTAAGAAATGTCATGAAGGTGCACAGAAAACACAATTATGAAAAACGACAGAAATTTCCAACATTGCCTCTTCACTGAAGAAAAACGAGTCCACACTCCTATAGCCTAGAAATAGGTTAGAACAAACTTAAAAGGTTGTTTGTTTTTAATGGACACTTCTGGGTTTAACAAGCTATGAAACCATTTTACATTTGGCACAAGTTTCTTCATTCCTTTCCTTTTCCTGGTTTCCCTCTTTCCTTATCCTGCTGCTAAGTATTCTGGAAAGTGGAGACCATGGCACTCAAGGGTTGTCCATATTGGCCAAAAGGCCCGTGTTTCCCTGACCTCATGTTGTCCTGCTTGGATGATGTAGGTCAAAACCCTAGGGCCAGGGCCAGGGCAGATTCTGGCAGACTGGGCACAGATCTGGTGAATCCAGTCTGATCCTGGAGTAAACCATTGTGCCAGTTTACCCCTAGTTTGCTGGGGAGTTTCCTGGAAACTATGTGGCAAACCCTGGCTGTTTAAGCTGCTGCATCTACTACGAAGCCTTCCATTGCCACATCTAAAATGGAAACTAGGAGCCTGACCATGTGGTTGTAGCCAGGTGCCCTGTTCCTGCATCAGACATGGTGACAGGGATCTTCACAGTAGAAATGATGGCACAGCAAGGTAAGGAGTGTGTAAAGGTAGTGGTCCCAGGGCAGTGCAGGAACAGGGATGTAAACATGCACCCATCCCCATGCCAACTCAGAGACCAACCCAGGTGATCACCTGGGTCAGAATAGTATGGGCTCAGCCCACGCTATCCTAACCCATCTGCTCAGCCCCTCAGTCAGAATCATGTTGCAAAAAGTAATGGGAAATCCTGTGAATTTAAATAAGGCAAGGGGTGCACTGTACTGAGATGTACTGAGGAGGGAGTCTGATGGCGCAATGGTTAAATGCTGATACTGCAAGGTTGTGAGTTCACTCCCAGAGACTCTAAAGTCTGCTAACTTTGCATCCTTCTGTAAGTCGCTAAAATGAGTACCCAGCTTATTGGGGGCAATTAGCTTACACATTGTAAACCACTTAGGGAATGCTTAAATGCACTCATAAGCGATATAGAAATGTACTTGCTATTACTATTGGTTTTCAGCATCCTCAGGGAGAGTGTAAATTAAGAGCACCATTTCTCAGAACAAATGCAGCATCATACATTAACAGTGTGGCAATAATAATAATAATAATAATAATAATAATATTTATTTGTATACCGCCCTATGGAAAACCAATCTGAGCGGTTGACAACAGTAAAATATAAAATATAACAATTAAAAACACTTTATCCCTCCCCCACTTAAGACAGTATTAAACAGTATAACATATTAAAAACACAATATCAAAGCATAAAAACAACAATTAAAAACTAAAAACCCTGATATCCCTCTGTTGATCCTCAACCATCACTAAGATGGGGCCATGGGAGGAATGAGGGAATCAGGGAGCCTGGGCCGGGATGGTTAATCTGGAAATGCCTGCCGGAAGAGATCCGTCTTGACCGCTTTTTTAAAGCTGTCTAATGATGTTATCTGACGGATCTCATCCGGCAGGTCGTTCCAGAGTTTGGGGGCGACAGCAGAGAACGCCCTCTGGGAGGTCACTGCAAGCCTAGATTTTAAAGGCTGCAGTAAGTTCCTCCCAGAGGACCGGAGAGCGCGGGGAGGATTGTATGGGAGGAGGTGGTCCCTGAGATAGCTTGGACCCAAGCCATTTAGGGCTTTAAAGGTGATAACCAACACCTTGTACTGGGCCCGGAAGCTGATAGGCAGCCAGTGGAGGGACCTCAAAACCGGAGTAATGTGGTCTCTCCTAGATGTTCCTGAGACAAGCCTGGCTGCCATGTTTTGAACCAGCTGTAATTTCCAAGTCAAGCACAGGGGTAGCCCCATGTAGAGTGCATTACAGAAGTCAAGGCGTGAGGTTACCAGCGTGTGCACAACCATCTCGAGATCCCTTACTTCCAGAAAAAGGTGCAGCTGGCGTATCAGCCGAAGCTGATAACAGGCACTCCTGACCGTCGCATTTATCTGATTTGTCATCAGGAGCGACGAGTCAAGGAGCACCCCCAGACTGTGAACACAGTCACTGGAGGAGAGTGTGACCCCATCCAGGACTGGAGGTTGCAACCCAATTCTTGGTTTCGGGGCCGCTACCATGAGCACCTCCATCTTGTCTGGATTCAGTTTCAATCTGTTTTTCCTCATCCAGCCCATTACTGCCTGAAGACATTCATTGAGAGAAGAGATGCCATCAGAATTTGAGGCCGACGAATGAGATACGGAGAAATAGATTTGGGTGTCATCAGCGTACTGATAACACCCAGCACCATGACTCCGTATTATCTCACCCAGCGGCTTCATATAGATGTTAAATAACATCGGGGACAAAATAGCCCCCTGAGGAACCCCATAAGTGAGGTACCTCTTACTGGAGCTACAGTCCCCGAGTAGCACCCTCTGAGTCCTGCCCGAGAGGAAGGACCGGAACCACTGCAAAGCAGTGCCCCCGATACCTAACCCCCTCAGGCGGTCTAAGAGGATGCCGTGATCTATACTATCGAAAGCTGCTGAGAGGTCTAAGAGCACCAACAGGGTCACACTCCCCCTGTCAATGCTCAGACGCAGATCATCGGTCAAGGCAACCATGGCAGTCTCAACCCCAAAGCCTGTCCTAAAGCCGGTTTGAAATGGGTCTAGATAATCGGTTTCATCCAAGACAGCTTGGAGCTGAATGGCAACCGCCCTCTCGATCACCTTGCTCAAAAATGGCAGCAATGACACCGGCCTATAATTCCTCATATCCAGGGGGTCTAGGGAAGTTTTTTTCAGGAGTGGCCTAACCGCCGCTTCCTTTAAACAAGATGGAATATGTCCTTCCCTGAAGGATGCACCGATGATATCCGTAAGGAATCTCATCAATGCATCCCCTCCCTGGACGGCCAGCCATGATGGGCAAGGGTCGAGAAGGCAAGTTGTCTTCCTCACCTTACCAAGCAGCTTGACCATGTCATCAGTACTCACAGATTGGAACTGATCCGGTATGACTACATCGGCGGAGTCACTGGACGCCTCACCTGTCGACTCTGTTTCAATGGTGGCATCTAGGTTGGCTCTTATCTGAGAGATTTTGTCTGCAAAGAAGTTGTTAAACGCGTCACAGCAGGCCGTCGTCGGGTTAAGTAAGGGATTTGGCGCAGGGGGCACCTGCGTCATTTCCCTCACCACCTTAAACAGCTCTGCTGGACGGGACTCTGCAGACACAATACGTGCAGAGGAGAAGGCTCTCTTCGCTGCACGTATTGCCTCCCGATAGGAACGAAGAAAGTTCCTATGGCGAGTTCTGTCAGATAAGAGTCGAGTCTTCCGCCACCTGCGCTCTAGCCGTCGTCCAAACCGCTTCATCTTCCTCAGCTCTGGCGTGAACCAGGGCCTCCGATTTGGGGCGGGATGGCAAGGGCGCTTGGGAGCGATCGTGTCGATAGCCCTGGCAAGATCGGTGTTCCAGGTATTGACCAGAGCATCAACAGGAACACCGGCATTCCCAACCATTAAACCCTCTAAGGCTGTCTGGAATCCAATGGGCTCCATCAGCCTTCGAGGGCAGACCATTCTAATGGGTCCGCCACCCCCGGTGGGGCAGATATTGGCTCTAAGTTTCATCTTGACCAGGAAATGATCCGTCCATGACAATGCGGAGGTACTTACCACCTCCACCCACGGATATTCCTGTTCCATACTGAAGACTGCATCGAGTGTGGGCCCTTTGACCAATTGGGATAGGCCCATGTTTGTCATGGTCTCCATGAACTCCCGAGCTGCACCTGTTAAACTGGTCTCGAGCGGGATGTTGAAGTCCCCCAAAACTAAGAGTCTGGGGGTCTCCAACAACAGCTCAGAGACCAGTTGTGTCAGCTCGGTCAGGGAGTCTGCTAGACAACAGGGTGGCCGGTAGACTAGCAAAATCCCCAAACTATCCCTGGTCTTCAGGCTAAGGTACATACACTCGAAATGGACTGTGTTCCGGACAGGTATCCTGGCCAAGGTCAGATGGTTCTTATAGACTAGAGCTTGGACACCTCAGAACCCTTAGCTCTTCGTCTAATTTTAAAATCCCACTGCAAGAGATCAATTGAGATCTCTGAAAAAGAGTGATTGGTCTATCCCCAGAGAGTTTGCTGGACAGGAAGAGCAGACAAGGATAGAAAGAGGTGGCAGAGATGGGGAGGGGGATGTTGGAGCAAAAGGGGAAAACATATAGGGAAAGGGCAGGGAGACAAGGGGATGTCAGAGGAACAGGAAAGATGAAGGAGAGATGGGATGCAGAGAAAATGGAGAGGAAGATTATATATCAGTGAAAGAGATTTTGAGAATGGAGACAAATTCACACTACACATTTATAGCACTATACCTGATAACATAGATGATCTGATAACTATGGAATCCTGGGGTTTGTAATTTGGGGAGGCTCTAGAGCTGTCTGCTTGAGAATTCAAAATGCATGTCCCTAAACTGCAAAGCCCATTGCGTTCAACTGGAAGGCGTTTAAGTGGAATTATAGTGCAATAACTGTGTGATATGAAAGGCCCCAGGGAGCAGCAGCAACAGAGAAAGGGAGAAGTTGAGTAGCACACTGCTGACTCCTTGTCCTGGTTTGTGCACACACACACACACACCAGTGACTCTTTACCTCAACAGGAGGAGAAAAACAATATCCCACATTCCTTTAGCACATTGGACTTTTTCTGGTCAAAAATAAAGTAACTCTGAGATGAACTCTGCTAGGCACCTGGGGTTCTGTAAACCACTCAGCTGAAGCAATGTGTGAAATTGTTACACCAACATTTTCACTCAAAGTATCAACAGAAAAGTTGCACTTCTCTCTCCTACATTGAGCACATTAACTTTAATAGGGTCAAACTCAATGTAAACTCAAAATTTCACTTGCTTGAAGTCTTTCAATCTTTGATTTCAGGTTTTACGGGGCAATGTATGTTTTAGAATAGAAGTATGAAAAGGCAGAATTACTCAACACCTTCTTTGCCTCAGTCTTCTCAGAAAAGGCAAAGGGTGCTCAACCTGAGGATAATGGAGCAGAGGACAGAATAGGGGAATTTCAACACAGAATAAGTAAAGAGATAGTAGAGGAACACCTTATTAATCTAAATGAATTTAAGTCTCCAGGACCAGATGAACTACATCCAAGGGTATTAAAAGAACTGGCAAATGTAATATCGGAGCCATTGGCAATAATCTTTGAGAACTCCTGGAGAACAGGAGAAGTCCCAGCCGACTGGAGGAGGGCAAACGTTGTCCCCATCTTCAAAAAGGGGAAAAAAGAGGATCCCAACAATTATCGTCCAGTTAGTCTGACATCAGTACTAGGAAAGATTCTGGAGCAGATCATTAAACAGAGAGTCTGTGAACATCTAGAAGGCAATGCCATAATCACAAAAAGTCAACATGGGTTTCAGAGAAACAAGTCATGCCAGGCAAACCTAATCTCTTTCTTTGATAAAATTACCAGCTTGGTAGATGAAGGGAATGCTGTGGATATAGTATGTCTTGATTTCAGTAAGGCCTTTGACAAAGTTCCCCATGACATCCTTGCAAACAAGCTTGTAAAATGTGGGCTAGACAAAGGAACTGTTATATGGATCTGTAATTGGTTGACCGGCCGAACCCATAGGGTGCTCAACAATGGCTCCTTTTCATCGTGGAGAGAAGTGACCAGTGGGGTCCCACAGGGCTCTGTCCTGGGCCCAGTGCTATTCAACATCTTTATCAATGACCTGGATGACAGAATTGGGAGCATACTTATCAAATTTGCAGATGATACTGTACCAAATTAGGGGGAATAGCTAATACCCCAGAGGACAGGATCAAGATTCAAAATGACCTGAATAGACTAGAAAGCTGGGCCAAAGCTAACAAAATGAAATTCAACACGGAGAAATGTAAGGTATTGCACTTAGGGCGGAAAAATAAAATGCACAGATATAGGATGGGTGACACCTGGCTGAATGAAACTACGTGTGAAAGGGATCTAGGAGTCCAAGTAGACCACAAGTTGAACATGAGTGAACAGTGTGATGCGGCAGCTAAAAAGGCCAATGCTATTTTAGGCTGCATCAATAGAAGTATAGTGTCTAGATCAAGAGAAGTAATAGTGCCACTGTATTCTGCTCTGGTCAGGCCCCACCTAGAATATTGTGTCCAGTTCTGGGCGCCACAATTCAGAAAGGACATTGAGAAACTGGAGCGTGTCCAAAGGAGGGCGACAAAAATGGTGAAGGGTCTGGAAACCATGCCCTATGAGGAAAGACTTAGGGAGCTGGGGATGTTTAGCCTGGAGAAAAGAAGGTTAAGAGGTGATATGATCGCCCTGTTTAAATATTTGAAGGGATGTCATATTGAAGAGGGAGCAAGCTTGTTTTCTGCTGCTCCAGAGAACAGGACCCGGAACAATGGATGCAAGCTGCAGGAAAAGAGATTCCACCTGAACATTAGGAGGAACTTCCTGACAGTAAGGGCTGTTCGACAGTGGAATGCACTCCCTCGGAGGGTGATAGAGTCTCCTTCCTTGGAGGTCTTTAAACAGAGGCTGGATGGCCATCTGTCAGGGATGCTTTGATTTGGATTTCCTGCATGGCAGGGGGTTGGACTGGATGGCCCTAGTGGTCTCTTCCAACTCTATGATTCTATGATTCTATGAGTTGCATTTATCACAGAGCTGTAAAATGCATGTTGCTTTCAGAAAATTAAGCATAGTGTGTAACGTAGCAAAGGGTGGCTATGAGTTTTTCCCCATGAGAGTCAGGCATAAAAATAACCTGCCCTTTTAAAAAAAAAATACATTTTTTTAAAAAAAAGAAAAATTGTCTAATATAGAGGTATAAAGCATTAGGAATAAAAGTGTTGCTGTTGCAAGTGTTATTGCAATAGAAACAGGAAAAGAGTCAATTGTACAGATATACAATAGGATATGTATCAAATACATCTGTTTGTGAGATCATTTATATCATATCTTTCTTTTCAAAAAGCAATACTCAGGGTGGCTGTGTTATTTATCAGTTAGTGACAGCTTCCATAAAAGGAGCCTTTTCAGGTACCTGCCACAATCATACTCACTTTCCTGGTCAAAACTTTGGGTCTGTGCAGACTGGGGGCTCCATGCTACCTATTTTTGCCACGGAAGGAGGCCGTGGCAACCAGACACTGCAGCCTCTGGAGGGAACAAAAAGAACCCGCTTTTGGGTGGGTTCTCTCTGCGTCCCCGAAGGGGCACCATTGGTGCACTCACACGCCATGATGATGCCCTTTGTGCATAGCACTGTATTGGCAATGTGTCCGAAGAACGTCATTATGGCACGCCCTGTGTGTATGGGCACACGCCATGATGGCAGTGGGGCAGCAGGATTAGGGCTTGGAGCATGTGAAGTGCCGATCTACACTGCCTTTTTGCCTCGTTTGTTCTTAAAAGACCTGTCTGTATTCTTGCTGACATTTTCATTTATTCGACAATACATGGAGCTACCTTAAGGAAGTGGTGATATAAGGATATAGTCGCCTTTTCACTGTATTTTCATTCTCCAAGTAGCATATTCTTCATAGAAAGCATATTTAAGTAGCAAAGGACTTGCTGCATTAGCAATTAATAGGGTCCCATTATGCTAACTATCATGCAAGTTTAGGACATCTTAGATGCAAGATAAGAGATGAATAATTTGAAGTAATTTTCCTGTAATCATGCCAATCACTTCAGCAAAGTAGTTATTAAATGAAACAGTATTATGATGAATTATAGGACATCTATTGAATGCCTTTTCTCAGAAGGTACTTACAGGTCCTGGTGCTATAAAAGTGGCAAACATCTGAAATCTCTTTCTCAGTAAAATATGCACACTCCTTACTGTAAATAATAGTTTGTTTAGCAAACCTTGATTTTTAATGAGGCTTGGAGACAGACTTCTTCAACTAGCCCTCCCCCTACCTGCTACTTTCCACTTCAGAAGGGGGAGGGTGTCTGCTTTATCTTTTCCTTAAAGGTAGATATTAGTAAGTACGAGTCACCTTTGATGACAATGAATTCTTCTAGTTTAAATTTGCTGAAGTGATTAAATATTATTTATCTAATTAAATGTTCAAAACACATCATTATCGAAAGGAATAAATCTGGTGCATTTGTAGAACAGTGTTAACTGAAATGTAACAGAACATCATTTGACTTTTTAACATTTATTATATCTAATATGTCTTTCTGTGCTTAATTAAATCAACTTATTTTTTACAGTTAATTTAACATGATTTCATTTTAGTTACAGCGTCTGCATTGGATATTATGTAGCAAGCCAACTGTAGTGTATATCCATATCAGATGAATGCTTCTCAGGTGCTCTGTTGCATTTCTGAGCAATCTGCTCAGTCTTGAACACTGGGCCTTGTTTTGCTTTCTTCTCTATCAGTTTCTGCAAAGAAATTATTTACTGTATTTGTTGGCTCAATTTCCATTGTAAAAATGATACTAAACCTTAATGCATCAGTTGAGGAAAACCATATAATTAGATTTTATATAAAATATGCTGTGAGAGAGAGACAGAAAGTTATCTGTTTTGCTGTTGCGGCTTAGTTTGGAAAGATAGATTAATGATAAATACTGAATGTAATGCTCTGACTCATGCTCACTTTACTAGTTACAAGGGGAACAGACAGACACACATATAGATAGTGATTGTATGCTTGGGAAAATTGTTACACTGTAACAGTCAGGAAGACAACCCGTTAAGAGGTTAAAGGCATATAGATTTAAACATACTTATACCTTTAACAACTTCAATTAGAAGAGACTCCTACTATTTCAGCAGAATTTACTAGTAGTGTGCAACTGTACGCAGCAACACTAAAACACTGTAAACACTTTTGTCAAGATCCAGCATGTAAACAGTGTGGTCACGATCTTTCTGAACATACAAACATTCATACTCATGAACTTTTCCTGCTCACATGAAGAGACAGCAATTCCACATGCATATAAATATATCAGTGCAGATTTGCCCCTGACTTACTGTGAACATGGATGCCCCATATTGGAAAACCTACTGTTTACCTCATAGTATGTTGGATTCCGCATTCAGTCCTTTAGCCATAACAAGCAAGAGAGCCCTCCCATGTATAAACACTGGTAACCAGAGGAGAAAAGTCTCCCTTGAGATCATAAAACTCTCCTTTCAATAGCCAGCAGTATATGCCTCATGTATATGTGCATCTCCAGGTTATGAAACCTCAGTTCCCTTTAAATCTACAATGTCTAAAGCCAGGGAAATATGTTTAAGAGCAGGATAAAAATCAGACAAAAGACAAAGCTCTGGCTCCACTGTTTTGTGGATCAGGCCACCCTCAGAACATACTGTATGCAAAGGCTTCTAAAGTAAAATTATTCCATTTGTTGTTATAGATTTTAAAAAAAAGAAAGAAAGAAAAATATCATTACAACCTTCAAAAGCTTGGGTGCATTTCAAGCTTTAAATACATAAAGTAAACTTCTGTGTCACCAATGTAATTGTACTTCTTCAGCTACACCATATTGAATGGGATCCAAATCAAGCATGAGCATATCAACTGATGATAATGGATACCAGAAGGGAAAGCATGAAGATTGCCATAAGCATAATTTCTAGAACAGCATTCATTGAGATTTCCTAGCTTGGAACTAAAGAAAAAGGGAGGGTGGGGACAGAGAAGAAAGAAATAAACAACAGCATGGAGACTTTTTTTGTGTGTGTTGTGGTTTATTCAGATCCATCCAGATGAACATCTTTCCCTCCCCCTTGTTGGAATATTGAAGAAAAGCTTTGAAATAAACACCCATGTTCTAGCCATGCATCATCTTACCACACAGATAACATCACCACACAAGTAAATTAAGGAAAGTTCCTTGTAATGCATGCATATTTTAGCAGTCCTTGTTATGGATTGTACTAACTTAACATGTCATGTATATGTATTTTACACAGAGAGAGAGAGAGAGAGGGAGAGAGAGCAGTGGACAGGCAAAGACTTAGTGGGTTTAAATTCCCCAGGGTAACTGTTCATGATCACAAATTTGGCCAAAGGATTTTTTTCATTACCCTGAAACATTTCCTTTCACCTCCAACCTCTAGGCAGGGCCATTGCCTTCCCTTTAGAGCAGTGAATATAAAGACATGGGGCCATCGGGGCTGGCTGTGCCTGACCCCGAGGGCCTTACTGTCAATCACGGCCTCCCCATCCCTGCTCCCTTTCACACCAGGCAGCTGTACCCATCGCTGTCAACCAGGTAACAACCAGCAAACAATAGAGGCCTGAATGCCTGGTCTAGACACTCTTTTAGCCACTTATTTGCTGCTCTTGGCAGCTGTTGAAGCATAAATAAGCAGTTTGTAATCAGAAAGCTGACATCATCCCAGCTCAGCTGAGAGGGGGGATTGTTCCCCATGCACTGCGTTGCTCCCCCCCTCTGTCCTCCTCCCCTCCTCCCTCGCTTTTCTCATTCGGTGACAACAGATTCTGGGGTGGGGATGTAGATTTGTGCCACGCTAAGCTGGCCTTTCTTTTTTTATTTGCAGAGTACAATTGATGTAAGTCTGTCAGTCTCAAGGAAAACCACAAGGGGAAAAGGGGAGAGGAGGCAGCAAGAAAAAGAGAGATAGAGAGGGAAGGAAGGAAGGAGAAAAAGAAAGAAAAGAAAAGAAAAGAAAAGAAAAGGGAAATGGTTGGGGCATGGCTTTCAGACAAGCAAATTTTCAGAAATATAAAACTCCATCTTTGAAATGTGGAGCAGTTCCTTCCTTCCCACCCTGAAGCAAATACCAGGATTTGTTTCCTTTTGATTCAGAGAGTGCTCTGAAGTGTAGATTGGTTGAAGACTTTTGAAAGACACCCCCCCCCCCCCCCATGCATAGCTGAGCAGGTAGAAGGAAGAAGTGGAGTGAGTATAGAAATCTGGACTGATTTCATAATTTAAGAACACTTGTATATGAAGGAATATTTGAAATGGAAAGGTGGTTAGAGATACTTCTTACTAAAGCAGCCTTGGCTAATTAAGCGTCAGTATACATTCGCATTGCTTTTCTAATGAGTCTGAAACATTGGCCCATAAGTTTATTTCTCAAGAAAGGCTCTGTGTGATTTTCAGTACTACGTAAACATCACCCAGTTCAGCAGAACTTCCTCCATGCACCAACTATAATAGGATTTCATCCATTTAAAGAAGTACACCACATAGTGAACTTTTGTGAAGGCTTGTGCTTGTTGTTTCTTCAGTGGTACCTTCTGGCTATTTTTTTAATGCATTTTTAAAAAAGAGAACATTTTGTAAGGGATGCTCTTCATTTCTTGTCAACTTGTGCCTCAATAGATGAATCATGTGGCTTTCCTTCTGTTCCCTAATTGGATGAAGATAAGAGACCATACAGCATCACTATGTACATTGATAGGCATAAAATTCTCATCTGTGAATGAATTAATAAATGTGTACTAGCTTCTCAGGCTTCTGTGAATATTCATGATACTAAAAGGGATAGTTCACATATTTATGTAAAGAAAATAAAAGTGAGGATGCAGTATAAACAAGATCCATTTTGATGATTTATTTATTTGGACTAGCTGAGTTCTCACCCCAATGTCTTCTTACTGTGAGTCTATATTCTCTCTCATCAGTTGTAGGACAGATTGGCGAGGGAAGTCCTCAGGTCTGGCATGAGAAGAGATGGAGTGGGATGAAATGGAAGGATTGGTGAAGACATCATGAACACAGCCACTGGGCAAATTCAGGAGGTTCAGAAACACTCCTTTTAGTTGGAACATCATGTGCAGTTCCAGTCACAGTTCTCACAGTGGCTGTAAGAGCCTGATTCAAATGCCTATTAGGAGATGGAGACAGTGAATGGCAAGTGCCTACAAGGTTCACTAGCTAACCTAAGCTTTTTAGGTAACATCATCTCCAGTGTCAAGAAATCCATCTCTGGTTTCAAGGCAAAAAAAGACCAATTTGATTAAAGTAAAAAAAGGGCAAAACAAGAAACAAAACTGACATTACACTTCCCTGAGGTTTTCCTAGTATCACTTAGCCATAAGCAGCTTGTGATTTAGAGCACAAAGGCATTTCAGAAATGCATGTTTAACAAAATGACACAGCAGATAATTGAAATTTATTTGCAATTTTCAAAGTACAATAAACACAATTCTCTTTTTCTTTTCATTAATAATCGCACGGCTAATGCATAACAATCCCTCTGCAGCTTTTACAAGCAAACTTGAGCTGCTGTGTTGTAATAGCTGGAAAAGTTAATGTAGCTTGAACAAGGTTCCTAATTGTCCCTGTCTCTGTCATATTTGTCTACTTGAATGGTCCTAAATACCACAGCGATTAATTACTACAGAGCAGGTATTACAAGATGTTATCATCCTTCCCCAACTGTCTGGGTGAATGGAGAGAGGCAGTAGATTGTTACACTGTTTCATCTTTGCACTTCCTATAAGGCACTTTAACCAGAAGATTTAATGTGTCAAAGTTAACTGCGTTCTCTAGCAGATATTCACATTCTAATTAAAGATTAAGAACGTAGTACATTACACTGTGATTTGTCATACATGGCTTGTTAAATAGGAAACCTACCGGGATTCCCTAACATTTTATAAACATTATTCAGAGCTTTTAATGTGGGCAAAGCACACGATTATTCAGCTGCTCTGCATCAGAGAAGGTAGGAGAGGCTGTTTCTTTGCACATCTGAGACCAGGTCCAAATGAAAATACATTAAGTTAAATATTAAGGGCATTGGGGAAGCCATGTACACACCCTATGGAAATGAACTCTGCCCTGAAACTATGCTCAAACAAAACATTCTGTGGAGTTTCTTAACTTTCAACTATTTTGAAGTGGTGTTTTGGCTTCATTTTTCTCTTTTGAATGTACATTTTAGATCTTAAGTGTTCCCTGTCATTATTCAGTTTTTCAAAACAACAACAACATCCCAGCAAGCATTGTAGACTGTGGTATGTAAAATACAAGAAATGTGTGGGGTGGGGGGGGGATTAAAGTTTTCCAGTATGTAGAATGTTTTCCCACTTCTTCCAGCTGTTTTTATCTCTAGCTTTCCTCCTAGTCTTAGTGGTTGTGGCAGAGTACTGGTTCACATTCCTGGATTGCCTGAGGAATAAATTAATGAGGTTACTGGAGACATCAAACATTTGCATATTCACAGATGCTTATTAGGTTTAAAACAAATGCCAGGTGCGCAGGATTTGGGGAATAATGGCCTTGGGTGAGGCATATTCCTGTTATAATGTGAAATATACTTTTCAAAATTAAAATGTAGTAGACAGAACGCAAAAATCTTTGGCCATAAGAAACAGTACCTACACACACAGAGACACACACACACACACCAACAAAGGTTGGGGGGAGAGAGATCTGGTCTGTTCAAACATTTTACTGTAAGGTGCCCTACAGCCAGCTAATTCACCTGCTTGTATTCCATAGAAAACATTTTTAAAAAACCATAAAAACATACTTGTAAATGCACTTTTGTATTTTTAACAAGAATATATATATATTCTGAATACATATACATATATATATACACACACAGACATATATATATATATATATATATATATATATATATATATATATATATATTTGCACTCAATTCCTTATGGATTGCTGAATTTATTAAATTGCTGTGGAAGTACACAATATGTGTTTGAGGTTACTTCCTGCAAGGCCCAATTACTGAAGGATTTTATACTCTAGCAGTTATTGCTAAGGATCCCAAACCTATATCCTACAAGAGACAGAAGATTGAATTACAAAATATGTCTCCAAGGGATGTGTACACATGGCTGCATTGTTGTCAGTGACTTCCGTCACTGCTCTGTGAAAGCACATTGTGTGCTTGATTTGTACTGTATCTCATTATTGCTGTAAGTTTGTAGCTCTGCTCTTTGCTTGGTATACTTATCCCTTTTGTATCCTCCTGGCTTAAATATAAATTGAGTTCTTTCCCACACTCTGCCATAGCATCTACACTATAGTTTTTAGCACTGCTTATTTTAGCATGGCAATAATTGCAAAACAAAACCATGTGCCTGGAGTTTTCTTGTTTCAGATAAAGGCCTGCACATACACATTTGCAGAACATTTAATGTGTATTGTACTATGGCTAGTTTCTTGCACAGAAAAACCAAGCAGTCTTAAATGGATCTTGTCATTGGATATGAATATGGATGAACTCAAAGGCTCCATTCTGCCCCCTGGTTTCAATGAATACTGTATACAACTCCCTTTTTCTATATGTTGCTATGTGTTCACTATACTGCCACCACAAATCCTATTTGGAAATCACATTTGCAGCATAACTGATAACAAAGGCATTACATGATGTCTGTCCTGTATGTTTTCTAGATACATCCTATGGCTTTTGTGAGTTCGTTCCAACTTTTCATAAAAATATATTAAGATCTCTTGATATTTTATTTAATAGGCTGTAAAATTAAGTCTCTACTCAAAGAAATGTTTCTCTCTCATAAAGCATGGTCTGCATCATATTAATGATTGCAAAAACAGATGTTATTTTGTACAAGTGGGCCGGGGGATTTTTGGTTGCTGAAGGAAGAAGGGGGTTAAACAAAACACATTACTAATGATCAGGGGAACAATAGATGACATTGCAAGACACAAAAGTATTGTGTTTTCCAAGCATTTGTTTTCAGTCCATTATTCTGATGAATTCTTTTTAACACCAAGAAAAAGAACAGAAAAAGAATAGCATCTGTATTCTAGTAATTCTCCAAGAGTATCTCTAAAAGTGATCTTTCAGGCACTTACATAAAATGCCTATTTTTGGAAACAATTCATATGATTCAGAAAGGTCATTTCAGCAAACCTTTTTTGCAGCTGAATTGCTAATGTCCAAGCATGTGTGTGTGTGTGTGTGTGTGTGTGTGTGTTTTCCATGCACACCGCACAGATTTTTTTGATTATGTAGATTTTTCCCCATTGCAGTTTCATATGCAAAGCATGCATCAGCCATATCCATGCTATCTCCTAAAGCAGTCGTTCTGAAACCCAATCTGAGCACAGTGCAGACTAAATAAAATTTCATTTTGATTTGGCCTCCCGCTGAGAATGGGACTGCTTTGTTTCAGCCGACAGAACAAGGAAGCCAGAAAGGTATGTCCTGCTTTGCATGGCTGATGCTGATGTGACTTGAGGATCACAATCCAGGCCTTTCAGGCTTCTAGGGCTCCACCTCGGCATCTCATCCATATCCTGTACTGTCTTTCTGTTTTCCTTCCCATTTGCTTTCCTTCTGTGCTGCCTGTCATCTACCTGCAGGGCAAAGCTGTGGCAGACCTTAACACTATTGTTTACTTTGGCATATGTTTAATAGCTGCATGGCTGTTTGAGGTTGCTGCTCCCACCCACCCCCACCCACCCGCTGCTTGCCTTTGTATTTATCCCTTTTCCACTATCCATATTCCTCCCTTTTTTAAAAAAAAAATGTTGGATACACAAATGCTGAAGTAATAGGAAATTACATGAGTACAGATTGCAATGCTTCAGAGATTTTTCTTGCAGCTTTACAAATCAGAATTCTGTTGTAAATTTGAAGAGTTGTTTCACGTCTCTTAGGGTCCTGCATGTTGCTAGTCTTTTTTTTTTTTTAGCTGTTTAAGCAAGCAAGCCATCACCCATTATACTTTTAAAAGAGATTGTAACATACAGTTTCTTCCAAATAAGAAGAACTGCTTTACATCAAATCCACATATTTTTGTAGGACATCATAGTGCAGAGCTGAAGCAGATGACTAAATATTGTAATGTCTAAATATTAATGTTAACCTGGCATCAACTCATATTCTATAATCTATCCAAAATTAACTGTACTCCCTTTGGTCCATGCTTTGAAATATGGATTGGGCCATGGGGAACAACCCGCTATTTTTATACTTTGAAGACTCTTCAAACATTATGTCAGGATTTAAAAAAAAAAAACACCACAGATTTACAATCCTTTCTCTGCTCTTCCACAGATTTTTTCCCTTTAAATAAAAACAATACACTTATCCCTTGTTTAAACATTAGAGGTAAGACTCATGTGTATTATAGCTCATGTTTAACCTGCATAAGGCACAACAGCCTAAAACTATAACACCCAAATAAAGCAAACAGAAGGATATTCAGGTCAGGTTCTGGCACATTAAAGCATAGCAATGGTGCTTCATACAACCCAGCCTTCGACCTGATTAATCTAAAATGCCAGAATTTAAACAGTAATCCTAAACTGCTTTCCTGGGGCTAAATTCCAGTGAAACCATTTGAGACTCATTCCCAGTTCAGTGAGTGTAGGTTGGGATGTTAGTCCCAATCACTTTGCTAGGAATCAAACAAAACAAAAGGCTTTGTATCAGTATATTTTTGAATTAGCTGTGTTGTGGAACAGACCATTAGGGATTTCAACCCTCAAAACTGCTTTATTTAGATTAGCTTTTGGCATTCGGCATCACTAGAGTGCTGAGTCTAATATCTGTGGCATAACACCCTTGTTAAAATTCTGACCATTTGGGTGAAATCCAGGGAATATTAGGCATGCCTAATCCCCAGTGGAGTCAATGAGAGTTCAGTGCACATTGTTTTCACTGAGTCATCAGACTAAACATGATGCAGGACAAGCACGGATGCATTTCTCAGCATCATTTTTTTTTCTTTTGCTAAAAACAGCCACTCATATTGTCCCTGTTTGTTATGTTTTCCTATCTATGGCTAAACTGAGGCCTCCACAGTTGGTTTGAACTGGGACCATATAAAGGGGGAAAGATGGCATCCTTTTCTGCGAGTGCCACAGCCTTACCCAGGCAATCTCTGCCATCTGACTGTTTTTAGAACAAGAAAATAGTTTCAGGGGTTGTGTTTATTCATTTCCCCCATGATGTTTTATTTGGCTCATAGGCATCCCTCTTTATTTTATTTTTTAAGGCTAGGGGTGGTTGAGAACTTTTGGGTCCCTGTCTTGGGAGAAAAGCAGAATCATCATCATCAACAACAATAACATTTTCAGGGTTTATATACATATACACATACATACATGCATGCACAAACTTTCCAGAATTTGCAAATTTCTTTATAACTTCAACGAAAGGATTTGAGATTCTTTTTTTTTTTAAAGAAAAACCTGAATGTGGAAGAAAGCAATACTGACAGGCTCACCCACCCAGGAAGAGAGCTATGAATGCATTCAGCACTTAAAAGCTTGGCTTGAATGTCTGTGTATTCATCCATGGTTGTGGTGCTGAACTGGGTTTGCCATTCCCATCACATACACAAGATCTGCATCCTTAACAACTACATAGAAGGCAGGTAGAGCATGATCTTCTCCATACAAGAAACAGCTAAACCTTTTTAATTTAACTAGTGCAAATGGTTGAGGATCATTTGGTTTGTTTCATCACTGCAAAAGTTGGTTTCCCCACTGCAAAAGGATCATTTGGACCTTCTTGAATTTCTTCATAAATTTGTCAGAATCTAAGATTTTTTTGTAAAAAAAAAATGTACAAGAAAATGAAACTGACAAATTAATATAGCTCCACTTAAGGCAGCCAGTTTTGACCTTCTGAGTCACTGAAATTCCAGTGGCAAGTATTTGTCCATGCATCTATCCCTGGAATGGACTTTTTTATTAGCTCCTGAGAAAGACAGAAAATATGAAAAAAAATAATTGGATATTTTTGGCCATTTTTTTCTGCTCTCGGCCAATTTGGAAAAGAGAGTTTCACAAAATATATTTGAGTGCATGGTTAAATGCCTGTACTGCAGCCATTCACTCGAAACCACAAGGTTGCGAGTTCAAGATCAGCAAAAGGGCCCAAACTCGACTCAGGCTTGCATCCTTCCAAGGTCACTAAAATGAGTACCCAGACTGTTGGGGGGCAAAATTAGCTTACTTGCTAATTAGCTTACTTGCTGTTCACCGCTATGATCTTCGGAATAGCGGTATATAAATAAAACAAATTATTATTATTATTATTATTATTATTGGGAATTGGGAGTCATAATTCTGCAGAAAAAAATGTCCCTGAAATGCCCCCAAATATCTTCAAGAGTCTGTAGAAGTGTAATTTTGCCATGAGGCTCTTTGAGAAGCACTTTTATTTTCTAAAACAGTAATGCAGGTATTGACTTCCTGGTGTTTTTTAAAAGGCCTATCCTGGGCAAAAAATGGCCTATGGGTGCAAAAGCATGGCAATTGGGTGAATTCTTTGTGGGAGTGGACCTCAGAGTTGTCCTGGGAAACTAATGTCACCCCCTAACCCCCAACAGTTGCCCACTCCTCATTTAGAAAATACATAGGCTGGTAAAATAGTATGGCTGATACTAAGAAGAAATCAGAAGGTAGTCTTTTCAATTTTATGACACCCACTTACATTGCTGTCCATATGATTTCCTCACAAAAAAATTGGGGGCCATTTTTGCGTAGAACTATTTCAGAATGGCTGAATTATATACAGTGATAGAAGTAATGGTGATATATTGATTTTTATAAACAAACATGCTAAAGAAATGGCTTGCAAGTACATATTTAACATAAAGGGGCTGTGTGGTTTAAGTTACCTGCAGACTATCTTGCGAACAGGATGGTACAACAGAATTTGACAAATCTGGAAAACGGCATTGGAACACCAGTTGAGTCATGACTGCAAGCTCCCTAAATAACTAATGAAGCAAGATCAAAATACAGAAATATGGTTTCCATACTACTCTGGTATAAGTCAAAGGTTATACGGTTGTCATTCCAAGATTTAAACATTGTTTTTCTTTTTTCTTTTGCCGAGGAAAATGTTGGCTAGTGTCAACTGAAGCCAGCAAGGGGGTGATTCTTCCTGCTACACCAGATGTCTTCCTAGAGCCCCAAAACTGAGTTGGGTGCTTATTTCTAGGTGGCATGAAGGTGTGGGGAAGAATGAACTGTTGCAACTGCCAGCATTCTGAACAAAATCAGTAGTGGTAACTTCCATTTAAATGTGAAAATGTTGCTGTCAACATTAACTGACTATGACAATGTTATTCATTTGTATTTAAAGTGCAGTTCGGCTTCTACATGATCATTTACCAAAATTAATGAATAGTACAATGCCATTCACCAAGTAATTATATTGAGGTGTTGCATTCAAACTCTGTAAATTTATGGTTCACTTGGCATAGTCCTTAATCCACTTTTCTATGTGACAGAGCCATGGCTACCTGCGCAAGGCAATTTTGTTTTAATTTAAAAAAATGCAGTAATGGAATCAGTTAACTATTTGTACCAGTCAATAGTTGATAGGGCAGTAGATGTAAAGCCATCTTCCACCCCAACAGTTGATCAGTGCTGTGGACAATTTTTGAGTTAGGTTGTGTATGCAGCCACATAGGAGGTACTCCACATATTCATTTCTGAGTACAGTTTCTTATCAAGCTAGAGTTGTGTATGTAGGAGCAGGTTGTACAGATTTTAGAGGCTACTTCCTTATATGATATAATAAATGGGATCCAAATGTAAAGATTTCCTTGATGAAATTTCATAATCTATCTGTCAATTCAATGTAGATGAGAAGAGGCGTGGGAACCTTTTGATCTCCAGATGTTTTGGTGTACAATTCCCATGATTCCCACTCACCATATTCAATGGTAAAGCATTGTCGGAAGTGTAGACTAAAATCTGTGGAGGATCAAAGGTTCACCACTGTTGAATTAGGCTCTACATTACTCACACTTCAGTCCTATATTTGTCTTTCAGAAGTAAGTTTCACTGAGGTCAGTGGGACTTTTTCCAAGTAAATGTGTATGGAATAACAGACTCAGAAACCTTGTATTTGTATATTGGATGGGGACTAGAAAAACACATGAAGGTTAAGCATCCATACATGGTGTAATGTTCATACATAACTTCAGTACCATAGTACCATGTACATCTCAGTGTCCATTAGCAATAGCAATAGCATTTACAATTCTATACTGCTTCATAGTGACCTCAGCACATTATAAGTGGTTTATAATCTTTAAACCAATTACCCTCAAGAAGCTAAATACTCCAGTTTATGGGCTTTCTATCAGCATATAGTTGGATACTCAGAAAAGAGAAGAGTTAAGGTTCAATTCTGCCAGCTGTGAAATATATTTTCATTCATTCATGGCATGGTGTTACTTTGGTGAATGGAATTAGAAAAGCATGGAATAGTGTTATTCAGTTTTTAAAGTTAGTTGAACTTAAGTTCTGTGGAAATCAATGGGAATTATTCAACATGATCTAGGTTCCTCAGATTTGAATGTGGAATAACTAATTCCACATTGGAAACTAATTCATTGTGCAATAACTGAGTATAGCTACCTTAGCCAAGATACAATTCATTGTATTTAATGACATAATCCAGTGAGTTGAAATTGAAATTCTACTAACACTCAAAGTGGATGAGATTTAAGCTGGATGCTTTATCAAAGTCTTATTTTGTTGTTATTGTTTGTTGTTGTGTGTTGTCTTTTCTGAAATATGCAACTCTAAGATGAATCTATCATGGGGTCTTCTTGGCAAGATTTGTTCAGAGGGAGTTGGCCTTTGCCTTTGCCTTCCTGCGAGATGAAAGTGTGGCCCATTACAAACGGGCATAAAAGTACGTCTTGGGGACATACTAGGGTTAGAAAGGGGCATCACTTCCTGACGCCCCTAACCCTAGTACGGACCCAATCCGTACAAAATGGCGGCGCCCGTTCCACACGGGGCCGCAATTACGACATCACGAATGCACAGCCTCCAAATGAGGCGGTGCGGACGTGACGTTGTCACGCCGCATGAGGGCACCTAGAGTGCCCTTTCTGTGGCGCAAGAAGGAGCTCAGAAACGAAGCTCCTTTTGAGGTTTGCATCCCTGGTGTAGCCTTTAGACAGCTGCGCCAGGGACACAAGGGAGAAAGGGGCCGAGCGGCCCCTTTCTCCTCCTCCCTGCCACCATTGGGTGTCCTTGGGGCATGAAGCCCCAAGGACACCCCTTTCCAGGCCACGGGGAAGCAGCCTTTTGCCGCTTCCCCGCGGCCTGGAAAGCGGTGGATTAGGGCCTCGGAGGCTGCTGTTGTGGCAGCTGAGGCCCCGTTACAGCGAGGAAAGGGCTGCTTACAGGCCGCCCCAACGAGTGGTCTGTAATGCGCCAGTGACTTGCCCAAGGTCAGCCAGTCAGTTTCCATGGCCTAGCAGAGATTTGAACTCTGGTCTCCAAATACTCAAACCACTACACCACACTGTCTCTCCTTATTACTTAAGTGTATGTGTCTGTGTGTTTGTGTGTATGTATAGCTTTGATATATATTATTCATCTGAAGTCCTTGAGATTGGGGTGAGTTAGACATCCAAATAAATTAATGTTGTGATGTACACATTAATTTTGTATTGGCACTGAAATTTATTTCTTCTTCCAAAGCAAAACATGTTTTGTACTTTGTATGGTGCAAATGATTATCTTATTGTCAGTAATGCTCAGGGTTTAGCATAGTTTGTAAAATCTTATTTTGATTGATTTTTGCTTAATATGAAGTATTTGTTGCTTCTGCTATGGTTTAAAGTTGACAAATATTCTGAGCAAGTAAAACAAAAACTAGGATCCAGGACTGCTATTATGCATAAATAGATTGTGTCTTAAAAACTCTTCTACTTAGCTCAAAAGGATGAGGGCATTTCATCCACTGACTGCAATAAGGATCAGTTTTGTTCTTTACTGCAGAGCAACAACACATACTCTATATCTAGCTGCTTTGTTCTTTTTTGCAACAGGAGGATAAATCAATAAAATGCAAACCAGCAGGTGATTTATGGTGTGGGGAGACATTTGGCATTGCCAATTAATCCTCTGCCATTCTACTTTTTCAGGTGCTTTTAAAATGTCCCAATATTTCTCTCCTACTACTCCTTTTAGCACTCAGCTTACTTCAGTTGCTTCAAACTGAGTTCAGTGTGCAAAAGTTATTTGCACTTAGGCCTTGTGCACACCAGCCACAAAGGCCGGAGTGGGGCGGAGTGTCCACATGACGCATGCCCTGACTGTGCCCCCAGGACAGCATGATGCCGCATGCCACTTCACATGGCACACAGCATCACAGCGCTCCTCTGGCACTGCGTCCATATGATGCAGCACCAAAGGAGCATTGTAAAGCCTCGGCGCTGCATCTATTGCACAATGCAAAGGCCAGATCAGGGCCATGGCATGTGGTTGCCATGGACCCAATCCGACTGTAAAAGGGGTGGATGGAAGCTGCCCCTTAGTTAGCAAGGGGGAAAGGAATAGAAGGGCAGAATCATGCCTTTACCTATAGACTCAGGCAAAACCAAAGTGCTGCAGCCTCTCCTTGCTTATATGTTCTTCCTCCTTAAGAACTTTGTGATAACTGTGTCCCAGTTTTTCTATGTGAAATGTTGGAGGATATGCTCATAATTCAAATTATTTTCCCCCTAAAAGACATATATGTATGCCACTTCTGTTTTCAGGAAACATGTGTATAATATATTTCTCAGCAATACATTTAATAACCTGGATGTATAAAAACAGAATTAGTAGCTTCTACAAAAAGTTCATATCCTCCCTAGGCAATAAAACAGCCACTTCCTTATTACAACCTTAAGGTTGAAATTCTATAGACACTTCCCTGGAAGTAAATTCCACTGGACTCAGTGGAACTTACTTCTGTGTAAAGATATACAGGATTATGCTCTTATTTAAGTTTCTGAAAGCCTTTCCAAACAATCTATGTTACTTGTAAAATGATTGAAAAGATAGACATTAAGTGAGGTTTCCACCACAGCTGAAGAAGGAAACGTAACCAGCTGGTATTTAAACACTGTGTTTTTTAAAAAATAGAGGCAGAACCAAGCTGCTTAGCCCAGAAGCTACTTTGGAAATCTAATATTTCCTGAGAAGGGAGCAGAAAAGGAAATTTGGAATCAGCAGGGGAAAAGTGACCAGAAAATCTTGTTATTTATACTATACACTTCTATGGAAAATCCACCCTTGGGTTGACTTTATCAGAACAAAGTTGCACCCAGGGATATCTTTTTCATTAAGCAGAGTTTGTGTGAGGTTCAAAGAAGGAGAGAAATCTGCACCTCAGAGAACATTTTGGCTAAAGGAAACAAAAATCAAGTTTATCCACCTCCAGACAAAAGTATCAACAATATTAAAAAATTCCATACACAAAAAAAGTTTTTATTAAATGTTAACTTTGCATTTTTGAATACATCTGAAGCTTAAACAGTCTTTTTGTGCCTTGAGTCCCACTCTGGAAGAAAGGTGGCATGTAAACTAGATAGATAGATAGATAGATAGATAGATAGATATCATAGACAGGAAGATAAAGTTGATAGATAATTGATAGGTCAACAGGCCTTAGAGTAGCACATGAAGTTCCAATAAAATTCTATCTGTTTGCCTCTGTGCTTCTACCTATCTATCTATTGTATGCCTCCTACCAACATGCTGCCCCTCAAATGTGCATTTATTTTAACAATAAGCAATGTCTGAAAAGGGCCAATGAGAGACCTAGATGCTAAAAGGGACTGATGGTGGGTGTATGGATGTACCTGTGTGTGTACAACAAGATGAATGTGAATCTTCTTCTTATTGTTGTTGTTGTTGTGTGTCTTCAGGTCAACTCTGGCTTATGCTACCACCAAGCGCATCAGTAGGGGGATCCAGGGGGTGTAGGAGGTGCAGGATGCACCAGGTGACACTCTATGGGGACATCATAGCTCCCGAAACATCTGCCTTTGGGTAGAAACAAGCTGTAGTGTTCACCTATGTCCCTTTAAGATGCTGAAGAGATGTTATGAGTGTGGTACAAGTCATTGGGAGGAGAAAGGAGAGGTCCCATGTTTTTTTAAAAAAATAATGTTTTAATTTTATTTTTTATTTTAAAAAATCACACCTTACCAAATTTTCACTTTAGTCACATGAAACTATGTACATGTAAATACATTTTGGCTGTGTGTATGATACTGACATTTAAAGGAATAATTTTAATTTTGCTGTTTGTTTATGTCACAATTATTGCCATTACATTTAGCAATATATGGGAATTACGAATTACAGTGCGCCCGCATTATACATGGGCAGGTTTTATGTGGCTTCCAGCATATGCTGGAAGCCATGACAGAAGGAAGGGAGCCATGGGCCGGAAGGAAACAATGGCATGCGCTCTCATGGTGTGCGCCCTGCACACCGACGCACCGCCACAGGCACGAGCCCCATTTATTTGAATGGGGCTTGAGCATCCACATTTTTTTCCTTACACGGGGGAGGGGTTTTTCCAGATGAGTAACATTACTACAAAAAACACTACTAAGGATTGTGTACGGTGTGGTATGGAGGAGGTCAGTGGGAGGGTGGCACATGAGTTACTGCACCAAGTGACGCCAACACTAGTGACTCCGCTGACTGTCCCCATCGTAGGGTTTTCTTAGCAAGATTTGCTCCAAGAAGGTTTGCTATTGCCTTCTTCTTAGCCTGAGAGACTGAGCAGTTATTGGAAAGCTGTTCTCCCAGAGTCATAGTCTAAACTCAAACCATGCTGGCTCCTGGATTTTATTACTAATTACTAATCATAGGAACTATATAAACTTCCAATGTCCTGTTTGACAGGGACAGTCCTGATTATTCCTCTATTGCCCCACTTCTTCAGCTGCTGTACCTTTCCTACCATCTGTGTTTTTCCTCATTAATAACTTCTGCCATCTTGACCACACTCTAATGTTGCTTGGCACATGTGTCCTGGTTTTCATGAGAGAAGTGCTGAAGGGTATGCAAACAACATTCACCAGAGATCGGTGGCACTGTTGTGACCACAGTCCTTAAAGCAAACACACTGTAGCAATGAATATACTCTCTGTGAGAATAACATATTCCAAGACAGGGAGGGATTGGTCTCCATTTCAAAATTCTATCCACATTCCACTGTTCAAGTTGTTTCTATAAGGAAGGTTAAGGAAAGTGCAGCCTAAAGACAACATGCAACCCTCAGGCTATTTTTGTCTTCCTATTTTTGTAGTTCGTTGTGGCTCCAAAGCTCTGTGACAGAGAAGGCTACTTGACTAATCCACTGGTCATATCCATAATTTTGCCCCCCCCCAAACCTGCCCTGAATTTATACCATTATATACAATACTACTGCACCCACATAGTGAAAAACAAACATCTCTCAAGTCAAAATTTTCATTTGCTACTAGAGACTGGCAAGAAAGCTGTAGATAGCCTGAGCAGGAAAGGAGAAACAGTATGAAACATGGGCTATGGTTACTCAAGGCTATGGTTACTCAAGGCTAAAGCTAGACCCATGCCTTACATATTTATATGTAGCCCCCTGCATTCATTTTCTGAATCCTCTCAGCCACAGCATTTGGGGTAGTGTAGTTTCTGTTGATATTCAACAAAACTACATGCCATAAGTTGGTTAAAATATAAACTTAAGAGAACATGGTGAGCAATCCATTGATTGGCTGGTCCAAACTGCTTTCAGAAATGAAAGATATCATTTTTTTAATCCCCATTTTAGTAGAAAGACAATAAATTGTAACAAAATTACTTTAGTTTTTGAAAGGCTTTTGTCTCAGTATTATTTATTTAATCTAGATCTTATTATAATGTATTTTGTAAGATTCCAAGGCCTGTTACAGACAGCCAAAATAAAGCTGCTTCGAGTCACAGTGGAGATATGGTGTTTCAATGATGCATGCGTCCTAAGAGTCCAGAAGCCACACCAAAGCCACGCTCCAGCCTGACTTGATCTGTTCTAGAAAACATTTACTGTATTTGCCTTTTTGGTTGTCCATGGTATTATCAGTACTTTTCTCTGGCACAATATCTTAAATAAGTTTTCTTTCTTTCAGCTTTCTTCACTGTCCAGCTCTCACATCCGTACATGGTGATAGGGAATACAATGGCTAGGGCTATCTTCACTTTAGTGTTTGGAGTTATCTCTTTACACTTTATGATCTTGTCCAGTTCTTTCATAGCTGTCTTTCCCATTCCTAGTCTTATTCTGATTTCTTGGCTGCAGTCTTCTTGCTGATCAATATTTTATCCAATGTATGGGGGCTCTTTTACTGTTTTGATTTCCTCATTGTCTAGGTTGAATGTATGTAGGAACTTTATCACATAAGGCTTCCAAAGTGGAATTACAGCAGGAAGTAGTAGTGTCAGTGGCCATATTTTATCACACAAAACCATGTCTGTCCTGTAACTCCTTCCTCTTCCATTCATACTGTTAGAATCCTTGTTAGAATTCTACCAGATGTATGATTCCTATATGTATGGGCATGATGGGGGCTGGGGTGTTTTCAGCTATGGTTAGTTGTAGCTGTAGATGTGTTTTAGCCGAGCTTTGCCAGGTGGCTGTTATCTAAAGACCTTGAAACACTGGTCTCAGAAGCTTGGAATGCAGGCACGGAGCTGAGTGGGATAGTAGCTATTAGGGGGAGCAAAGGGGGATTATAAACTGTGGGAAGGAGGCGGGAAGTTTGTTGTGTGCGCTTTCGCAGGGGGTGGAGTGGAAAGAATTCGGGGTTTCATGTATCGACTTTGGTTGGGGGGGCAGTCTCAGCTTAAAAGCTGAATGGAGTTGAATCACTGATCCTGGTTCTATCAATAAAGTTCTGCTTATTCACCACAAGGCTGACTGGTTGATTTTCCAAGGAACAGATTCCCTGTTCTGACACATACCTGGAGTGCTCCTTTTCATTGATGGGGAAAACCCATCAGTGCCTCGTGACCACACTGCTATCCTATTAGTGTTTCATGTGAGTTCTTCCTGCTGCAGTTCTAAAATGCAGGTAGTCACATCATAGAAGTGGGTGTGATTATGCTCCTCTCCTCCTCTCCCTCGCTATTCCCTAGCAGGATTTTTTCTTTTCTTTCATTTTTCAATTTAATTTCATTTATTTTCTTTCACTAACAGTTGATGTGGCTGTCCAATTAAAAATTTAAAAATTAAAATACAGACCAAAAGGCATGCTGGGAAAGGCATAGGGTAGGAAGGCTGGGTTATGAAGGGCTGCGTGCAGAAGACAGAGCCCAGGAATACAACAGTATCATGGTTCTTTTGAACTGCAGTGAGAAAATGATTGTCCCCCAGCCACATGTCTGTGTTTCCTACCTGAACATGATTGTGGTGTCTAAGCAGCCTGGTGTGTTAAAGTACAGGATTCCAGGAGATACCCAGTATATGTGGATGTTTCTGTAAACCTTTACACATGATCTACATGTCACACATTTGGATAAGAATGCCTTTAGACCATGAAGATCTGAAAGAGTTTTTTATAAGCTTCAATGTGATTTCAAACCTTTACATACCAGGACAAATGTGAAAATGTTTGAAGAAGCACTTGCATGAACTGGGACAGAGGGCACACTTATGAGTGCTATACTGTTTTAGTCCACCTGAGATCTAGAAAACTCCTGAAAGGATTTTGGATGTAAAGGCAGTGGAGTAGACCATCAAATGGAATCCAAGCTGTGTCTGTCCAGAGTTTCCCCCCAAATTCTCTACATTTTGCTTCATATTTCTCAAATGCATGAAATGTAAAGGAGTAGTATGTACTGTAGCATGAAGGAGGCGGATGCCTTGGAGCAATTGTATCTGTCAGAGACAACTCATATTCCATAAATTTAAACAAGTTAGTCTTTGAAGTTGCATGCTGAAGGCATTCTGGAAATCCACAGATCTATCATTTTTGAGGGAGGCTCAGCTTAATTGATCTACAACATGACTGGAATCGCTGTGATATGCACTTACTCTTTACTGAGCAGTTGTTATGTTATCCATATATACAGCAGCAGCATCCTACATAATGCAGAAAAACAAATCTAGTATATGCCCTGCAACAAGTACTGAAGCACTTCAGGGTTAAATCAGGAACATGGATGACACGGCAGCCAAGAAATCCTGATCTGCTCTGGGAAAGGGAAGGCTGAATCTTTGTAGGCCACTGCCAAATTGATCTCTGCACATTTTTCTGAGCTACTACTGACATGAGAACCCAAGTACAACCAGTTGAAATAAAGGAGGTCTTCACACCTCACCCAGATAGATCTTAATGAAACAGCCCAGCATAGCTGCCTAAAATTGAAATTTTGTTGTTTCTGTTTTTGTTGGGGGGGTATTTTAGTTGTTTGTTTTGAAAGCAGCAGTCCTGGTTTCAGTAAGATGCCAGGTCCATTCTTGTGAGTCACAATATCTAGACCTCCTTTCTTCCCCTTCCTTTTTAAATGCCCTTTTGGATGCTCCTTTTTATTTTGGTGTGTTTTCTTATTCTGTCGAAGTGATTCAGTAGTTAGTAGAAAGGGGTTAATGTGTTTGGTTAATAGTTTTTTTTTTGGGGGGGGGGGTTGGGCTATGAGACCATGTTCTACAAAAATTTATTCCTGACGTTTCGCCTGCATCTGTGAGTGGTTAATACTTGATAAGCTGAAAAAAAATCTAAGTCAGTTGCTTTTGTATTAGGAGGTGAAAAACTTATGTTTACGTCAAATTGCAGTTTAAAAAATGTCTGTGCTAAAAACATTACGAGAATGAAACAGAAATACCACCCATGATTTTACTCCCGCTTTTATCTGTTTACTTCTTGATTTCCATTGCTTTCTCTCCTTTACAGTCTTATCTCTTTACCTTCACCTTTTCTTTAACTGCTTCCCATGTGTTTGTTGTTGTTGTGTTCCTTCAAATCATTTTTTGATCTGTGGCGACCCTTATATGAATTTATCATGGGGTTTTTTTTGACACGTTTCTTCGGGGGGGGGGGGTTGCCATTGCTGTCCTCTAAGGCTGAGAGAGTGTATTCCCACATGTGTTCTAGAAAGATTCCCAGGGTTAAGAGCTTCAGAATTCTGTCTCTGGGACATATGACAAGCATCTATATGATGTCTGATGCAGAACACAGGGAAACTATCTGAACACAAAGAAGACCACCTTCTTCCAAGCAGACCTTACTACTTTTGTTTTCAGAATTTTTAACTTTAGAATTAACTAAACTGTCGTACTTTAAGCATAAACTACAATAAGTGGTTTGGATCTCTTGCTTGAAACATTGTAATTCTACAAATATCTGATAAAAGAACCAAAACTAGTTTGCAAAAGGCCAGGAGAAGTAGGCTTTGGTTAAGGAACCAGCTAGGAAAAGTAAAATCTGTTGGCTCTTTAGCAATTTCTCTCATGAAGTTAGTCAATAACTTAAAAACTTCCATCTGAAATCAAGTTGATGCTGAAATTCCAAATCAACCCATTAAGGTTAAACAATAAACTTAATTGTTGCCTCTTTGCAGTTTTTTTTTAAAGTTGCACCTTACTTATAACTAAGTGAATGTAACTAGCTAGTTCTTATCTCTGACCCCAACCAACAAGTTATGAGGATCAAATGGTTGCTGATAATGATTTTTGTCACATGGCCACCCAACCCATATCTCCCTGATATCCAGGGTCAGCCCAAGACATTGTTCTTAGGGAAAGAACAAGATGGTGTTCCCTTCATTCCACATTCCAAAACTGACTGGTTGAGCAATTGACTTTTACTGCAGTACTAGCCATGGAAGGGCATGCTGCCTAGGCTTGTTTAGAGATGAAGGACAGGCCATGTAGCATACACAATTCTGGTCTCCAAGAAAGGGAAATTGGTTAAATAAGGAAAAACTGGGGAATACAGCCCACCAGTACCTGAAGCATTTGCCTCATTCTTCCTAATAGTAGGGCCAGGCTGCTAGTGTTAGTTAAAGAAGACACATAGTATAACCATGTTATGGTTCCCTTTTCCCTGCTTCATTCTGCTTCATTGACTACTGCTTATGGAGAGCAAGGAAAATTTTAGCAACAAGTCATGAACTGGCAGCTGTGGCACAGTTCTTTTAATGTGGTAGACCTGTCAGGCATTTAAAAACCATGGGAGGGTGCGGGGAGGCCAGACAACCAACCACTTCTGTTCCTAAACCCAAAAGAAGAAAAAAGTCATTCTATTGAACCTCATAGCAGTCCAAAAGGATGAAAATCATCTTCATGTAGTTGGCTACAGAAATGGAGCCAACTGGCTGCTCTCTATCCTGCCCAGACTGCTGAATGGCCACAGGGAGGGACATTGTGCCAGAAGACAGATAGGTAAAACATGCAGGGAGGGGGGAACCAGATAAACACTCAGTGGAACATTATGTTCTGCTAATAGGAGGCAGGATATTGGCCATAGTTTGTGCCTTTGTTTTGTAATGTCCAAAGACAATCTCATATAGAATCTCTCTCTCTCTCTCTCTCTCTCTCTCTCTCTCTCTCTCTCGCTCTCTCGCTCTCTCTCTCTTTGTTTGTTTTTTTTCCCCTTGTTAACATGGAGTTTTACTTGACTAAGTAAATCATGACTGTCAGACTTGTGTAAACTCCAAAGCAATGTGCATCAAAGAATCCAGGGTTTTGAAACAGCAAAGAACTTTACTGAATACACATAGTCACTAATTCACCAGTCCGTGTTTAAGCAAAACTGTTCCCCAACAGCCAAGCAGTACAGTACACCCTTCCCTTACGCAGGGGATCCATTCCGGACCCTTCCACACACACACACCCCTGCATAAGGGAATTCTGGGTATGCTCGAGCCCCATTTAAATAAATGGGGCTTGTGCACGCCACAGTGCAGCATGCCACGTGTGTCATTACCGCTTATAGGGCACACCGCCCCTTTTCCCAGTGCTGCTTACAGCATATGCTGAAAGCCGCGTCAAGCACGCCCACGTATGACACGGGCGCACTGTATATTAAAACCCTTAAAATTCAAAGTCCACCCCAACCCCATTCAGCACCAAAACTAGCATCCACCTCCAATTCCCATAGCTTAGTCCCCCCTACTAGCCAGCCCCCCTTATAAACCTTCTCACCTATCTCTTTCAGACTCAGGCATTTCCACCATCCACCCCTCTTCTGTTACTACCAGACACCAACCCGACGCACTCCACATCTCACACATTCCAAACCTATCATTCCCAAAACTATCCTAACTAGCTGCACACATTCCAACTAGCTATCCACTTACCCATAAGCCACAGCAACTATTAATCTACCCATCAGCCCCCAAGCAAGCCAACATATAATATATTTTATCATTTGAACAAATAAACATCCACAAAACCATTCTCCATCTATTGACCACATATTCAGAACTCTGACAGAATCCATGTATGCATGGTTCTAACACTGACAGAGGCTGCTTGTACACTGTGGAATGAATGCAGTTTGACACCAGTTTAACTGCCAAGATTCAATGCTATGGAATTCTGGGATTTGTCATTTTATAAGATATTTAGCATTCTCTGTCAGAAAGCACTAGTGTCACATTAAACTACAAATCCCAGGATTCCATAAGATGGAGCCATGACAGTTAAATCAGTGTCAAATTGAATTCATTCTGCAGTGTGGATGCAGCCTTAAACTGTGTACAGTTCATTTCAGTCTTTTGCAGCCCACTATGATGCAATGAAAAAGAATTTTGCAAATATCGCATTGTGGTAGGAAAGATCCTGCTATAAAATTTTGGGCTCTGGCCAGCAGTGTGGTCTTAAAATTCCACCTAAAACAAAAGGTGAGGGAAATATGAAGGATCACCCTCAGATAAAGAGGAATAAGAAGAAAAATCCAGCAGAGAAACATAAGTAAATCTACAACCCATTTTCTCTCAGAAAGAAAATATGATCTATGCTTGAGAGTTTAAACCAGGTTGGCCACGTACTATGTATTGCTTTTGTCTACAAGAAAAAAGCAGCTGTTTTTGTGGAACTACCTAGTGGTGCTTAAACAAAAACTGCTGTGGAAAAACAATATAGCAAAAGAGAGCAGCTATTTCCATGAACTTTGAGATTTATTTGCATAATTAGCTTTGCCCATGCTTTCTTATGTTTCTATGCTCTGCATTTTACTGCTACAAACAGCTCTGCTTTTAACAAGTGTTTACAGGAAATAAAAATTCACATGTAGAAGCATTCATTCTCTGTGACTGGTTGAACATTTGCTCATAAGGGGAGGCAATACCATGTGATATCTCTAGCCAATCTCTACAAAACAATACAGCTCGAATCTTGAGTACCTGTGATCAGGTGAAAGAGAAAAAATTAGACAGAAGGCTTGACAAGCAAGTTCTGAATAATGACTAAATTAGGGAGAATTGTGGCTGGCAAAGAGTGAAAGAAGTGAAGTTTGTCACATAAAATATTTGTTATGTGTTATTTGCTTCGGCTCAAATAGCAATATTGGAGCAGTTTCCTTAAGAGTATTTATATGCATATAAGTGTACGTCAATTAGCGAATGAAAGATATAGTATTTGCTGCTGTTATTATATGCTGTGTTGTTTCTCATCCATTCTGTATTTCTCTGCATGACACAGTAGGGTGCTACAGTGACATGTGACATAAATTGAAAACACAGTGGATTTCACTGCCATGCAACAGGTACACAATGATGTTAAACTGCTTTTTTGTTATTTGTGTTCCCCTGGTATGAAAAATAACATGATTAATCCATTTTTAATGTTATTTTAGACACTGCTAAAAAGAATTCATAAAGGGCTATGATTTCACTATCAGAAAAGTAACTAATGGCACAGTTCTAGTCTTTATGTGGCTAAACATCTGACTGTGTTTCTTTAAACCAGAAATGGGGATTGTGTGGCCCTGCAGATATTGTTGGACTGCAGCTTTCAGCAACCCTAGCTGGCATAGCTAATGTTGAGAACACTGGCGATTGCTCTCCAACAATTTATGACTGCATCCACACTACAGACATAATCCAGTTTGACACACCTTCAAACGGCCATGGCTCAATGTGATGGAATTCTGGGAACTGTAGTTTTGTGAGACATATAGCCTTCTCTGTCAGAGAGCTCACAACAAACTAGAATTTTTTGTTTTGCCACAACAAACTATAATTCCTAGAATCCCATAGCATTGAGCAATGGTAGTTAAAGTGGTGTCAAACTGCATTATTTTTGCAGTGTGGATTCAGCCTATAATGGTCCTCCTGATCACCACATCTGTCCTAAATCCACATCTTTGGAAATGTAAATCCTTTCATTATGTTTTAATGACTATATACAATAATGTCCCCAAACGAAACATTTTTACAGAAGCATGCATCTCTATTCGGATTGGATTTATAGTCTATTAAGATACAATGGATTCCTAGCTGTGTTATATATTCAGCTATTATAATGTGAAGGTCTGGATCTTCAAGTTAGTCCTACTGACGTCAATGAGATGCACAAAGAGGGCCTCCTATCCTTTTGTTCTCATTGAAGAGAATGATTCATTTCCCCTCTCACTTTTGCTCCAGCTGCACTTTTTACTGATTCCAGAGTTGAGGGTGTGCTGGGTTTCCAGTCTGCATGCCATTACCATGCTTCTTCTTTCTAACTCAGGTTGCCATTCCAGTGTTTCATATGCAATATTTTCTAGCTTTAATGATTTTATAGTGCAGGTCGTTGATATCATTTGAATCGTCTTGGGATCCTACGTTATTGATGTATTTCATTAGATGTGAAAGAATTGGCAAAGACTGAAGTAGACTGATTAAGGAGATCTATAACTGGCTTTAAAGGGATTAATTCAAGATTAGCATAGCCTTCTAGCTGGTGAACTAGGAAGACCTATGGTAAAACTATTAATGAGATCAATACAAAGAAATGTTGCAGCCTGAAGAAAATGTAACTGGACCATGTTGTTTTTACTGGATTTTTGGTGGCAGGCTGCAGTTGATGGGAATTGTAATCCAATGCAATTTAATTTCAGTACATATCAAGGTTGTAGTAGGCTGGTTTATTCTCAGAAGCAATGTCTATGGGAACCATATTTTATCTATGCATTAATGATTTTCCAGAAGATCTTATTTTTTAGGAAGATATTCAGGATTTAATTTAAATTTGATACTTAAATCTCTTTTTAAAATAGACAGTTTGATTGCTGTTGGACAGTGTGTTACTGCGACTGTTTTTAAACTGGGTGGATAAGCGTTCAGCATAACCACATAACAAAAATGCTGAGCTGATGTGATACAGAAGGGAAGAAGAGAATCTGGGGCACGTTCAAGACGCGCGCAAAGTACGTACTAGGTATGTACTAGGGTTAGGAATGGGCGTCCTTTCTGGATGCCCTAACCCTAGTACGTACCTAGTACGTACAAAATGGCAGCGGCCCAGAAGTGATATCCTGGTGCCACGCGAGGGCACCTGGGGCGCCCTTTCCACGGCCCTGGAAGGAGCTCCAAAATGGAGATCCTTCCAGCTTTGCATCACTGGATGCAGCCTTTAGACGACTGCACCAGTGACGCAAAGCAGAAACGGGCCAAGCAGCCTCTTTCTTTTTGTCCCCACCACCGTCAGGTGTCTTTGGGGCATGAAGCCCCAAGGACACCTTTTTCTAGGACGCAGGGAAGCAGCCTTTTACCGCTTCCCCACGGCCTGGAAAGCAGTGGATCGAGGCCTCAGAGGCTGCCACTGTGGCAGCTGAGGCCCTGATCCGGTGGGGAAAGGGGCGGGAACAGGTCGCTCCAAAGGGGCCCCCCATGGCTGACAAAATCCATAGATGCTCAAGTCTGATTAAATACAGTGGCATAGTAAAATGATGTCCCTTATATAATATGGAAAAATCAAGGTTCGTTTTTTGGAATTTATTTAAAAATATATATTTTCAAGCCATGAATGCTTCAATTCATGGATACATGAATTCTGTGGATATGGAGGGCCAACTGTATAATTAAAGTAAGGCATCCTCTCATCAATCCCTTTTTTATACTACATAATTTAATCTCATCAGATGGACTGCTGCTTCAGTCACTCCTTTCTGCTGCTCCAGAGAACAGGACCTGGAGCAATGGATGCAAGCTGCAGGAAAAGAGATTCCACCTCAACATTAGGAGGAACTTCCTGACACTAAGGGCTGTTCGACAGTGGAACACACTTCCTCAGAGTGTGGTGGAGTCTTCTTCTTTGGAGGTCTTTAAGCAGAGGCTGGATGGCCATCTGTCAGGGATGCTTTGATTGAGAGTTCCTGCATGGCAGGAGTTGGACTGGATGGCCCTTGTGATCTCTTCCAACTCTCCGATTCTATGAAGATGTCATATCATTGGAATTATTTATTATCAGTATCATATGTCTTAGTTAAACTTTAACAGACATAAGTTAATGATACTCTGGGACAGTAGCACTCAACCTTTGGTCCTCCAACAGCTTTGGACTTCAGTTCCCAGAAACATCAGCCAGCTTGGGCCATGTTGAGTGATTCTGAGAACTGAAGTCTAAAACATCTGGAGAATTAAATGCTGAAAACCCCTGCACTAGGGCAATAATACCCTGGCAAAACAGCATGAAATGCCAAGACTACATGGTAAACACCTTTTTTTTAAAGAAGCGCATTTTTCAAGATTTTGAAATCTGGCTGTGTCAATTCCCCCTTATGGTCTACTGTGTTTCCTACTTTTATGTAGATTTGTAAAGATAATAAACAGCTACAGCTTTGTTTGGCTTCTTAGTGTAAATCAATTGCAATTCAGATTCCCACATCTCAGTTTAGGGTCATATCCAAATTGCCAAATTCAGGCTTCAAATAAAATCTGGGATTCACACAAAGCCCTAGTAAATTAATTTCTAATAAGAAACTTGCTTTCCTTCATCTAGATCCAAAACTGGATCAGCAACTAGTACAGTACAGTGGCCCCTTGGTATCTACTGGGGTTTGGTTCCAGGACTCCCCATGGATAACAAAATCCATGGGTGCTCAAGTCCCATTATGTACAATGATGAAGTAAGATGATGTTCTTTATATAAAATAGCTCAATCAAGACTTCAAAAAATTATATATTTTTAAATATTTTTGAAATGTATATATTTTAAAATATTTTCAAACCATGGATGCTTGGATCCATGGATAAAAAAATCTGTGGATAAAAAATAAATCATGGATATGGAGGGTATGTATAGAGATTTTGAAGCACTTTTGAGACTAACTTAAAAAAGCAAAAAATAAAGAAATTTGTAGCATGAGCTTTTGTAGACTTTAGTCTACTCCTTCAGATGCTTATGATGGAGTGGAAGCCAGGGTCAGACAGGAGTGCAGGAGTTTAACTGAAGAAAACTGAAAATGTTGGCTACTGCAGACACAGTTAGCATGAGTACAACCCATGAGCTCTACATGATGCATAGTTTGCAAAGGGCTCCCCACATGTAGGTCCTTAGGAATAACATTCTGTTAACTGCACTTGTTGAGAAAGAAGATATCTGTCTGTATCTGGGCAAGATTCTTGAAAAGGTTGATGGATATCCACTTCATTTGGCTAAATATGTTGTAAACTACTTTTGTACTTTGAACTTAGCATGCAGTAATTGAAGTAAGCTGAGGACAATAGAGAAAGCTGGAGGAAGAAAGAGAAGCTGGGGCATTTTAAGAGCCATGAAAAAGTGGGACGACATAAGGTTAATCAGGACTGTCCCTGTCAAATTGAGGCAGTTGGAGTGTATGGCTTTTTCAAAAATGAGTATTGCTAAAGTTAAAGGGGGGAGGGCACTGTGACATATGTAGAAGGTCACTTGTCATTCATTAAGGTTTTGAGGGAAGGCAATGCATCCTTCCTTCCCCCTAGAAGAAGAATAGTCCAGGGCAGTTGAGAGTATTGAGGCAACAAAAGCACCTGCTGGGGCTGTATGAAAGCGAAGGTCACATTTTGCCTGCCCTGATCTAGAGGGAACAACTCCTTAGTCAAGCTCAGCCTGGCAAAATCCATAGGATATGTTGCTCTTCTGAAACACCCTTGTGTTCTATAATGTTCAGTGTATATTAGTTTTGCAACCAATCAATTTACACTGAATTATCTTATTTACAAAATGAAAATGATTTCAATCCCCTCAGCCCACCCACCCCCCAATGCACAGCTATTTTCAGGGTGATGTTTTAAAAACATATGATGGACATTTCTGAAGGATTGTCTTCATGCTGCAAATTGGTATGATGTAGTGAAAGGGCTATTTAAACATGATTTGGAAGTCTCATAGTAAACACCAGCTGCAAGATTGTCCTCTGCAACTGAAAGTTATAGAAATTAGGACTAAAGGATCTCTGTTTCAAAAGGGAAAGAGTGTTATAAAACAGAGGGCACTGGGCCAGCTGCGCTCTACAGGGGATTTTCCTTATTTTTAATCTGATGAAGTAGGCCGCTGCAATTGAAAGCAGAAGTATTTTTTTAAAAAAATAAATCAGTGAGACCAGATGCCACATGACTTTTTTTTTGCTGTGACTAAGACGGCTCTCCTTCTGGAAAAGTAGGCTACGAGTGGAGACAGATGACCATTTCACCACAGATTTGCAGCTGATCCATGTTTTTTCTTAGTAAATAAGTCTTTATCATTTGGATGAATGATACAGAATTCTAAAGGAGAAGGCTAAAATCCATATCAGTGTAATACCTTCATTAGCTAACTCAATGGGCACAAAATACTAGCAAGCTTTCAAGTCCGTTAAACCTCTCCAGCAGGCAAGACAGTCAATGAAGCAAAAGAAAAAGAAAAAGGAGTAGGGAAGAAGAAGTGACTGATGTTAAACCATAGAGTTTGTATTTTGTTGAAATAGAAAAATAGGAAAGTAGCAAGCATTCAGGAACTAGGCACTGTGTTGTTCTAAGCTTAATATCTGGAACCTTCCAAGGGCCGCTGAGAATAAGAAGGGGGAAAAAAGAGATTATCTATCTATCTAGTGCAGATATTAGCTCAAAACACAATTAGGTAAAGTATAAAGATTCCTTTGCAGATGAAAAAAGTAATACAGAAAAACTAAATAATTAAAGATGGAGATAATTTCACATCTGGGGATAACCATAAATCAGCAGGTGACTTGAAGGCACATACATATTAAGTAAAACTGAGATCTCTTACTTTCATACTCTCCATTTCACAGATGAAAACTGGGATATGTGTGTCTGAGCAATATCAGAGCATGGTCAGAATTGTAAACTTTATTAATGGAGAAGGTCACAGAAGAGGCTGCAACAGTTTGCTTTAATCTGAGCTTCCCTTGCTCCCTTGCTGCCTTAATTGAGTGCAAGTTACTTTTGCATTTTGAACTCAGTTTGCAATCACTGAAGTAAACTGAGAACAAGGGAGACAGTGGGAAGAAGACAGAGAATCTGGGACATTTTAAAAGCAACTGAAAAAGTGGAATAGCAAAAGATTAATCAGGACTGGCCATAACAATTTGAGAAAGTAATAAAATATGCAGTTTGGCTGTCGATCTGAATTCCATCAACTTCTGGACTTCTACCCTTTCTCCTCCTTGACAGTTGTTAATGCTGTAGATGTAACAGAGAGGCTTCACCAACCCACTGACACTGAAGAAAGCATCTATCATTGGCCCCGACTTATCAGGTGGGAACAAGTCATAAATCAGAGGTGGTGAAAACTGTGGCTACAAGTCAATGAGGTTCCCCATCCCCAGACAGTTCTTCAACCCTATCAAAAATTAATCTTGCTAAATTAGTTGGTCAAGCTGATTTAACTGATAAACAATGTTCTAATTTTGTAATTTGAACAAAGGTGCACTGACCAACAGTTCATCAACCACTCATTTCAGTTCACTTGGTTTTACTTGTCAATTGATCACTATGGTATAAGAAATTTGTGGTCTCCAACTTTACATAGTTTGCTCATTTTTAAGGGTAGGAACTAACCTATGTGGAATCTTGGGACTTGAGTTGTCTTCTCCAGAGAACTATCCGAGGATTTCCCCATACTTATGACTGAATGTATGAACTGTTTCCACCCAATTGTTACATCTCTGTCCATGGCCACAGTACTTCTGTTGTTAAGCAACATGAACTTTCTTTTCTTTTAAGGAAAGATAGTGTTTTAAATAAATGAAATAATGGGCTATATAGCCATTGCAATCTATTATAAATTACTATAAATATTTTAGAATTATAATGTCTGTTTGATAAAATTGTGTGTGGAACAGCTGTCGTCCCTCAAAACATACAGTGTCCTTTATCCGGAAGTCTGAAATCTCAAATACTCCAAAAACCAAAACATTTTTCATGGATGGCCAAAATAGTGACACTTGCTTTTTGATGATTCTATGTATATAAAATTTGTTTCATGCACAAAACTATTAAAATATTGTATAAAATTAGCTTCATGTTATATGTATAAGATGTACATGAAACTTAAATTAATTTTGTGTTTAGACCTGGGTCCCATCTCCAGAATGTCTCATTGTGTATGTATATGCAAATAGTAAAAGGTAAAGGAAGATAAAAGTATTCCCCAGTGACAAAGTTGTCACATCATGTCCTTGGTGGTGCTCATCTCTATTACTAAGCCAAAGAGCCAGCGTTGTCAGAGACTACTCTGTGATCATGTGGCCAGCATGATTGCACAGAACGCTGTTTACCTTTCCACCGAAATGGTACCTATTTATCTACTTGCATTTGCATACTTTAGAACCGCTAGGCTGGCAGAAACTGGGACCAGTGATGGGAGGTTATCTCATCATGAGGCATCCAAGCCTTGAACTGCCAACCTACCGATCTTGCAATCAACAGAGTCAGTGTCTTAACCACTTGAGTCACCGCGTCCCTTTTATGTGCAAATAGAGGTACAGTCACCCCTCCATTTTTGCGGGCTTGGAGTCTGCGTCCCTCGGAAATACGCAAGAGGCAAATGGAGGGCAACACAATGGAGCTGATGCCTATGTCTTTCCTACTGAAATCATTAGAATTAAACCATGTTGACGTTTAGCTGGATTGTATCCATAGTTATGAACTATCCATTGTTTCTAGTGTCTCAATCTGATTTCAAATGCCCTCCTTACTATCCATTTTGAGCAATTTCTCCTTTTCTTACATAGCAGTTTCTGAACTATACAAAAAGGAAAGTAGACTGGCTCACTTTCTATCTTTGGCCTACTGAGATTCAGCTCAGTTATGAATAAGAAAAAGCAGGGGAGGCACAGGGAAAGTGGCTCAGGGGAAGGCTATCCAGACAAAGAATTTTGAATTTTATAATTTACAGTTTTTGTTATTAATAGAAATCAAATGCCATTTCACAACTAGCTTTCTTCTTTAGTGAGTCTTTCATCTGAGAGTCTTTTTAAAAAAAAAAAGCCCTTTCAAGAATATACCAAGTAAAAACGCAGTTCTTCTGATGGTGCCATGATATGCAAAACAGAATGCAGAAGTTTTTAAAATGCTGCTGAAGGGGGGAAAGGGGGAAGAAAACTGAAGAATTTGTGGTGGGAAGACTTGACACCTTCTCCTTCAAAAATGGCCAGTGATGTTAGCAGATTGATGAAAGGACATGGATGATGTGGCTTTGTGTTGTATTTGTAATGCCTTTGAGTCCCAAACAGGTTTCATTGTAAAAAGAGTTACACATAAAAGTACATATTGGCCCTGTACAGCGCTGGCCAATATTGGCGACATTGGGGCAGGGCGACATTGGGGCATGCGCCAGTCTACACAGTGTGCACCATGATAACTCACCTCCAGCACAGTGCCCAAACAGCGCAGCACAGAAGGGGCATCATCATGGCTCACCAGCACTCCTATGACACCCCTTCCATGGAGCAAGAAGAAGCCACTTTTCACAGCTTCTTTTTGCTCCCCCCGGAGGCCATGGCATGCAGTTGCTGCAGCCTCCATCTGGGGCAAAAAGGGGCGGCATCCAGCCACCCATATGTACAGCCTCATTGATCTCAACATAAAAACTTTTTTTTTTTTGAGGTCACATAGTATGGCAACAAACTAAATATGGGTCAGACACCTTCCTCCAAAGTGAGGAACTTTCAGCTTTCCATGGTTTGGTAAACTACTTTACCCATCATGTTCTCCATTGGACAGATGGAGTAGGGTGATGGAAACTGAAATTCAACAACAGCTGGGTAGTAACAATGTGCTACAGCCACTGACAGCCTGCTTATTGTGTATGATGATGGTTAATTAGCCACCAAGCTTACAGTCCACCTTGTACACAAACTGGTCTCCAGAGAGTACTCTGGTAATCTTAGCAGTAGGCCTGTTTATTGCTTCCAAACACACACATGAAATACTGATTCCTTATGAACTGCATTGTGTGCTGTGCCAACTTCAAGGACTGTACCAAAGAATCTCAGCCAAGAGAAATGACAATAAATTTTTGCAAGCATTTTTAAAGCCATATACATATATACATCACAAGCAGTGACCCATTGTCATGAAAGCCACCAGCTTATAAAGTACTCTGTTGTTATTGCCTCCTCTTCCTCTTGTGAAATTAAGCCACTTACAGCTAAGATGGGAAGTTTTTGCTGCCTTCTTCTTGGGCATTTAGCTGATGAATGCTACTTTGGCTCAGATGTAGCATAATACTTTCTATTTTAGTAACAAGCATGAGGGAGTCCTATACAGTGGAGCCATGGTATCCACTGGGCTTTGGTTCCAGGACTCTCCCCCCCCCGCCCTGTGGATTTCAAAATCTGTGGATGCTTAAGTCACATTAAATACAATGACATAGGCGGGTTACAGACCGTCACTTTGCGGCGGTCTGCCGCCGCCACTGCCTGCTCCGCGAGGGAGCCATAGCAGCCACACCGCGCGGCTTCCGCGCGGAGCAAAAAAGGAGCTCCAAAATGGAGCTCCTTCTTGAGGCGCCTCTATGACATCGCGAGGCGCCACTGGCGCATTTGCGACGTCATAGGCACCGCGACACGTCTGGACGCTATGCGTCCGATACGTAAACATGGCGGCCCCCATGTGGAAGGGGTGCCGCCATGTTGTACGTATGGAATACGTACTAGGGTTAGGGGGGTACGGAAGCACCGCCCCTTCCTAACCCTAATACGTATTCCATACGTATTTTTTGGCGGTCTGTAACCCGCCAATGTATTTATATAAAATGGCCAAACTAAGGTTTGCTTTTTTGGAGTATATATATATATATTTTAAGATTTTCAAACCAGGGATGGTTGAATCAGCTGATGCAGAATCCATGGATATGGAAGACCAACTGTACACAAGAGATGGGGAGAGGGAGAACATCTCCCATTTCAATCATTCATCAGATACCTGGCTATGGCAATAGAGCAGGGCATACCTTTGCTCAACCTGTGCCATGCCTCTGATGCCTCATTTGTATGAGGCTATTTGGAGTAGTGTTCAAGTCATTGTATTTCCTATCACCATGTAAGGATGTGACAGCTGGAAAGTGAAGAAAACTGATAGAAAGGAAATAAACCTATTTGAGATGTGGAGGTAAGGAAGAGTGCTGAGGATAGTGTGAACAGCTGAAAATTTTTCCCCACCCACTCAAAAGCTATTAGGCCTGAACTCTACTTGGAAGCCCAGATTATTAAATTTAGACTATCATCATACTTTGGCCACATCATGATAAGGAATGACTTCTTATACTGCTAAGAAAGGTGGAGGGGAGTAGAAAGAGAGATGGATAGACTCTGTCCATATACCAGATGGATAGACTCAGTCAAGGAGGCCACAGAAGTGCTTGGTACCAACTTCGGTTGATATGCCAACTTCATCCCTACATGGACCAAAAGGACCTTGAAGCAGTGGTACATGCATTGGTAATCTCTCGTCTTGATTTCTGTAATGTACTCTACTTGGGGCTACCCTTGTACCAAGTTTGGAAGCTTCTATTGGTTCAAAATGCAGCAGCCAGATTGGTCACTGGTTTGTCCAGGTTTGATCACATAGCACCTGTCCTAAAATCTCACTGGCTGCCAAATAGCTTCCGGGCACAATACAAGGTGTTGGTTATCACTTTTAAAGCCCTACATGACTTGGGTCCGAGTTACTTATGGGAACACCTCTTCCTACATAATCCGCTCCGCACTCTCAGAACAACTGGGAAGAATCTATTAGAACATCAATCAAACAGATTTGTAATGACTTCCCAAAGAGCCTTCACTATGGCTGCTCCGAAATTATTGAATAGTCTTCCAGAAGAGATCCGTCTTATTGCCTCCTTGGAAGCATTTAAGAGGGCACTTAAGATGGATCTCTTCCAGCAAGTTTACCCACCTGACCTCCTATAAGCAATACTGTTCCACTTCCTGACTATTGTATAAGTGTATTGTATTTTACTGTTATATAATGATGACTTAGTTTTAACGTAATTATTTTTATTGTATTTTATTGATCTGTCTTTGTATGAATTTTACTGGGTTGTGATCCCACCTCAATCCATTTGGGAGAGGTAGGAAAATGTTGCTGTTGTTGTTGTTGTTGATCCTGCAGGACCTGGGCAGAGAGCAGGGGGTCTTGGAAACATGTCATTTATGGAGTCACCATGAGTTGAAGTCACCTCAAAGGCAATTAACAACAATTGCTATGCATTCCCAGACAGATCAAATTAGATCATATGGAGAACTCTCTACTCTCAGTTGTGATAGATGGCTGCTTTTCTGGACTTGCACTGGAACCAGACTGGGACATAGAAGGCTCATGCCCCTTCTTGGTCTTCCTGGGCTGAACTTCCTCTCAGGCCTTTTGTGCTAAATTCTGGATTCTGGAGCTCCTCATCAGTGAGTTGCATAATATCACCCTCTGGGTTGCAGAGATTGTTTTTGCTTTCCTATCAGACTTTGGAAAAGTGACTTTTTTGGATGATGACCCCCAGAATCCCTCATTCACCATGGTCAGTGAACAAACCAGTGGAACAAACATTATGAGAGCTACCATTTTCAAGTAGTCTTGTCAAATTCTGCTTTCTGGCATTGCTAGGCCAAGTCTAAAAACGTTTGGGATTATGACATCAGAATGTGTTCATGAATGATCTATTTGATCACATCCAATCAGGCTAGCCTAAAAGTGTGTTACTGTCTATGGCATCTTTGTGTCATACATGTTCAATGTTTTTTATTAAAAATGTTTTGAAATTTATAAAAAAATAGATGAATTATATAAGTAGGAATTCTAATGATGTTCTTTGGATCAGAGTTCCATAGAATGACTTACTCCCTTATGGCTCTGAAGCCACTGTCTCTGGATGAATAAAAACTAAACTCAGAAAGCTTTTTGTTTTAAGGCTGAACATATGTGGAAACAGTTACCAGTTGATATAAGAACAACTGAGAACTTTCCCCTGTTTTAGGAAGGAACTGAGACAACTCGTAACAACACAAAATTGTTGTACTAGTTATTTTTGTGCATTTACACATTGCAAGTTAGCCTTTAAAAGGGTCTTTCATCTCCCACATGTAAAAAATAATAACAATTTAAAAGCTCTGTATGCATTTAATAGTCACACTTGTTTCTTTTATATGGGATATCCATATTTACCTCTTGCAGTGCTGAAAATTGTAGTTATAGTGGCAATGTGGTTCTTTGCATGTTTTTTTCAGAAGTAGTTTCCACTTAGTCCTACTCAGAAGTAACTTGCACTTACTCCCTGCTGAGTGGTTTTAGGATTACAACCTTACACAATTGAACAATCAGATTAATCAATTAAAATGTTTCACAAAATAAAAATATGCCACCCAATTAATTGCAGTAATAGTTGTTATTTTTTTTATTTGAATAATACAAGTGCCTTTCTGATACAACTCTGCTGCCAGTACTGCCCCCTCCCATTTGCAGTGTATGGTGCAAATGTGAACAGATGTGTGTGAAACCTTGGTTCCTGAAAAGCTTCCTAATGTTTTAAAATCAGAGGGTGCAAGAGGAACATAGGAAGAGCCAGGCTACAACTGACCAGAAACTATCCTAGTCCAAACTTCTGTTCTTAGTGGCAAACCAACTATCTAGGGGAAGCCCACTAGTAAGACATGAGTACAACAGCACCTGCCCTTTTGCATTCCCCAGCAACTTGTATATAAAAGCAACATTGTCTCTGATACTGGAAGTGACATATCACATTCTTGTAGTACCCAATCCTTCATGTTCCTTCGTAGTAATATGTGGCACCACTTTGTAAGAGTCAAGATTAATATCATATTTTAGTTGTAGGACTGGATTACAGCTTCATAAAAGCACCAGATATCCTCCCAGTCCAATAATTCTACACTAGATTCTCAGGTAGCTGTTGCTGCTGTTAAGAAAAACAGGTTAATGGATAGATGCCATAGGCAGCATGACTTAGATGAATGGCACAGTTGTCCAGTGCTTATCACAGCTGATAAAGAGATACTCTAATTTATAAAGAATATGGGCATGGCAAACACCTGTGTCAGAGTCCCTACCTTTTCCTTCGACAAGGAAAAGAGCAGGAGGTGTTTATCCAGAACAAGGGTACAAAAGGTATACTGCTCATGAGCTTTCCCAAATCATCCAGCTGCCAAGGTTTGAAAAAAGAATGCTGTACTTGAGAAAATTTGGTCTGATCCACCAAGACAATGTTTCCATTCTTAAGAAATGTGCAGTTGGATAAAGCCTTTCTTTCAAAATGTCATACTTGATGATCAGTGTAAATATAGGGAGTGATATGACTGGAGTGTTAGATGCCACCCTTAGGGGATTGAAAATTTTTCAGCCTTGATTTCATTGAATTTCTAAGAATCCCGCCAATATTTTCTTTCCATCTTTGTTTCCTGTCAGGTTGAAATGCTTAATTTTTTTTTCTTCCCCCACTGAAATTGGTGCATATTTTTAACACATCACTTTTAATGTACACATCTATTGTTGCATTTTGTCTAATTTCTCCCATTAACTAAAGTCTGCCTGCATTTTTTGCCAAATTATGCACTTTTTATCATTTGTATTTTAAAATATGTGTCTTGTTTTTGTGCACACTTTGTTTCTCCAAAATGACCTAAGAAATACTGTATACCATTTCTTGAGATGAAGTTAGGTAGAGCAGAATAATTGAAATCAATGGGTCTTTCATAATGGCGTTTAATGAGCTCCACTGATTTTGGCTTTACTTTAGTTAAGACTAAAAAAGGCTTTAACCCATAGTAATAAAATTTATCAGACAGAAATGGAACAGATTTTAGAGCTTGATCTAAACATATTGCAAGGCCTGCCACATCCTCTACCCTGATGGCCCTGGTGATGAAGTAGGTACCTAGAACATGGGTTGGCAGCTTCAATGACTGAACTGCAACTGGATAACTATGGGTTGCACTACCCTGAAAATATGCAAAACTACCACAATGATCAAAAATCTACTTGAGTTTAGATTTGTTGGTGTGGGTGTATGGGAGGGCATTAGAGGAGTAAGTTTGTTTTAAGCAAAATCACTGTTCTTGGAGACTTCTTCCAATGGGAGAGGGGCTTTTTTAAAAGACAGGAAAGCTTGGACAGGACAGAGCAAACCCAGGGATCACATTTAACAATCCTGGGGAACCAGATGCTGTCCACAGGTTTTACTTTGCCAAATCCTGGGCTAGGGTGAAGGCTGTCATTTGTATTCACACATCACAGAGTATTAGATACATGGATGGACTATCCAGTGGTTCATTCTCAACTCTTGTGTCATATGAGGAGGAGAAAACCTGTGCAAGGTGAAGGACATTTTAATATTTATTAATATCTTTCACATTCCTAAATCTTTTCTGGTTGCATTGCTTCAGTATGTATAAGAAATTTCCCTTCTCTTAGACAAGATGTTTGCCAAATGCCACTATAATTAAGAAGCCCTGGTGGCACAGTAGTTAAATGCTGGTACTGCAGCCACTCACTCACAGTTGCAAGGTTGTGAGTTCGATACTAGCAGGGGCTTCAGGGTTGACTCAGCCTGGCTATAATAGGCAAATGAACTATGCCCAGCAACAAATGCTCAGACTTGTGTTTCTGAAATAACATTTGTGAAACCAATGGTCACAGCAGGCAGTGAAAGAAATGTTACATGTTCATCTAAAGATGAACTGCCAGAAATGGGATTCGGTATCATCCCATTGTCTTTTACTTGGACTTGGACTTGCATTTGTAGCTTAATACAAATCCCATACTACAAATAAGCACAACCAAATTGGTTGTAAAGACTGCCTTTACATTTGATGCTAGATGTCGTTTATATGTTGGACTATGATTCTGGAAACTAGGATGTGATTCCCAGCACCGTCATGAAACCCACTGGATGACATTGGGCAAGTCACATGCTCTCAACATCAGGGGAAAGCTGTGAACTCCTCAGAACAAATCTTGCCATGAAAACCACATGATAGGTTTGCCTTAGAGTCTCCATAAATTGTACATGACTTGAAGGCATACAATAACAACAACAAACAAAATAATTTCTACACAGACACATATTCTGCTCCTTTATTTTTAAGTGAGTAAATCTTGTTTATACACATGAATATACATCTACATCTTTCTCTTCTTTTAAAAAAAATATGCTAAAATGCTTAGTGCTGTAAGAATCCGGTTGTAGTTCCCTTAAAAAGTAGCAAATGAGGAAACCAAAATGCAAGGGTTTCTTTCTTTGCTTACTGAACATTCTGATTTTTAGAAGCTGTATACTACAGTCACACATGAACTGACAATCATGTCAAAGAGGGAAGCCTTTCCCTTTTTAACTATGTGGACCAAATTGTATTCAGAATTTCCGTCAATTATGAAGTCATTGTGAAGGTGGCTGAGTACTTCCTCCCTTTTCTCCCCCTTTCCCCCAATCTAACCCCACACTTTGAAGAAGGCAAACAGACTAACATTCAGTAGCAATCTCAAATGACAATCTTTCAAATCATTCTGAAGCCATGTAAGAAAGCTCTGCAGCAAAGGGGCAGTTTGTTCTTGCAGTGAAGGGTTGCAACCATTCTGTTGACTGTTGTATGCACACAGTGCTGTTACATGGGCTCTATATAATGAGCCTACCAGGCCTAGGGTAGGATTGTGTTGCCTCTTTCCACTTTGGTACTGTACTGGCTATTTTTCTCTCTCTTGTTCAAAGTCCTTCAATCAAACGACTTGCATTTTCATTGGGACACTTGCGTGATGAAATTGCCTGTGTCATTGTTGCCTCTTGCAGCTGTTTGAAAGAAATATGAGGAGGTTTGTCCCCTCCTCCCCTCACCCCACCCCTTCTTAAAACGTTTTTGGTACTGTCGCTGAAGAGGGAATAATACAGTATGAAAGAAACCTGAAGGAGCCGTTAGGGTCCATTGTGTCAGTCCAGCTGCTACACATACATATTAAAGCCACATTTTAAAATGCCTGTGAAGCCTTTTTGTGTTTGTTTTGTGCTGCAGTCCATTTTTAAACCTTCATAGTTCTCCCTTTTCATTTTCAGAATATCTTAGCTATTAGCCAAACATGTGAGCCAATCCTCAGACAATTTCCAAATTAAACTGGAGCTGTTATTTGCTATAGGAAGGCAGAGATGCATCTCAAGCTGGTAACCTCTTCTCTAAAAAGCAAAATAAAATAAACATAGATAATCAGCCTCAATTGAGAAGAATTGCCTCCTATTTTAGTTCTGTTGCCACGCTTTGACTAGAATAATGATTTGACTGCCTACCTATTACAGCTGTATGGTTGGGGGACCCAAGTGAGTGATGGTAAAATGGAAAAAGGATTGTGTGGATAGCCCTGCTCCTAGGCCACCTCAAGACATTTTTATGCCTGAAAGGAAGAAGATGGTACCTTTTCCATTTGTGATACAAAGGTTGACCATAGACTTTTAATCGACACTTCAGTACAAGCAACAGGAGAGTTTTGAGGACAACGAGCTAGTTTATGGGATGCAGGAAAGTCACACATCACCGACATCACCACCCTCGACATTTTGTTGTGACTCCATATTTTTTCCATGAGATGGCTGCCTCATACTGTCTAACAGTAGAGACAGTTCTGAATAGTCCCCATTTCAAAAACAACACACTGACAGATCTCTCATAATATCATAGTTTAAATCTTCTGCTGCCAGTCTTCTGCTATCCAAGGGATAAACACGTCCATATTGTATTCATATTTTTAAACAAGTGTATCTAAATCTGGACTTTTGAATCAATATGGCAACCAAAAGTCAATTCATCTTTAAATTAACATTGTTCTAAATACTGAAATAGAATTTTCCAGTCAAGGAGCTGCCCCCACAAAAAGTGCACATGTTAGTGAAAATACCATTCAAAAAATTTTATATTAGAAAAACTGCTTTCAAGAAGGGTAGGTGTTGATCAAGATTTCAAATCTATCTATCTATATTAGAAAACCGATACACAAAATTTATATCAATTTTATGTAAATATATGCCCTTTTAAAAAATCTTAGCATTTGAAATGAATTACACTCAAGACTGGAAAAAATAGAAACCAAGAAACTGAAACAGACAGTTCTGACTATGTCTACTCCAAGTCATTTTTAAATCACTTTTAGACACATTATGTATGCCTGTTAATGAGGAAAGAACTGTCTATACAGAATGTATCCCATACATATAATAATGTCTTAAGACTATACAGAACCATTCACTTCCTACAAGTGTATATGGTATGAGAGAGACCTTGAAAAGATGAGAAGAGGAGAGCCTGGTTTTTCACATAAGTTATTTGTGTGTGTCCCTGAATAGTCATATTTTATTCTTGGAATTGTTTTATTTTTACATTGACTTGAGTGCAGTGGCATCACTAGGATTGGCACCACCTAGTGAAGCAACTCATGATGTCACACACACCCATTGACCTCCAATATCACACCATACTGAATCCTTAGTACATTTTTTGAAATGTTATTCAAAAAATCATAATTCCCATATATCACTGCATGTAATAGCAATAGATGTAACATAAACAACTAGCAAAATTAAAATTATATATTTGAATTACAGTATCATACACACAGCCTAAATGTAGTTACATATACATAGTCTCATGTAGTTAAAGCAAAAATTTGGTAAGATTTGATGTTTTAAAAATAACATTTTAAAATATATATTAAATAAAATATCTAAGGTAAGGCCTCTCTCTCCTCCCATTGAGCCTCACCCCACTCACCCAATTTCTTCCACTGAGCTCCAGCATTTTAAAGGGACACACGCAAATGCCACAGCCTGTTTATGCCAAAAAGGCAGTCATGGTGTGCTATCCTTAGAGTCACACATGGTGTAGCCTGCATCTCCTACATAACCCTAGTGACACTCCTGCTTGAGTAATGATTAAGCAGAGGAGTGATCTTGAAATGCTCACAATCACAACAGTAATAACAATAACAACAACAAATACTATTACCCTTTCCCACTCTTATTGCCTGTGTAGGGCAGTCCACTGTATCCTGTCCTGTTCTCCTTGACTTCTAGATTCATGTAAAAGGGTTTCCATCCATTAATCAGGCTTAGTCTGAAATCATTTACAAACATACCCAGAAGTATGACTCTCAGTGGGAATATTGCTGACCAAATTAACACATATAGGATTGCACTGAAACACAGGAACACAAACAAAGGAACACAGGTCTTTCACAAGAATTGATCCTTTCATTAAATCTAATGTGAAGGCTGGTGCTATAATTTGTTTTGTTTTGTTTTGTTTTGTTCTTAAATGAATAATGTTCTGTTAAAATAGTAAACTATGCTGCTGTGGTCATATGGTTGCCATCCAGTAATATGCTGTGTTGTTGAATCTTTTACTTCAGTCTTTCAAATTTAGAGCATCAGCTATGAGTGTAATGTGTTCATGGTTTCTGCCAAGGAGAAAGTTCACTTTAAACAGTTTAGTCTAGGAGTTTATAGCTAACAAGGAAGAGAGTGACTGGAGAATAGAGCAATGGACAACTTGTGCAACTTCTTCATTTCTAGTCCATTTCAGCTAGTTATGATTTCAGTGTAATTGCTAAAAAGGAAATCTCCTTTCTAGAGCTTGTATTTATACAGGTTGAGTCTCCCTTATCCAAAATTCCACACCCCAAAATACTCCAAAACCCAAACTTTTTTATGGGTGGCTGAGATAGTGATGCTTCACTTTCTGATGGTTCAGTGTACCCAAACTTTGTTTCATACTCAAAAGTATTTTAAAATATTGTATAAAATTACCTTCTTTCTATGTGTATAATGTATTTATAAAACATAAATAAATTTTGTGTTTGGGTCCCATCGCCAAGATATCTCATTATACATGTATATGCAAATACAGTATTTTAAAAAATTAAATCCCAAATTCTGGTTAAAAGCAGTTCAGATAAGGAATACTCAACCTATAAGATACATGTAGGGTATATTCTAAAACTAAAATTAATATCAATGATTTTAACTGATTACAATTATCTCTTAATTGTTCTATGTTATTTATTGACACTGTAACCAAGTACTAATCTGAATTGTAGTTTTTTGGGGGGGACTTTTGAGCTGCGTGGACATGTTCTGGAAGAATTTATTCCTGATGTTTTACCAGCATCTGGTTTACAGATGACCAGGGCATCCAAGTATCACAATGTCCCTTCCTTTTCTTTTTCCGTCATGAATTGGACATTGAGGTGGGTGTTGTTCAGATGGTTCAGAAACACAGTCAGATCTTCTTCTCCTTGCCTCCAAATGGTGAAAGTGTCACCCATATATTGGTACCATGTTGTGGACAGGACTGTGATGTCTTCTGGAAAAAAATGTTGGATGGGGGCCATAGTGTCCATTATGGGGACTTTGGTGAACAGGGAGACCACAGTAAAGCTGATTAATAATTCCACAGGTTTGAGTTTGAGGTTGTTGATTTTTTTTCTATGAATTGAGCTGAATCCTTGATGTGGGTTTTTGGGGGGTTTGTTTGTTTATTTGTTTGTTTGCCCTTTATGGGTTTGTAATTGTGTGGCCAGAAACTTTGCCAAGTCATATGTGGGGGATCAAATGGCACTCATTATGGGTCAGAGTGGAATGGAGCCCTTGTGGATCTTGGGAAATCCATACAGTCTGGGTAGGAGAGCCTCAAGTTTGCATAAACTTTGGTGTGTGGTTGGTTGAATTGAGGAGTTCTTGATTAAAGTGTTAGTTTTCCCAGTGATGTTGTTGGTCAGGTCTTGTTACAGTTTTTTTGTATATTGCAGGATCCAGGAGTTTTTGTTTGTATTGTTCTGTTTCTATGATTACCATGGCATTGCCTTTTTCTGCTGGGAGAATGATGATTTCTGGGTCCGAATTGAGATCCTTGATGGATTTTCTTTCTTTTTTGATTATGTTGCAGGGTGGTGGTTTTGCCTTGTCCAGAATACTTGCTGTTTCTCCTTTAATCTCTTCTGCTTCCTCCTCCAGGAGATAATGGAGGGTGGATTCAACCTGGGAATGATGTCTTCAACTGGGATTCTGGTGATGGTAACCACAAAGTTGCCTCCTTTAACTGGGGTGGATGTTTCTTCTCTTGAAAGTTGTCACTCTGTCAGATTGATTATGGTTGACAATGGATCGCTAATTAAATAGGCATCCTGAGGCCTTGCCATTCAACAACAGACCAACACAGAGATTAACATGCAAATCCCTTCCTCTCAACCAAAGGTCACACAGTATATTGATCCCACTCACTTCCATGCCAGCATTCTCTGAAGATACCAGACACAGATGCTGATGAAACGTCAGGAATAAACTCTTCCAGAACACAGCCACATAATCCAAAAATCCCCATGAAAAATTATGGATGCTAGCCATGAAAGCCTTTGACTTCACAATCTGAATTGTATTTGTAATACCTAGGAATTCCTTACCTCATCACACTTCATATAACGTATCTGAGATTGTTGTTGTGTTCCTTCAAATTTTTGCCAGTTTATGGCAATCCTCAGCTGAATCTATTTTTTAGGCAAGATTTGTTTGTGGAGAGGGGTTATCTTTGCCATCCTCTGAAGCTGAAAAAAACACAGTGATTTGTTTAAGGTCACCCAGTGGATTTCCATGGCCAAGTGGTGGTTCAAACCCTGGTCTGCAGAGTCATAATCCAATGCTCAAACCACTATACCACACTGGCTTTCTGAGGACTGGATAATAATGAATATATCTTGCTAGTGTTGATTCATTTCACTATAGCCTAATTTTTTGTATAAAATTAGATGTTACAAGGTTCTGGTGGCTTCCTTGCAAGCCTGGGAAGATATATTGTGCTAAATATTCTTAGAGCTCCAGTCTGAAGAATAAAGAACTGTTTGATACAGACTAATACACACATTATGCCCATCTTTTTTTTTTCTTGACATCTTTTTTTCTTGCAATATGGAAATCTGCTCATGGCAGGAGGGAAATTCAAATTGGGAAGCAGTGCAGAGAAGGAAGAAGTGTTATATCTCACCTATTTGTTCCCTTTTCTCAATGGTTCCTGCTGCTTCTGATGTAGAAAAAGGCATGTGGAATCTCACAGGGTCAAAATGATATTGTGGGGGTTTGGATAAAGTACATGAAAAGTGCTACCTTCTTCCCTGCTATTTGTTGCTATTCAATTCCTCCTTGCCCTCAAAAAAAAAGGTGTGGTGGTGGAGACATGTGTTAAACTCAAAAACTCAATGCAGAGTGGTATTGTCATGTGTTGATTGCTTAAAATCTCAAATATGATTACAGTGGTAAGCAGCAGAGAAAATTATCTTTCCCAGATTTCTGGTCTTTGAGACCATGCTCTTGGCTTCTTGTTTGCTTGCTTACTTGCTTTATTTATTTATATATTTATTTGTTATCATACCTCAAATGGGACCCAAGTCAGCTTCTTTGTGATGCCATATCTGCAAATGTCTGGCTTTCTTCACAGTTAGATGAATCAAGCTGCAAATGCTTTTCTGAAGCTATCCTAATAGTGCTATCCTGTTAATATCTACTCAAAAGTAAGTCCCACTGTGATGGGCAGGACGTATTTCTTAATTGGTAGATATAGGATTCCAAGTAAATTTAAATGAAATCCCAGTACATGTGGATTAGATCCTTAAAAAGGGAAATTTATGGTTTTATAAGGATTGAATAAAAAAATACATTTACAGTACACACTTTCATTGTAAAACTGTTGTCGGATTTGTTAACTTGAGAGAAATGTTCAAACTAGGATATACTTGGTCTGGATTAAAGCAGAGTGGAACTAAGAATTCAATGGTCTGAATCCTTTTACACCATCATTGTGGTACACAGACAAATAATCAACAACAATACATTTGCTTAGGTCTTCTTTCTCTGCCCTCTCATGTATTATGCAAGGATTGGTTTAATTATCCTTAAAACTAATAGGTTACCATAATCTCCAGCCTTGCTAGTTTCCTCCATAGTCTAATTGCTGTTGAGGATATAAAGCTTCCTCTAATATTTACATAAATATATTATCTGTGTTGCGTCTTCAGCCAATTACTTTGCTTCAAGTTTTGTCCCTTTTGGCTAATAAGAATAATCATTCCCTACTGCCTTGACAATGGCCCTTTCTGCAGTTGTGGAAAGTTATAATGTCTCCCCTTTGCCTTCTTTTTCTAGATTGAGCCTGTCCACTTCTCTTAAGCTTTCCTCTTGGGTCTTATTTTCAATATATTTTATCACTTCTGATGATGTCCTTTTAATTGCTTCTAATTTGTCTATATCTGGAGAAGAGCATGGTGCCCTCAACTGCATGCAGCACTCCAAATGAAGTCTAGCCACAGCATCAAATAGAGCGGAAAAACTGCTTCTCTTGCACTACATGTGATACGCCCATTAAAATGAGCCCATTGCAAATTCATCATCGTTTCTTGACACCTTTGCTCAACCAGTATAGTGTCCTTCCTCAGCCTCTTTTCTGTGTGGTTTTCTAGCCACCTGTCGATCCCCATTTCACACTTCTGATCTTTGGTTTAAGAGTTTGCACACAGAAAGAAAATGCAAAAGGATTCAGGGTTGTGTCAGTTATTACAAAACCTCAGAACCTCGGGGATTTTATTGGAATAATTCCTGCAACCACTACCAGTGAGTGCAGAAAGTAATAAACTGAGTTTATGGTATGACTGAGGACCTTATTGCATTACCTTTTAACCTGGCAGAAGCCTAACAGGCTGTAGACAGGATGTGGCATGGAGGTGGGGATTATCACATTGAAAATCACCACCAAATTGTCGGGCGCCAGCATCCCATGTCCCAGCCATGCTCAGCCAGTCCCTTTTTGAAAACAAAAACTACCCAAGTTTTAAAATGGGCCCGTTGAACACAGCTGGGACATGGGATGCTGGAGCCCAGTGATTTGGAGGCAATTAAAATGTGATAATCCCCACCTTAATGTCACGTCCCAGCTTCGGCTTGTTAGGCTGCTGCTGGGTTAAAAGGTAATGCGATAGGGTCTATAGTCTAAACCAGCTTTATTCCTGACATGTATTGGGTTTTTTTTTTTCTTTTTCCAGTTTCTTATCCCAAAATGTGCAGCAATCAGTGATGTTTTCAAATCTTTTAGTCCAAATTTCAAGTCAAGTCTCAAGTCTCTACCTGGAAGCTCCAAGTTGAGTCTCATGTCCTTGCAAGATACTTTCAAGTCAAGTCTCAAGGCTGGGATAAGGCTTGACACAAGTCAAGCAGAGATTTCTAAGCATATTCAGGGGAGCACAACAAAGATTTCCTCTTCAGATTTGCACGTATAAAGGCCTGAGGCTCCAGCTAGGAAGGCAAGGATGCTAGTAGAAGTATCATCACATGTCCCAGTCATTCACATGGTCTTTGTGAATGTACTAACAGGAGGAAGATTAATCCCACATTAGACACATATAAACACTTCTGCAGATTAAATATTTGTTTTACAAGGTCATGAAACCTCAGTGCAGGATTCCAAGAACAATTACACTGGAATTTGTTGGTCTATGTGATCATTTGTTTTTCTCTTCCATTTGTTTTTGTTAAATTTCATTATGTCAAATTCACATTTCATTTGAGCGCATGCACACACACACACACACATAAATATATACACAAATGTATTAGACTAGAAATATTCCCAAGGCTTTTTCAGGTTTTCAGTGCCAAAAAAAAAAGTTAAAGAGAAATTTAATTTAATTTAGTGGCAACTTCACAGGATTGAAATTCAAAATGTCCAATTGGTTGTGCTCCTAACTCTCACTTAGATTGGGTCTTTGATCTTATAGTACAAAGCTCTTTCATGCAGAAGGCTATGATAGTGTGCATCCTCTTGTCAAAGAGCAAAGCGTTTGAACTTCCTCAAGTGTAACTAAGAGAAAACAATGATGAATTGGCTACAAGCCAGCACTTAGTCCTGTTCCAGGTGGAGAGACAGGTGAATCAACAGGAAATGGAGATAGCAAGGTCTAGTGGATGCAGGGCATGCTTGAAGGTCTCCTCAGGGTAGAAAATGGGGACAAAACATGATGCTGTTAAATTTCAGATACAATAGTTCTCAAATGGGTGGTAAGTGTACAGTCCCTCTCCTCCTACCTTACAATGCATATGTGTAAAGAAAGAATTTCTGCTCACCTCTGGGGTAAATATGGGTACTGTATTGCAAGCAAGGTGATATAAATAAAACCTCCCATGCATCTGCATTTTAAAGCCTTGAAAAGGAGGACAAAGGGGAAAGGAAATTGTGTTCAAGATTTATTGGGGTAGGCATGCATCTTTTCCTATATCTTTTTATGTCCATCATCATCATCATCATCATCATCATCATCAGCATCATCATCATCATCACAAATATGGGTAAATAAAGTTCTAGAAACACTGATTGAGAGACTATCAGACCAGGTATGTGTGTGTTCTTGTTAAGCCTATGTCGAAAGGGATAAGCAGAGGAGGGCAAAAGTTATCTTTCCTCCTGGGTTTTCTGACCTGCAGGGAGAACCCATTGACCACATTGTCATCTCCCACAATGGGCTGAACACCCAAGGACAGTCTACATCACCTCCTTCATCTACAAGGACAGACCTGCCAAAATGGGGCATTTCTGGCTACAGATTGTGCTAGGTAATCACCTCCCTCGTCCTACCAGCCCATTTGATACCTTGTGCAACCAGCCATGTGACTGGCCACTCAATTGCACAAGCGATCAACCACTCACATGGCACATCAGTGCACCCAGAGACATATTATCACAGCACGTTTATGGAGGCCCCCTGTACATGTCCCCTTCCCTCTCTTCCCCATGGCCTCCTGTTGGACTAGCCAGTTTGTTAATGTTATGATGAAATCTATTGTATTGTACTACTGTCAACACCCCAAGCTGGTCATCATTTCACTTCATGCGGAGTGGTGCAGGTGACTATTCATGTGCATGTGCAATCAATCTGAGAACAGGTGGGGAAAATTATGGGCTGCAATGGTGTTGCCAGCTCACCAGCTCCTTTCCCTATCTTCACACCAGTAAGCAGTCTGTATGCTGGTGCAACAGCTCTCATTTTCCAGGTTGGTCTGGAACAAACTGGGTTGTTTTGTTTCAGTGTTTAGCTTCAAAACACAACATTGTTCTGGATTTATCCCTTATTGGCCACATGTGCCATTTAAACAGGTAGGTTTTAAAATGGCGTGTAACTGTGCCTTAATGCTAATGCAGACAGCCCCTAACTCTGGTACTACCCTCACCTTTCTTTTTGCAGCCCTCTGAGACAGGTTAGTCTGAGTGCCAGTGACTGGCTCAAGAAAACCCACTGAGCCTCATGGATGAGTGGGACTTTGAACATAGGTCTCACTGGGTCTAGTCTAATGCCTTACTCTAAGTATAAACAGCTATGTTCCTCCAGATGTTGTTGGGTTACAATCCAAATATTCACCATCATTGGCTAAGGCTGCTCGGACATACTTCAGTTGGACCTCCATATCTGTGGGGGATACATTACGGGACACACATACCCCTTGGATACCCAAATCCACATATGCTCAAGTCCCATTTTAGATAATGGCAGTGCAGCATGCATGCACCCACTAGAGCAGCAGCATGCATGTGCTGCCATTAAGAAAAACTGGGGCTTGCCTTCCACAGATGGTCAAAACTGCAGACGGCAAGTCCACCAATACTGAGGGCAGACTATATCTGGCAACTATATCTGATTTATTCGGAAGAATGTCTCATCTATGTCAATAAGATTTACTTACATTAGGACACATTTAAGCCCAGCTTTATTTTCATAGCCTACTTATGATGCCTGGAAATGAGAGTTTTAATTTTTTTAAAAATGGAATCTAAGCACACTAAATGTGGCCTTATAACAGACCTTTATCACACCATCACCCTAACTCATTGAATCAATTTTCCTGGTGTCATCATCCTCTACTTATATTCCTCCCTTGTTTTCCTACCACTTCTTCCATCCTTTTTTTTACCACACACACACACACAAAAACCCCATTAAAGTGGAAAATATGGAATACCTTAATAGTACCTTCAAAATTCTAACCTAAGGAGCCCTCCATCTGGAAATGTCATTTGTCATGGCAGAAACAAGGAAGGACCAATTTTGGTCCAACTCATGGCTCACATACTGTATATACTCATGTATAAGTCTAGAAATTTTAGCCAAAAAATTTATCCAAAAAAACTGGGTTGACTCATCCACAGGTCAATGTAACTAATGTACTTTATGTATATGAAGGAGCCATCCTTTTTTTTCTGAATAGAGTGGTAAAAGGTGAGAGCTTAGTCCATCCTGGGAGCACCAAAAAGAAGCATCAATTCCCTCTACTCTTTCAGCCATCCAACCTTTAGGATGAGCAAAAGGTTATGTCTGCCAGAATTTTATAAATTCTTTGGCATCATTCTCCTTTGCATTGTCCTTTATATCCTTTACATGCCCCTAGGTTTTACCCTCAACTTATGCATGGGTCATATCAAAACCCATAATTTTGACCCCAAAACCTACCCTCGACATGAGGTCGACTTATAGTCGAGTATATATGGTAGGTCTTTTATATCCTTTTATCTTTATAAAAACCTGGCTTGGCATATTCCAATGTTACTGTATTTTTATTCTTAAAAAAAATAAGAAAATTTACTCTCTAGAAACAGAGAGAGTCAGTATTTCATTATCATATACATACCAGTACATTTACTTTGCTTGAGAAAACACTTTCTGTTGATATAGTTCAAGTAGACTGAAAGGGAGGAAAAACTGTAGTTTTGAACAGATGGTTAGGACAGATGACTGACTGACTATACACCATGACTAGGAAGTGACTAAATGTTACTTGCATTATGCGGAAAATAATTTTTCCTGTACATCACTTCTCTGTCTGCCCCTAATTTGCTCCTCATGAAAAAAACAGAGGTAAAATACACTTAATATTTTCAAAAGCATTCCCCCTCCCCAGCTCAATCCAGTACAGTTTTGTCTGTACCACAGTTTTGAATCACAAAAGGCACTTTCTCAGATGCTTTATTGGTTTGTCACAAATAGAAAAAGTGTGAATATTATCAAATGTAATGCTGTTATTTTTCATGACTTTTTGCTCCTCTCCTAAATTAATCTTTTCAATTATGCATCTTGTTGTGTTGGCGTAATATCATAATTAAAGTCCAGCACAACACAGTAAAAAGGGCTTGGCTCAGTGGCAGGCCACAGACTTTGGAAGCAGACCTTTCCAAGTTAAATTTCCAGGTAGGGCTGGGGGGAAACTCTGCATGAATCTTGGAGACAGATGGCCAGTAAGTGTATATATTAATATGGTGAATATATGGACCATGAGTCTAACTCAGTAAGGATGTGAAAATTTCTGTATAGCATGGATGAGAAAATGTGCCACTTTCAACCTTGTTGGGCTTTTCTAAATATCAGTTGCATTTTTTTCCTTGTTATTCTTTTGCATCAGCTTGTGCTTTCATCCTTCACTGTAATTTACATATTTTACCCATTTTCCCTAAAATGCAAATTTATTTGTGCAAGCTACCTAATTTATGCAACTTTCCCCCACTGACTAAATCTGTTTCTACATGTTTTTCTGCATGTTTTAAAACTTTGCATTTTAAAATATGTACATTGTTTTGTGCATACTCTTTGAAACCACCTGTGAATTTATAGCAAGTGAGGTGCACATTTTCTCACAACAATCTCAGAAGGTGTGCAAATGCTATTTTGTCAAGACTGTCAATTTCAACTCAGTTTCTTTCTGTCCCTCTTTTAAGGCCATCCTTCATCCTTAGTAAAGGCCCATTTCATGCATTACACTAAAGCAAATGTGGAGCAGGTGCCAAGGAGATGGAACAAGTGACATGTTAGTTTACACATGGAGATCTTGTCCCTCTAATTAGGAAACATGGTCCTCACTTGGAAGTCACAGAGCTTGTGGAAGAAATCTTTTCAGGTTATAAATCCTATAGTCCCCAGTCAGCATGCCCAGTTTTCAAACTGAGTATATATATATATATTTGAAACGGTTTGAAAAATTGTTAAAAAAATGATTCTCAAGAGTTAGGAAGCCGCAATGATAAGAATTCTGTACTGAAAAAATCTTCACAGTTTGGAACATAATCTGTGCAAAATTCCTCTTTTTTTTTTTTTTTTGTTTGTTTGTTTGTTAGAAAACAGGATGTTTTCTGTACAAATGCTGCTTAGAATAAATCCCAAATTTTCAGTTTTGAAGAAAATTGTAAAAATTACTGATTGTTTCCTTTGAGAAATAATTCAGCAAAGATTTACGCACTTTGTTGGTTGGGAGATTCTGAGTGTTGCAGTTTAAAAAAGTAACTTTTCCAAATGCTGACTAAAACAGGCTGTCACAGGCTCATTGTTTGGATTAGGCTCTGTGTTCTCATGAGAGTAAAGTGCAGCATGAATCTGTCGTCTATTCCTGATGAGTTGCCCATTAGCATTACCATATACCTGTTCTCGGCAATGATTACAAACAACACCAACAATATTGATAGTTTGTCATTAAAAAAACTGAGCTTCTTGAGTATATGTGTGTGCGTGTGTTTTTTACAGCACTTGCAAAAACTATTAGCAGAGGAGAGAATTCAAAATAAAATTCAGAAGTATATCCTAGTCACTGCAGGTTTCCCATTCATGCAACAAACTGATTTAAAGCAAGGTTGATTTCAGTTGACAGCACCAATCATTCGTTCAGCAGGGCAAGCACAGAAGCATTTACACATCCCGTGGATCAAGGCCATCATTTATTTTTAATTGATTTAAAATAATAATATAAACAGTATTTCTAATGTACTGAGTGAGCTGCTCATACTACTATCGTCTGGGTTTCATTTCATTTTATTTGTCTTATTCTGTTCTGTCTGCCTCATATCATAATAAAAACTTCTACTCATATATCAGGAATGCTTTTCTCATGTCCTGAAACCTCTGACATAACTTCATTTCCTATTTTTTGAGCAACCTAGGGAAAACTTTGCCCTAGGTGGAGACATTCTGTTCATTAGTTTAATCAAAAGTTCATTAGTTTAATCAAACACTTTATGTCCTCATTGAAATTATTCAAAGACATAGCTGTGTTAGTTTGTAAAACAAGTATTTAATTAAGGTGATCTTGCAGCACCTTTGAGACTAATTGAAAGATAGAAGTTGGCAGCATGAGCTTTCATAGACTTGCGCCTACTTCCTCAGATGCATTTGGTGAAATGGAAAGTCCAGGGACAGACCTATATAGCAGTCTGGGTGTGAGAATGCCCATAGGAATGCAAACCTTTGTGGGTGTGGAGATGAGACTACAAATTCAATTTGAACTATGGTTGTTGGGGAACAAGGCAGGAGCAAGGATGTTGCCTAAAGCCAAGGTGAGTGGATAACCATATGAATGAGTATTGGGATGTAGCAGGGAAGCCAATAAGATAATGTAATGAACTGGCCAAGAGAGCCCCCCCCCCATGAGATTGGGGGCTTTGCTAGTGTTATAATGTGTGTAATGTGCCAGGAATCCATTATCTCTGTTCAACCCACTGCTGATGGGTTGTAGTTTGTTGATATACAATTGGCTCTAGATATCCACAGGCTTGCCATCTATGGATTTAAACATTCATGGATGGCAAGCCCATTGAATTAAATGGGCATACATGCATGCAGTCACATTAACACACACATGATTAAGCACAATGGGACTCAGGATCCCAGGGTGTTGGGTTCTTTTATCCATGGGGGTCTGGAACAGATCACCTGTGGATATAAAGTGTGGACTGCCTTTTCTCTTTCCAATCCTCCTTTGTAGTCTTTTTATTCAGGGACTGCTGTTCTGAGGTCCAAGATGGAATATCCAGAAAGACTGAAGAGTGCTGCCACCTTTATTAGAATGTCCTTGGGCCTTTTTACACTGCACAGTTATAGTGCTATTATTCCACTTTGTCTGGCATGGTTCCATCTAATGGCGTTTGTAGCTTGCCGAGGCACCATGGGAGCTCTGTGGCTGATAACTCTAACTGCCCCTTCCTAAACTGCCAGTCTTTGGAGTCCATAGAATAGACCCATGACCGTTAAAGTGGAACCGAAGCACTATAATTCTGTAGTGTGTATAGGTCCCTGAACAATGTATAAATAATTTACCCCAGGCATTCTGTTAGGTGTCCAGAAAAACTAGAACAGTTAGCCTGTGGCCTTGGACAGGGAAGGAACCTCAGAACAAAAAGGCCTGTATCCTTTAAGCATCTGATAAAGCCACATTATTCCATCAGAGAACACCAGACTTCTATACATAATAATATCTCTCCAGGGGAAAAAAACCTCACAGTGTTTTAATTTTGCTTTAAATTACATTTCAGCACAAGCTCCATTTGGAATAGTATTACCGTAAATACCCACACATTTTATATATACAGTGCACCCGTGTTATATACAGCCGTGCTATATGTGGCTTTCAGTATATGGTGAAATCTGTGCAACAAACAGGAAATGGTGCGTGCGCTCATGGCACACACACCATGCCGCGCTGTGTGCACGAGCCTCATTATTTTCAATGGGGCTCGAGCATATGCGAAATTTGCCTTACACAGGGATGGGTCATAACAGATCCCCCACGTAAGGCAAAGGGCACACTCTGTGTGTGTGTGTGTGTGTGTGTGTGTGTGTGGATGGATTCAGTATGTGAATAGACCTGGCATGAGAATTGAGAGTTCATTCCTATTAAAATAGAAATTGTTTTTCCCTCAAATTTGGATGTGAACTTTCACCCTCATCCTGAATCCTTTTGAATCATATTTACTAAGACCAGGAGAGAAGACCTTATCAAACATCAGCACTTTTGAATGGCCATACACTGTGCACTAAATTTTTTCTTGCATTCCTTTGACATTATTGCGAATAAGTGCAAAAGCACCATACTCCATGATTACTGTTCTCCACAGTTAATTATAATCTTCATGTGTTTGTTGACACTACACAATGGAATCAAGTATAGTGGTTGGGAAGCATTGCCTCGCCTCCTTTCTGCCATAGCTTTCATCTTCTTATAAAAACAGCAGTACAAGGAGTGTGGGAGGGGTATATATGTACATGTGTTTGCCTTCTTGCCATTAAACTCAGCTTACACATAGCCAGGTAAATGCTGCTATAGATTCTGAAGAACATTTCCAATAGCAATAGCCCTTCAAAAAAGAAAGGACGAGAAGAAAAGGGATAATGTATTTTAGGGTCCTGTAGACTTGAAAGTGTATGTTCCCAGCAGGATGGCTCAGAAGGCACTTAGACAAAGATCTGCAAATCTTAAGAAGTTCTCAATGAAAAAATCCCCTTAAAAGTTCATTTACCACCCAAAGCTTGGCACAGAGGCTTCCAGTCAGCACTTGAAAATGTTCCAGCAGTCATAACACGTTGACCTCTTTGTAAAGTTTATTTATTTGAATTAAGTCAGGAGTATCACTTTACCTGCATGAGCAAAAATGATGGTTCTGGCTCCCTTTTTCAAAATGCAGCATTGGCATCTATGTGAAATTGCCCTACCAGAGGAAGCATGTTTAATTAAATAGGTGAGTGAGTGACAGTTTAAATGCGTAGCTGTGTATGTATTTTTAAAAGGAATCATATTTTCTTTCAGAATGACAAGGTTCTTTAGAATGTGCACGCCTTTCTGCATGAGATCTGTGGTAATTGGAAGCTGTATAATTAGAGATGCCTTATGAACTGGGATGTCACGGGGCTCTGGCTATTAAAACTAAGAAGGTTCAGCTTGCATTTCTTCCCCTTTCCTTCAGTTATCATAGAAAAAAATGTTTCTATCCAGCCTTTTGGAAATTCCTGACTAGTGATCATGGCAGCCTACATGCTATGTCAATGCAAGCAGTTTTCATTACAAGACCACAGTACCTACATCTTTCCATTTCCAGATAACTACCTCATTGTGGAGATAGCATATAGATTGGTAGACCTCTGCAACATGAAAAAATGAGGGGCAGGATTGTCAGGTTAGGACTATCCCAGTCCCTCAGATTTCAAGACCAAAACACAAGATCTAGGGGCAATCCCCGGTGATGTCACAGGGAGAGTGGCCTTCATGTGATCAAAAGGGTGATGCTATAATGGCAATCCCTTATGATGCCATCAGCAATGAGACCTCACATATAAACAGCTGTGCTTCTAATACAAAACACAATCTAACGTACTGAGGGGATTTTTCAATACTCTCATCCTGAGATACCGCCTCTTTGCTCATAGGACTAAAGATACAAATCCTGAGATCTGGCAACCATAGCTAGGGGAGAAGGCATGACAATTTCGTTTACAATTGTTGTTAAGGAAGAAAGACGAGCTCACACATCTCATACTGGGAGACTATTCCTTTCTGCCTCTGTCGCCATTTAACACCAACAACATTTATAGAATAAGTTTGCTGATTCACTAGTCACAAGTCCCTCTTGTGAATACCATAGTGTGTGAGAGCATGTGAGAACTGTAGTTTCTGGGAGAAAATTCTAGCAATATGCATGTGACTGATATAATCCAAGAATGCCTATGAGATATATGCTTATGTGAATAAGCTTAGACAGAGTTCAGCAACTGGCTTCTGGTGTACTAACTGCAACAAGACAAAAGAGGGATGACATACCTAGGTTGCTTGTGGATCTTGCAATGTCTACATGACTAAATCAAGATGCACAAAATATGAATAGAGAGGTTTATATGCTTTCCTGCTCCTGGGCAGCCCTCAGACACCATGGTAAGATCTAAGGCAGAGTCATTTGCCATTTTGGCTTCAAAATTCTGACTTCTGCTGTATAATACTGTGAGCATTCATGACGTTTAGCCTATCTCTCCACACTGGCCATGCAGGGTTCTAAAACGTGCAAGAAGTCTATATATGGGTTAGCAATTTTTGAATGTCTAATAGATGTCTAAATTCATTAATTGCTCAACTGCATGTTTTCAAACTTCCTCCTCCTTTGCTTTTCCATACCCACTTTATTGCGACATCATTTTTCTTTTGCTCCTTGTCTCTCCTCCATTACACCATGTATTTGATTATGATCATGTATAAAGTAAAGTTACTTTATTATTATAATGATTATGACCAAATAAAGTTACTTTTATAAATGTTTACAAAGGAGAGTAAGGGGCTCAACAGACCGCCCCTTTCCTTGCTGGATCAGGGCTGTGGCCACTACACACTGTGCCTTGATCCGGCCTTTCCCCGGCACAAAAAGAAGCTGCAAAAAGTGGCTCCTTTTTGCACCATGGGAAGGGTGCCCTAGCCGCAGTGGTGGCGGCTGTGCTCTCTGCTTCTTTAGTGCAACACATGCAAACTCTGCACTGAAGACGCAGTGTAATGCTTGGGCAGCGTCACACTGGCGTGGGGGCAAATTCAGGGCAGCCAGCATGCTGTCACCATGCCCCCACTCTGCCAGCTCTTTATGCCAGTCTATACAACTCCTAAGTTTGCTTGCTTTCTCTGCTAGAACCTGCATGTGAGTGTGGGACAGGTTGTTGTTCAGCTACTGTCTTGCCAATTTGATTGCTCTGCTTGAGAGGATCTAGTACTATCTGTCACATTTTCCAACAGTACATATGTCAGTCCCCTTCAGATCTTCTCCTAGATGTGTAAACTCAAAGTGTGCTTTTTCAGGATTTCATTTTATTTGGTTTGGTTTTAACTACTGCATTTTGGGTTATTTCAGGGTTAAAGAACTAGATAGGACATTTACTGTCCTAAACTGACATGACTATGGGTTTCAGTGACTATAGTGGGAAAGTAGAGCCGAGAGTTATTTATTTCCCTTTAGGATCAGTTGACCAGGTTAATCAAATTTGGCTGGATAGTTCCCAACATTTGTGTTTGCTGAACTTGTTTATCTTTTTTACTACTGCTGGCAGCAGCCCTGTGTTGAGCATAATCTCTTTTTATATGCCCATGGAGTTCTTTAATAACCAAGTGTTTTTGGTTTTTAACTATACAAATAAATTCCACATTCCCTTCCGTCCTCCGAAACTGACCATTTTCTGATCTGAAACAATGTAATTACAATGTGTCACAGTACTCTTGGTAGAGTTGGTTTATGTACGGTTTGGGAGGCTATTTGATTCCAGACATCAGACATCAGCTTGGGACATGAAATCTTTATAAAGGAGAATAACAAAATGATCTGTCTGCCATTCAAGGCAAATACCATATGCAATACTATACCAGCTCCTAACATCTGATTTAAAGAAATATGTCCGGAGTATGCCAATGTCACTGTGTCATCTCATAAGTCACAGTGGGCATTACGAAATGCTCAGATAGTAATGTAAAATTCTCTGGGTTGGATCCAGATGACTCAGAAAATAGTCATTGAAATTGGTGGGATTTAAGCTAGCCACCATAACTATCTAATGTCCTATTCATCTTGGTGGATATACAAACTGAATGCAGATTATTCCTAGATTCTGTTTCTGCAAAAAGATTACAAAATACTCTCATTCCAGCAGCATCAGAAGTCAAAATAATTCATTTTCAGTATCATTGCCTTTGGGACGATGGCCGGTTACAGACCGGCACTTTAGTGCGTGATGAGCACGCACTAGGGTTACAAAAGGGCGGTGCTTCTGCACCGCCCTAACCCTAGTGCGTGCTCGTCACGCACTAAAAAGCGGCGGCGCCCTTCCATACGCCGCCGCCATGGACGTCACGGCCGCGCCGCCCTCGTCCTTGCTCCGTGCCAGGTCGCTTGTGCACCCTGAACACGGAGCAGGAAGGAGCTCCGTTTCGGAGCTCCTTCCTGGTTAGTCCTGGGCGCAGCTTCAGTACGGTGCGTAAAAGAGAAAGGGGCCAAGCGGCCCCTTTCTCTTCTCCCCGCTACCGCGGGGTGTCCTTGGGGCTTGAAGCCCCAGGGACACTCCTTTTCAGGCTGCGGGGAAACGGCGTTTTGCTGCTTCCCCGCAGCCTGAAAAGCGGCGGATCGAGGCCTCAGTGGCTGCCGCTCTACACACTGAGGGCCCGATACCCCGGGGAAAGGGGCGGGTGCAGACCGCCCCAAATGGGCGGTCTATAACCTGCCATAGTATCTCTGGAAGAGTCTGAATACTTTCTATGGTCTATTTTGATTTATGATAGGACATAGGTGAGGCTGACACACCCCAGGTCAGTATTTATGTAAGATACCTGGGAAACACAACAAAATATTATCCTTAACACCATTGTGTTATGCATGTCTATTCCACTCTCCAAAAAAGAGCACTGCCAGTGGTTTGAGTATGACTATGACTCTGGAGACCAAGGTTCAATTGCCTGTTAGGCCTTGGAAATCCACTGGGTAACCTTGGGCAAGTCACATACTCTCCTGAAAACCCTGTGATAGGTTTGCCTTAGGATCACTATAAGTTGGAAATGACTTGAAGGTGCACAACAACAACCCTAGTGCTGTTTCTGGCTTCTTTCAGCCTCAACCAATAGTGTAGTATAGTGCTGTGGCCAGTGCTGCAGTTCATCATACTGATGTTCAATTGTGGTGCTGTTGTGATCTATGTGGCAAAATGCCCAGCACAGGAATGCAGTGGTTAGCATTAAAATGCTCTGGGAAGTGCTCTAGTACCAACTATGTAATGTTCTCATGTAAGAGGCTGCAAACACGAGCAGTTTATAGTTTTTATGGGTTTTTTGGGCTATATCAGAGATGCCAGCCACAGAAGCTGGCAAAACATCAGGTACAAATTCTTTTAGAACATGGCCACATAGCCCGAAAAAACACAAAAAACTATGGATGCCGGCCCTGACAGCCTTCAACTTCACACCAACAGTTTATTTTGCTGTGGTGAGCATACAGAGATCCAGTTTGAAACTGATAGCAGAACTGGTGTCCTGAAAGTGGCAGCTCATATTTCATTTGAGTCTTTGTATAACACTTACCAGTAGAGCTATAGCTCTTGAAGTAGCGCTATAACATCTTGAAGTTAGAAATCTAAGCTATTCTCATAAATGGCAGCTATATCTTCATTTAACACGGGTAATGGGCCCATAGTCCTCCAGTGTTGTTTCATTCCCATATCCGTGCAGAAATTTGAAGTTAAGATCCAACAACACTTATATAGCTAAGCACCTGCTTTGTGATATTTTTGATCAGAATCTAATACTCCAGTTCAGCCTTTAGCCAGGAATTTAGACATACATAGAAGAGTTCTGGGTGAGACTCCAAAAACTCTGAAGCTCTTCTGAGCTTATGGTGGTAGGACAGAACAGAGGGAGGAATGGGACTTTTCTTTATGTTCATATTTGTTCAATTTATATTTTTATGATTTTCCCTTACAATGGAACTAGGGTTATCAGACATCTCTTATGCTACAGGATGTCCCTTAATTGAAAACCAGAAAATATGCCCCATATAGGGCTGGCAGGTGTCCTGCATTGTAAGACATGTCCTCTGCTTGAAGGTTGGAATGCTTTCCCTTGTATATAGACTGAATGAGAAGCCAAAAAATGCTGTATTTTAGGATGATGCCATTTCATAACAGGCAGAAATGTGTGCAGCATGCAATTTATAAATATGGTCAATATGCTTATTTTACAGAGAAATACAGAACTAGGTTAAATGAAAACAATACTTTCATTTGGAATTTAAGTAGGACACAAACCTGTTAATAGTTCTTTTCTAACTGTCAAACCTGCATGTCATGAATTTCAACTTTCCCTCACTGCTGTTTTGAAAACCTGGCAACACTGATTGTAACCAAAGTGAAGCAAACTATACCAGATCCAGTGATGGCATAAATTTCTCATCCTTTCTGGGATATAATTGGAAACCAAAAAGACTTTTCAGCCTGTGGATTCAAAGTCTCCCCATTTCATTCATAAAAGATTGAGATGGACATTGGATCTGGAATGGTCTGAGAGAAAATCATGCCACTGACTTTGTTGATTGTAAGATCAGCAGGTTGGCAGTTCGAGGCCCAGGTGCTGCAGGATGGGATGGGCTCCTGTCACTAGTCCCAACTTCTGCCAACCTAGTAGTTCAAAAGCATGCAAAGGCAAGTAGATAGATAGGTACCACTTCTCCCTGGGAAGGTAACAGCGTTCAGTGGAGTTATGCTGGCCACATGACTGCCAGAGCAGTCCTCAGACAACACTGGCTCTTCAGATTAGAAACGGAGATGAGCACCACTCCCTACAGTCAGTTACAACTAGACATTCATGTCAAGGGACTACCTTTGCCTTTACTAGATTCTTTATATATCATTTTTATTTTCTATTACAGTTCTTTTTAAAAAGAAGAAAAGACTGTCACCTTAACTTGGACTGAGATTGATTAAAATGTGCCTTCATTGACTAAAACTGGGTGCCACAGATCAGTCAACAAACTCTGTCCTCGGTTAATCTACCAATTAATATCTCACTATCTATACTTCCAAAAAAAGTGTGAAAGCTCCAGAAAGTGTGTTCTTTTCACTATTGAGCCTTAACTTCCTCATGTACACACTTTTCCTCTTCAGCCACAATCACAAGAGATATTTCGAAACTTCTTAACTATGATTAGTGGAAACCATATAATTTTAAACCATATTAAACTGGCTACTTTTCACTAGCCAATATTAAGATTAACCATTATTTAGGGATTCGATAAACTGCATTTTATTTAAAGTGGAAATTCTGGTCTCTCCCTTGTAGCCACACTACATGACAAGAGAGGATGAGGAAAGATATTAAGCCAGGAAAAATATTTTTTCATAGGGGGGTTGCCTTTGCCACCTTTGAGGCTGAGAAAGTGTAACCTGCCCATGATCACCCAGTAAGTTTCTATGGCTGAGCCAGGATTCAAACCCTGGTCTCCGGAGTCATAACCCAGTGCTAAAACCATCATACTGGCTTCAGGGACATAGCCAAGGGAGGGGTCCGTGGGTTCCGGACCCCCTCTTCCGTTAGATACAATGAAAGGTGTGTGCCATTGCACTGCCATGCCCAAACCCCATTATAATGGTGGCACTTAGTCTGGACCCCCACCCTTTCCTAAAATCCTGGCTACGTCCCTGCTGGCTCTCAGTAATGCTGGCATTATAGATAATGCAGAACATTTAGCTTCAAAACTAACATCCTTCTAAGATTTTGGAGGTAATCAATACAAAATTAGTGTTGTCATTTAACATATGCTGATTTTTATTTAAATATTTCTATATGATGCTAAGCGATATTCCCATCCTTTGTGACATTTGGGGGTTTCAACTAGTTGTTAGCAAGTTTTAACAAATCTAACACTTTCTAATGGACAATGGCCCTCTTCTCCGGACAATATATCTTTTGTTTTCTCTGCAGTTTGTTGCCCCAAAATGTTACAGTAATGATAAGATGTGACATTATTTTAAAAGATAAGGACCAGCAACATTATTTTCTGCCTGACCTTTACAGTTACCAGAACAAGCAGCTTTTATTAGCAAAATAGTTCAAGCTTTTTATTACAATGGATATTTGGCATTATTCGATGAGAGAAATATATAGTTCTTGACAGGAGAAATTATAAAGCCCCCCCCCCCTTCTTCTGGTCTAACATTTTAGCAAAAATAGAATCTCAGGATATTTTAAGATAAAGAAGGAAAATGACTGTAAGAGACAAGAATGTTTCATATATTAACTGTATTAATATATTAATGCAGTTTTACGTCATTGACAGCCACAGACTGAAACAAATATGATGGCTTTACCTAAAGGCTGAAGGAGATATATTGGTCAGCCTTTCATCTCAGCTGCACATTTACATGGGTTGTCATATATTATAACTATAATAAGTGCATATATTATTATAAGACAGATTTGAGCTGACAAAAGATAACAGAAAAAAGGATGTGAAACATGAAGGGACATTTCAAGACTGTTGGGTTTTTTGTTTTGTTTTGTTTAGTTCCACCTAGTCTAGACCCAGTGAAATGAATGGAACTTACTTATTTATGTCCAATTACTTTCAGTGAGTCTCCTCTAGATAAAACCAGTGTTGGATTTTTCTCAATTTATTTTCCTTCGGTTAGCCAACATTGTTTTTTTTTTAACTTCAGGAAGCACACACAGGCTTCTGTCCTGTGATATCTCACAAAGAAGGAGGTATTACTAAAAAGCCCAGTTCTTGAGTTGTTCACCGGTTTTGCATTTCTTGTTATTCTATGTTAAAATAAATAAATACCGTAAATATGTTATTTGTATTCCACCTTTCTCCCAGAGTGGAACTCAACGTAGCTCCCAAGGAAAATCGATTATCTTTTATAGTGTGAAAGGCCCTTACAGAAGTCCCACTCTTTCAGTAGTCTGTGCACGCATTGCAGTGTAATCCAAGTGATGATAGAAGCACAGGTCCAAGTGATTCACAGTTTATATGACATCCTCGGTAGAAGCCCTTCTCTCAGCACCACCACTATTGCAGGAACAGTTGTTGGGGGCACAAGAGAGGGCCTTCTTGGTGGCTGCCCCTAAATGTTGGAACTCTCTTCCCAGGGAGGCCAGAATGGCCCTCTCCTTGTTGTCCTTCCATCAGCAGGCTAAGACAGTTTTATTCAAACAGCATTTTAAAATAGAAAGTGGTTAAAAAACGTGCTCGGGTGTGTCGTATTGTTTTAAAGTGTACTGTTTTAAAGTGTGTTTATCTTTTTAAATTGTATTTTATTCTTTTAACGAGTGATCTGTTTTAATATTGCAATAGTTTAATTCTGTTTTAATGCTCACTTTTGTATGTTTTAATTGTATTGTTCTTTTAAATTGTAAGCTCAGAGTTGCAAATGTTTGGGGGGAAGTAGATGATATTATTATTGTTGTTGTTGTTGTTGTTGTTGTTAGGTGGGGAAACCACAAAACATAGTGGTCAAGAAAGGCAGGTGATTCTGCCTGGTGTGAACTTTTCTGTGATTGTACAATTAAAGGTAGACATTTGATTTCAAAGTGACTTTCACATACTAAACTAGGTGACAAAATACCTCCCTACTAAACAACTTAGGGCCAGGCTCTGTTTTACAAAGGATTGAGATTGGACTGCTGGACATTTTCCCTTAAGAGCAGCTAGGACAGGGTCTGAATTTGACTGAGGCAGAGGGAGAGAGTATTTTCCATACATCATCTCATGCCATTTTTCTTATCAAAATCCAGAACACTTTTTCTCCACCTGCAAAGCTAAGAACAGCTTTAGGATGTGATTTTTTTATATCAGGAAAATACCAGTTGGGGACAGGGAGGGAAGGCACCAATATTGCTACTTTGATATTCACAACACAGCTACTTAGGAGACAAAATGAAAAACCTCTTAATATCCAACCACAACTCTGTTGTGTAATATGTACTTTGGCTTTCTTATATTTTATTTTCCTCAACTGTGGCAGTTTTCCCTCTCCCTGCTCTTTTATTTCTAATAAGAAATAGAGTTCAAATAAAAATAATAATAATAATATTTTTTCCTTGCCACATCAGTTGGGGGATTGATCACTTTGCAGAATAAATGGAAATAAGAAATAAGAATGAAATCCCTTATGAATGAAAATGATACATAAAATTCTGTACACTGCATTTGGAAAATTCTGAAGAACCATCATTAGCTGGAATGTATGATTCTTTTAAGAAATAAACTGGAATAAGCTGGAAGGCCACCGTGCTGAGTTCCTGGAAATGATCATCTCTGTAAGGATCGCAAAGGCTTCATTGACCATTTTGTGCGTCTGTGTGTATGTGTTTGGTGGATGGCATAATATTTCCACTTGCATTGGTTTCCTGGCATGAAAATGTTTATAGCACTCATTAGCTAAGAGGATGTCGGCACTGGTCCAATGAATACAGATCTGCCTTCTGATTTTAGCCATTAAATTGCAATGGGATTCATAGGCTTAACATTGTGGGTGTGAGGATAATAAAATGGATCTCCATCTTTAGGCCAGTTACCATGGATGCAGATAAAGGTCATAGTGGCAGCTGCTAACTAGTTGCCTTCCTAGCTGTATTTCCTACACTATGTTTTAAGGGGGGGGGGGATCTGCTATAAAGGGTATCCACTTTCTTCAAGTGCATGTCTCCTTCAGGCACTAGCTATGATCAGTAAAGGTACCTCATTTATTCCTTTATTTCAGAGGGTTGGCTACATTAGTCTGTTACAGTAAAAACAACAAAGAGTCTTGTGGCACCTTCAGGACTAACAGATTCATTCAGGCTTAAGCTTTCATGGACTATAGCCCATTCTTCAAGATGCATGAAATGTTATCTTCAGTTGACAGATATATATCAACATGGTTACAGAAGGGGGAAATGTAAACTGTGGACCAAATGGCACAGATTACTAAATTTTCAGAACAAAGAGAATCTAATTTGCTGATAAAAAGGAACAGTTTCATGCTGGAACACCCTTTGATGTCAAAGGGAGGCTCCAGAATGAGATCACTGAACTAGAATCTATCAACACATTTGATTTTATTCTGCTTGGACTTAATTGGAAGTCTGTGTCTCTTTCCTGAAATTAAATTAGACCCTCATGGCTAGAAAGATGAATTTCTCGCTATTGTGAATGGCCGGATGCCTTGCTTCTTGTATCCATTTGGTCTGATTTTCAGAGAATTGTATCTTTTTTCAATTTTTTATTTTTTTAAAAAATATATTTTACAGATAGCCACCCCAATCAGCTAAGACAGTATGGATACTCGCAGAATCACATTCTGATTATGGAGCTGCAGCCTGCAGGTACCCCTGGGAGTAACATTAGGTGATGGCATATTGTTGCTATCAGAAACATGGAGTGTGAGATGACTACTCCCGAAATACTGGATCATAACTACGCCTGATTTCCACATTCACCAGGCACAGATCAGGTGAGTTCATTTCCAAATTTGGATTGAATGAAGTCCTCAAACATACTCAATTTTGTCCCTGTTTGAGGGACAAAACAACACAGATATTGCCTTCTCTTTCAAACCAATCATCTATTTGGAAAAGGAAAACTATGAGTTCCTTCACTTCTTTGTGGAACTTGAGTTTTTTATGGAAAGAGTCATTGTATGCTTGGGTCACTAAGTGGCATTACACTGAGTTGTACCTGGGTAAAGTCAGGACCTTTTCTTTCTTTTGTTAGATAAAATTTCAATCTACCTTTTGAACTGGTGTTTCCTCTGAAGCTTCTTTGTCAAACTGTAATAAAATAGGTTGTGTTTATTTTTCCTTTCCACTTGATAAAATGTTTATTTTGTTTTCAAAGGCAGATTCAACTCCCCATTCAGCCAAGGAAGTGCCTGGGCAGCCTTGCATGACCCCAGGATAGTTATTTGTGTCACTTGATAAGTAATAATATATTTAATAAAATTATATTAAAAATACATAGAAAGCATGTCGTCCATAGGTGTTAGGGTCAAAATGATAATCATAAATCCTGCTGCAACAATGAAAAGTTGGCAGAATACCTTGTTGTTATTGTTGTTACTTAGCTTCTTTAGACAATTTATAGTTTCCTTCCTTGCCCCTGAAATCAGAAAGGTATGTATATAAAAGTAGAATAGAAATCAATATACAGCAGAATAAAACCTTCCATAAAACCAGATACAGTCAGCCCTCCATATCCACATTTTATCCATAGATGTAAGCATCTACAGCTTGAAAATATTATATATATATATATATATATATATATTCCCAAAATTAAAGCTTGATTTTGCCATTTTATATAAGGAACACCATTTTACTATGCCACTGTATTTAATGGGACTTGAACATCCACAGATTTTGGTATCCATGGGGGTTCTGAAACCAAACCTCAGCAGATACCAAAGGCCCGCTGTAGCATAGAAACATCTCATTGCAACAAGAAACAAAATGCCCTGAAACAGAATTAAAGTAGGCAACATGGAAGTTAAATTGAGCAACATGATTTGAAAAGAATGGAGAGGATCTTGATGCCTGTTTGGTTCCTAGCATGGCTACGTAGAGTCATTGTTTTACAGCCAGAGATGGTGAAAACATAACATGAAGTGCTATAATTAGCTCTCCCCCCCTTTCCCTCCTACCCTGTTTATCTGATCTTTCATTTGATTATTGCATTCCAGTACATAGCAGCGTTGACTCTTCTCCCCTTCCACTGTTTTTGGAAAGTTTGCATTGCCTGTTTACATTTTCTTTTGAATTTTTTACTGGTTGGTCTGCTAGCAATTCCCCTAGATTCAAAATGGAAGCTAAAAACCACATACCTCTGGGAATACAGGGCTTTACTGTATTTATTTTACCACATCAAATTGGTGCTGTATCAATAGGATCCAGGAGTGATTTTGATGCTGAAGATATAAATTATTTATTCTTGCAAGGAAAAATAAATAATTCTTTGCAGAAAATAATTATGCACAGTTTTCCAAGACTATTTGGAGTCCAGGATTCATTCTGTGAACAACTGAAAACCCACATGTGTTTTTAATACACAAAAAAATGTGTTTTTTCACAGAAAGTAACTTTTTTTCTGTACAGAAGACTGGAGCTGCATCCACACTGCACATACCTTTCTCACTCCGAGTGGTCTCCTAGAGTTTAAAGTGGATTGTATTTATTTATTTCATTTCATTAATATGCCACCTTTATCCCCGGAGAGACCCAAGGCAGCTCACAAATAAAACATTTAAAATCTCAATAAAATTCAAAAGAATTAAAACATCTACACCCAGTATAAAATCATATAAAATATACAAAAGTAAAAAACATACTAAAAACCCACCTGCTCCATAAAACCCACCCTGCTATGCATTACAAAATGCCTGCCTACATAAAAATGTTTTTACTTGCCAGCAAAAGGCCAGCAGAAGGGGGCCAACCTAGCCTCCCAAGGAAGGGCATTCCAGAGGGTGGAAGCAGCCACTGAGAAGGCTCTCTTGTGTCCTCGCCAGGCAAGCCTGTGATCTTGGCGGGACCAAAAGAAAGCCTTCTCCTGCAGATTTTAGGGCTCTCACAAGTTCATATGGGGAGATACGGTCTCTCAAATAGTCTGGCCTAAGCTGTGGAGGACTTTATAGGCCATGACTAGCACTTTGAATTGTGCCTAGAAATGAACAGGTAGCAAGTGAAGCTGTTTTAACAAGGGAGTTACATGCTCCCTGTAACTGGCCCCAGGCAGCATTCTGGCTGTCGTGTTTTGAACCCACTGAAGTTTCCAGACAGTCTCCAAAGGTAGCCCCACATAGAGAGAGTTGCAGTTGTCCAAATGGGATGTAATCAAGGCATGTGGAGTCAATTCCTTAGGCCATTGGTATGTCCGTTTACATAGTTATAAAGGCAGTGTAGGTTCTACACACACACACACACACACACACACACACACACACTTTCTCCATATTTCCCCCCTACAGAATAATTCCCAAACTATGGCAATTCTCATCATGCAAGATTCTTCTCTTCAGGATTTCCCTAGACTTTTGGTTCATCATTCATTTGAGTCCACACAGGGTCAAATTCATTCATTTGTACCTGAACAACCAGAGCAGTTTCTTGAGAGATTTGGACAGGACCCCCCTGAAACAGTATGGGAGTTGGCATAAGCACTGCAGGGAAGGAAATCAAATCTATCATTCTATTACTAGGAGCCTTCACTGAATTAAAGACCCTTCAGTCCATTGAATGAGTTCCTTATAGAAGGGTAGCATTCTGCCCAGTCCAGGAATTCAGTGTGTTTGTTCATTTACTTATTACAGTATAGCAATGTATATTAATTCTGTGGATCTCGCCCCGATATTTAGTGACTGTTCTTCAGACTGAAAGATTGGTTGGTTTACTTTATAATGCCAAAGTCAACCTCCCCCCCCCCAAAAAAAGAGGGTAAATTCTCTGTTCTTTCTGAGCCATGTTTTGAGTGACATTGCTAACTGTGGGTTGTTCTTTATTAAAAGTAATAACACATTTCAGAAGCCAGCCACCTGTATTACTGAAGATACAGGAATAACAATCTTGAGAAGATCCCAGAGTTTTCACTTTTCCTACCACTTCTGCCATATTTTTAATCAGAGGATTTTTGTCTTGTTCCTTGTTTACTGTTGATATTTTCCGGCTGATTGGAGAGGAATGACATTTTGACAATTTGCTGTAGCAGTAAGCACTGTACAAACAAAAGGTGCTGATGAAAACTGGGAACCCATTATTATGTAAATTGTGGCTGACTAACACCGATTCCATCTCCCAGTCACCATCACTGAAACCAGTTTTACTCAATGATAATAATTTTCATGATTGCAGACTTCAGAGAGATCAGAAATAGGCTTTCACTGTTGCATTTATCTACTGTGGGTACTTGACCCTTAATTAAATTCTGAAACTTTTTATACGATAAAGTAAAATACAGCTGACACTTCTCTTTAAGCCACGAGCATCGAAAACAGAAGAACAGCCTCACAGGGTAAAGGTATTTCTTACTTGCATTTTTGCAAGGAGAATAAAATTCAGAAGTTATGTCTTTTGAAACTGAACTCAGTGCTTGAAACAGATCAAAGTATATTCGCTGGATTTGAATACATGGGTGCTTTTGTCGTGTCGATGTTAATTGCTGCTGAGCAGATTACTTTACTGTGTGATTGTGTCTGTACAACTTAGGCAAATGCCACTATTTATGCTTTGTATGCTTGTTTCTTAATTTTTTACAGTTTCATTGTGTAGTTTGTTTTTTTTTAAATAATTGTATGTGTCTGTTGCCTTTTTCTAAGCCTGCTTTTGGTAATGAGGGAGCAAGATAGAAAATTTTAAATAAATAATTTTTTGAAAAGAAGGGAGATGTCACTGCACTGCCACTAAAACTAACAAAGAATATGGATTAGAGGGTTTACAGGCTATGCCCTTTGGGACTTTACTAGCTGTCCAGTTGTGCAGAAGTGAATTTTGCCATTCAAAGCACAGATGTGCCACTCCCTCTACTGCAAGCCATGGTTCAGCGAAGCAACGACTAAACCAAGTGCATCTAGAGTAGCACTCACCATACAAAACCTTTCTCAGGTTGTGGGTAAGTTGCAGTCTGGACCAGTTCAAACTGCCTGAACTAGCAATGGAGTCAAGGCCTCTGAGAACTTCACTAACTTAAAATCTTTGATATAAAATTTCCCTAGGAGCAAAACTATTCCATCTATCTAGTGACTACTGACTGGAAGGAAGCAAGGTAGAAGTGTTTTGAAAGCTGACATTTAATATTTCTTTGGATATAACACATTGCTAAGCATTCAGATCACAGAGCCAATGAACTACAAAAAGTAATTACTAGAGTGGATTTCACGAAGAGAAGAAAGATTATTGTGTCACATTAAATAACAATTGTATCCTTAATGATGTGTTTGACTATAATACAAACATCCGTCTACTATTACATGCACTACAATCTACCTTTCTAATTACTCCAGTGGCTTCCTGTTCCCCTGCCAGAATGTTGTGCTTTCAAGACTATGTAAACATTAAGTGAGATTTTTTTCCTCCAAAAAAATAAAAAATACAAGCAGTACAGCTGCATGGTCACTGACAAATGGGCTATAAATTGTTGACAGTATTATATATGAGTATAATAATAGTTATATGCTTGATTGAATGTCTCCCAAAATATTCAAATATAGTTAAAATGTAGATTTTAAAAATTCATTTCCATTTTCAGTAATAAATTGTAGTAAAAACAGTAGCTACAGTTCAAAGATCACACTCGGGGGGAAAACATCATGTAATAGTTAATAGAGTGGTGCTGCTTTTAGAATAAAGATTCAGCACAAGAATAGTTCTTACTGTACATTGGAATATTAATCTATTAAAGTTAGTTTGTGAGTTCTGCTTTCTCTCATATTTGAATTTTGGGGGCATTGATAAATCCTAATCAAAACTGAACCAAACTGAAATTTTCACTCATGCCTATTTATGTTTAAATTTCTTTCAAACTGATGGAGCTAAATTTAGTCACTACCAGCTTTGCCCATTGAGTTTAATAGTTTGGGGCCCATAGACCTGTAGTACTTACAAATATGGAACTCATGTCTGCTTAGCACTTCTTTAGAATTTATGACTGGTCAGTCATCAGGCCCAAGTTACATGACTAAACATGTGATTAAAATATCACAGATTACAGTGATGTATATAACTAGGTATATTTTTTGAGATTCTACATTAGCTACTTAAATACATATGCATAACTAGTAGAAATAATGCCGTTTGATACTACTTTAAGTGTTGTAGCTGCATCCTATAAAATCCTAGGATTTCTATTTTACAAAACCATTAGCCTTCTCTGTCAAACAGTGATGGTGCCTCACAAAGCTACAAATCCCAGGACTATTCAGGATAGAGCCATGGCAATTAAAGTGGTGATATTAATCTGCATTATTTCTCAAGCATAGATGCTTTCTGCCCTGACCCTCAAAGCCACCTTAATAGCCAACAATTGGATTAGATAAAGAAGTTGCAGCTGCTTATTGGGGCTCAAGGGGGATGATGTTTCCAGACACTTCTTGTCAGCAAGTGAGCTTGCAATGAGACATTTTGATGGAGTCCTGCTTCTGATCGTCACAGCCTTGTTTACTGGCAGGAATGGGCTGGAAATGTCATCCTCCTTGCACCCAATTGACAGATGAGCAGACCTCCTCCACCAGTTGCAGCTGCTGGCTGTTGTGGGGGGCTTGGCATGGTATTTATGTAGTCTTATAGCAAGACTTACTGATAATAAGTTTTATAAGACTTACATTAAGACTCTAGGTTACAAATTGTAACTACAACACAGAATGCCAGCCATTATTTGAAGACCTGCTGCAAAGGACCTAGGACTCTCTTACACAACTATAGTGCTACAATTCCATTTTAACTTCCTGTATGGAATTCTGGGATTTGCAGTTCATGGAAGGGCATTGGTTTCATACTCTTGTGACTCATAGGAAGTAAGGAGCTCAACAGACCAGCCATTAAGGCCAGCCTGGGGGTGGAGTTGGGGTGTGGCGTCTACATGATGCACACCACAACTCTGCCTCCAGGCCAGCATGATGTTGCATACCACTCCACATGGTGCACAGCATCACGGCGCTCCTCTGGCGCTGCATGTGCATGATGCAGCACCAAAGGAGTGCAGAAAAGCCATGTGCTGGTGCCTATGGCACCCTCTCCAGGGCGCAAAAAGAAGCCGCTTTTTGCAGCTCCATTTGTTCCACAGAAAGGAGAGATCAGGGCCACAGCATGTAGCTGCCGCAGTCCCAATCCGGCACTAAAGGCAGTCTGTTGAGCACTCTCAGTTATTGGTGCCCCCTGATTAAAGGCACAAGCATCATTAATTGCTTTTCAACAGCTAACAAAAACTCATCCCTTTGATTTGTCCTTAAGGTGTGTATCTGAAAAATCACTGTCAGCCAATTAAAATTTGATTTATTTTACGGCTTTGATCTATTGTTTTAATTTTGATATTATTGTGCCATCCATTTCATATATGAATTTTGAATGGCATTATACAAATCCTGTAATATATTATTTGGCCTCACGATATTTAAAAGATCCTGAGAAATTTGGGAGAGTCCCTTCTCTTGACATGTTTGGAGGGGAGGGGAGGGCCTTTTGTTTCTTCTCATCCATTTTTTAAAATGCTGCTTTAATCTGTTTTTATTTTTTAATTATGTTTGGTTTGTATTTGAACATTATTGTTGCTGGCCCCTTTGAGCACCATTTTTTTAACAGAAATATTGGCTAAATTAAACAATGAACACAAAGAGTATCTCCTATCCAGAATTTCCCATCCAGAATTAAAACAGCAAAAAACAAAAGCAAATATCAGATTACAGTAAAATTTAATATATAACTCTACTATAGATGAAATTAAAACAGTTAAAGGTATGGCCATTAAAAAGAAAAACAGTAAATGTTTACAATACAGCACATTGTGAAATGTTCCTGAGCAGACCATCCTCAAAGACCTGCTGGAACAAACAAACAAACAAACAAACAAACAAACCAAAAGTTTTCACTTGCCTACAGTAGGTTAGAAGGAAAGGGAGATCCAGAACCTGAGAGCAGCCACCAAGAAGGCCCTCTCTAATGTTCCTACCAAATGTTGCTGTGAAGGTGCTGCAATAGAGAGAAATGCTTCCTCCGAAGAGCTCATAACATGGACTAGCTCATATTGGACTTACAGGGCTTGAGGCTACCATTTTGCAAAGTGGAAATAGGTCCATGCAATGAAAGGACCTATTAGCTTGGGGCATGTGGATGAGCAGATATGCAGCTCTGCACAAATGTTCCAGGCTGTGTTAGTACATGAAAAAATGGCACATCCTTCCCATTTTACAAGCAAAAGCCTACTAGACTGGCACTGGAATGCCACTACCATCAGTGATAATGAGATAGTATCCTCCACTGCAACTGAGCAACAGGTTACTTTTTAAAGGACTGTGGTCAAGCCATATGTCATAGGAAGCTCAGAAGGGAATGAGTAGTGGCTCAGAAGGGACAGCCTGGGAGATGCTTCTTCTGTATACCCAGTATTTGCCCAACAGTATGGTTGGCTCAATCATCAGTCAGAGTGGAAAAATCAGAAGAAGACTAGGACTTAGAAGAGAGGAATAGACAAAATCATGAAATGTAAAAACATATAATGGAATATTAAAATTATGTTGCTTGACATTATAGTATTCCCCATTTCTATGTGTGGATGTGAAAGCTAAACAGTGAAAAAAGCTGTTGAAATGTGGTGCAGGAGAAGAGTCCTGTAGATACTATGGACTGCTAGAGCAAATCAGGCCTAAATTCTCCCTAAAAGCAAAGATGACTAAACTGTGGTTGTCATACTTTGGCTACATTGTGAAAAGAAACAACTCACAGTGCTTGGGAAAGTGGAGGGCAGTAGGCAAAGAGGAAGACTGCATATCTGATGGATGGACTCAATCGGGGAAGCCCCATGGCCCTGAATCTTCAAGCCCTGAGCAGGATGGTTGGGGACAGGGTGACTTGTAGGCTTCTCATTCACAGGGTCACCATAGATCAAATTCAACTTGATGGCAGTTACTGACATCAAATAAAATAGTTGGCCTACTATTTAAAATGCATATAGCTTCATTTGGGAAGACTGCATTACTTGAAAAAGAACAGAATTGCAGCTTTGAATATCTATACAGAAAACACATAGCCCAAACTTGCTGCATTCTTTTTGAAAAAGCAAGTCGGAGAAAAGACTAGGCTAGAATCATTTCCTCTGACATGCTAATTTCATCAGCCATTCAAGACTGGTGGTGGGGGTGACATTCAAGGATATGATTTCCCTGCTTGAAGCCTGAGATTGCATAGTGCTGAGAAATCTGTACCACATGCATTTTTCCTCTGAATGATCAGCCAGCTGCCTGAAAATCATGATCCAAAGATGGGCAGTCATCCTAAATCTATATGATCACCAGTCCAATTGAAATCAATGGTGCATATGTAAGTGAGTGAAAAGTATTCTGAGGAATAAAATCCTGATTTCCTCTACTGGCTTGGCTTCTATTTCATTTGTTAGGTTGGCCCGGTTTCCCTTGTACTATTTTCTGTTGTTTCAGATATATATTCTGTTTCCCCCTCCCACAATGCCCAGTTTTTGGCATGGAGTACTATATTAAAAGTAGAATTCTATATTTAAGATGTAACAGCATGTTTTGTGTATTACCATGTTACAAATTCAGAATTTGGAAACATTATTTTTTTGGTCTATAACTCCAAGACATCCACAGCCAATTACAGTAGTTAAAACACTAGATCTTTCATGTAAATTTGGCTCTATATTTTTTTTGTATGTAGGAAAAAACAGAATAGGACAGATGCTATTCAAGTCTAAGGCCTAGATTACCTGTAATACTATCAGAATTGTACAATTTTACTTTGTAATATAAACTCAGAAGAATCAGCAAATACAAAAAGCTGGGACTACCTGTAAAAATCTCAAGTAGAAATGTCAATAAATTGTAACTTGATGAAGCCATTTTGTGGAGGTGAAAGTAGTTTCATAGAGGTGGCTGAAGCCCAGAAAGTACCTTTTCATTTGACATGCAATTAGCATCTTTTCCACTCTTTCTGGCTGGAAAAATGGATGCTAGTCACCTTGACACTTGATCTTATTAGAGATGGAAAGAACATTCAGATCAAGGTTGAAAAATGGGTTTCTTGGGTGATAGGAAACCCTGACAAGAAGAATTCTGGACAGGTGAGAATCTTGACAGTTTGTGACTTATTCTGCACAAAACATGCACATTTCTGCACACAAAATGTGATTTTCTCTGGCAAACCACTCCACACATGTGTGTGTGTGTGTGTGTGTTTTCACAGAACCACCATGGTGTAGTGGTTTCAATGTTGGACTACAACTCTGGAGATCAGGGCTTGAAACCCTTTATCATGGAAACTCATTGGTCAAGTCACATTGTCGCAACTTCAGAGAAAGACAAAGGCAAACCTCCTCTGAACAACTCTTGTGAAGAGCCAATGTGATATAGTGGTTTATGTGTCGGACTACTACTCTGGAGATCAAGGTTCAATTCACCGCTTGGCCATGGAAACCCACTAGTTGACCTTGGGTAAATATCAGACTCTCAGCCCCTGAAAATCTTGTGATAGGTTGACCATAAGTCAGAAATGACTTGAAGGCACATGACAACAAGCATTTGCACAGAACTGCAAAAAATCCTGAACTGCAAATATTTGAAAATTGTACAGTTTTGACCAATTTCTCACAGCAGGGAGAAAAATGCTAAAAATATCTGCTTTTTTCTGGTGCAAATCAAATTTTTCATGATTTATATCTGAGGACATTTGTTTCAATGCTTTCAGTTTTACAAACCTGTGTTTCTGACTTGTGCAACTCAGCAGCCCTATATCTTAATATTTTGAGGAGGAAATGTTTCCCTGCCAACTTGTTTGTTCAAAAATAAGAAAAGGCCCTCCATTCCCCCTCCCTTTTTTAACTAGCTTTGGAACAAGTGCAGGATTTTTCACCTTCTCCATGGCACCTTTTCTTGGCTATCTGATCCTTGTCAACTTGCAGGAGAGTTTAAGAGCTCTTGACAACCCATGTTATTTCTAGCACCAGTTTATGGGTTAGTTTATAATACTTTATGTGAATTGATTGCCATACCACAGCCATTATAGCTTAAAAGAAAAACAACTGCATGAAACCTTCTGGGCAGGCTAATGCTAAGAAGAAAGGAAGTGGAAAGGTCTGCTCTCTTTCAGACTGACATTGTTACTGGCTACAGCCCTCTATGTAGCACAACTTACAAATGGACCTGTTCTTCCATAGGGGCTTGTTATGGTGTGTCCAAGACAAAATTAGACAAGCAAATCCTTTGGTCATGTTTGTCAGTGGCTAGAGCTTAACAGGATGTCACCAAGCCAAATTTCCATGAGCTTCACTATTCATGTTAGAACTTGGAGAGGAATGTGTATTTTTTTTTAAAAGCCATGAAATGCTATACAGAGAGAGAGAGAGAGAGAGAGAGAGAGAGAGAGAAGCATAGGGAGTGAGAAGCGATTCACAAACAAAACTGAAAAATAGAATATGAGCCCAATACATATGGCCAGAATCCTGTTGGGGAATTATGAATGTGTAAGCACTATAGTTACAGTGCTATGCAATGACTACCATTCTAAGCAGCGGCTGTGATTGATAGGTGTCAATCCCCTGTCAATTGGGAAACAGCTCACTGACATTCCCACTCCCTCTCATGAGTGATCTCTTGTGAAACAGGCAGAAGCAGGAATCCGGTCATAATTTCCCATCACACTAGAGTTTGCTTGCATCAGGAGGGGAGTTGGTCCATCAGCCAGATGCTCCCCAGTTGATAGAAAAGACTCCATCGATTGCAAAGCCTCCTCCCCAGAAAATGGGGATTGGGGGTCCTTTCACAGTCCCTATGTATTCCCTAAACTAGGAGATAGCTATAGATTATGAGAACAAAACAGCCACAAGTATATAAGTAGGCTGTGCATTTGTAATTAACAGGATTCCAACCCATATTTTTAGTGATTAACAGCATTTTTCTGGGAGCTAGGACAAAGTGTGGTTGGTTTGCTTTTAATCACACACACATTTTCAAAGCTGTGTGATGGGAACAGTTTTTCATCTTCAAAGCAAACCTCAAATGGACTCCAAATGGATGCACCTGTGAAACTAGGTGAAAATTGCCTGCATGGTTTTAGCTCTATCATGGCTGTAGAGGGGTCTTTACTATGTGACATCAGGAAGGAATGTTGGGAAACCCGTATTATGCAGGTAAGGGCAAGCAAGCCACACTAATAATTTGATCAAAGTTTCAGTTTAATAGAACAGTAACGGCTGTAATATTGAAAACTGGTGTATCATGTTTTCCTCTAGGAAACAAATGGGTGCCATATTACAAGTAAAAAGTGAGGGTATCAGGCCAGTTAATCCTTATTATTTTTCTTCCAGTGCCAGCACCTACATTCAAGCCATTGCAAATTAAATCCTACAATGATACTTTACTAAACTTTTTTTCCTTTGCATAACAGTAAGGAATGCTTGAAATTCTAAGGCAAAATTGAGTCCTCTTCAGAGATCTGGTGTGCAAAACCTATGCACGCATATGCACTTAAAATAAAGCCTACTGGCCATCTGCAAAAGGGGTTATTTTCTTTGGCATCTCTGACCACAAATGCTTCCTGTTGTTGCTCTGCTATCCATCTTGTACATAGCTTTTAAAAAATGTAAGTTATTTTTTTTAAAAAAAAAATAAGTATAAAGCCATTGCCCTTTGGGCTCTGGATAGGCAGGATTTTTAAAATGTGCTGGGTCAACAAAGGGTCTGATGTGAAACAAAAGTCCTTTCATTATTGGATTAACTTAACCTTCAGCATTGCTAGGTTGCTTTTTTATATTCCAGAACTATATTACTCATGCCCTCTAATCGTCCGCATTGCAAATGCTGGAATATTCTGCAGGGGTCCTGATTTTTGTATTACTGTATGCTGAGTTTATAAACTGAAACCACGATCAGCCTTGACAGTTAAGCTAATGTCAGATAGAAGTTTTATTTATTTGGTCATTTCATCGAAAAGTAGACACTGTGTCTGTGGTTTACATCTCTAAAATCAAATGAACTATTTATGTGTGGCAAAGAGCTGCCAGACACATAAGCCTTATTCACGAATACTTTTATGGTTTCTTTACACTTGTGAAGTAAAGAATTTGTGAAGGTGTATTCTGTACCCAGCTCACATACATTTCATGGGGGGGGGTCCTTACGTTACAAGGAGGTAAGACTTGACACAAATTTAGACTCTTAGAAACAAACTTACCATGGTTCATAAGATGTGCCTACATGAAGGATTGCTAAGTGTGTATCCAGTTGTCCATTGCTTATGCATGTGAGTGAAAACAATTACATTGGGTATGTTGGGTATGTTAGAAAAAGCAATAAATTCATACATTTAATAACATAAATGCATACATTACAGGAAAAGGTATCTAAATTTCCATGAGGAAGAAAAAAAATAATTTCCATGCAAGGAGAAAAGTGATAGAACTGATATAGACAAAGGATAGAATGATAATGCCAGCAGTATTGGGGAAAATGCTGCAAAATTCACATATGTCCTCAGCCCGGCATACACTGCATGTATAGACTACAGCAAGTTCAGCCATGATGTCAGTAGAACATGATACTAAATCAGTTCAAGGTTGATTTCTTTTTAGTGCTAGGGCACCAGACTGGAAGTTGGGGCGACCCACTTCAAGAGCAAGATACAGCCAGCACAGTCTTGCCAAGAATGGGAAAGACAAAGACCTGTGTATCTTTTGCATGGCTCTGTCCCTCTGTGGGCTTTCTGCAAAGCCCAAAAGACCCTTTGCCCCCCCTCCCTTTTCTGGCCTCACATCATCTTGTTTGAATGATGCAGGCCAAAACCCCAGGCCTAGGATTGGGCTGGACCCTCGCAGACTGGACATGGATTTGGTGGATCTAGTCTAATCCTGTGAATCATTTTGACCCTTGGTTTTCTGAAGTTTCCTGGAAAATTCCACTACAAACCCCAGCTGCTTAGATACCCCACATACTCCTTACCTTCCCTGTGTCTTAGCTAGTGAGCAGAGAGAGCTATATAGTAACTGTGATGTGGAAACTGGGTGCCTGGCTGCACCCACATGACCTGATGCCCCATTTTTACATCAGATGTAGTGACAGAAGTTCCCTCACTAGCAGAAACGTAGAGGAAAATAAGAAGTTTGTGCCGGTAGAGGGTCTCCAAGCTGGCACAGAGACAGGTGTGTAAATACCCCTCCATCCCTGTGACAGCCTGGTGACTGACCCAGGTTAACACCCAGGCCAGGAAAGCACAGACTGAATCTGTGCTGTCCTGGCCCTTCTGCTCAGGGCCTTCATTTATAGAACATAAACATCTAATACAGATCTTAATAAACCTATAAAGGGTCTTGGAATACAAACTTGGATCCTGGAAGTTTGTTTCTACATTGACAAATTCCCCTCAAATTCCCCCCAGGCATGCTGAGTCCTGTTTACATGCTGCACCATCAGCCCAAACCTTTAATCCGCTGCTGATTGTCTTCATGACATCCACATCTGATTTGGGGGTTTCTCCTCCAACCAGCATTCAGATAACTCACCTTTTGCTGTGGATTTTTATCTCTCTCCAGAGCCACAATAGTTACTGCCTTTTCACTACAGTCCCTGCAAGCTGCTCAGCACTGCCACTGCAGACGCAAGTCAGTCTGAGGTCAGAATGAGGCATCCAGCAGTGACAACATGGTTTGCCACCTCATTCTGACCTCAGCTGTGGTATTGGGTGACAAACAAGGACCATGTGGGAAGGCAGTTGCCCATCATTTGCTGTGAAAGCCAAAAACCTGCAGTAAAAAAAAGCATGAGTGGTTGTGGAATTGGGGTCAGAATACTCCAGGAGCAGCCCAGAGTATTTTGAAAAGTGAAGACATTATTAGACATCAACCCCCTACCACATATCTACCTGTTTGGTGACCACTTCAGAGAAGAGGAAGAGATAAGTGTGGATTCACTTTTCCCATTATTTGTTCAGCAACCCTAGGCTTTGATGTTGTTGGGCAAGGGAATTACTTAACTGAATTTGTACAATATCAAGGAAATCCATAAAATGTTGCACCTTCAATGGCCCAGTACACACAAGCCAAAAGTGGCATGGCGCCACTGATATTAGGGTTCGGGAGTGCACAGCAACCGCACGCTCCCGAACCCTAATACATATGGGCAGCGCCATCTTGATGCAGCACTGTCCATATGGCATGCGTGTCCATGACGCGTCTTCTGTGATGCATCCAAATGGTGCGGTGCATAAGATACATCACCACGACGCCCCAGGACACAAATGGCACCTTGGCGGTGTTGTGGGAAAGGAGCTCAATTTTGGAGCTCCTTTTTCCAGTGGGTCGTTGCCACAGCTGTGCGGTTGCCATGGCAATGATCTGGAGGAGAAAGGGACAGCCTCTGGCCGCCCCTTTCTCCTAATCTGTACCAGGCCAATGTTGCCATTACTCTACAGCAAGGGTAGGCAACCTGCGGCCCGCGGGCCGGATGCGGCCCGGCAAGGCCTTGGGACCAGCCCCCGCCCGGTCCTGCCACCGATTGCCACCGGAGCCTTTGGCCTATCAGGAGGAGGCGGGCAAGGGGGGGCAAGTGGCAGGCAAGGGGAATAAGCAGCGGGCAAGGGGGGCAGTTGTCTATAGAAGCCTCCGAAACATGCATTTATATTAACATTTTTTAAAAATCAGCAAATTTTTTTACGTGTCCTCCATTTAAAAAAAAGTGTGTCCTCCATTTGAAAATTTTGTCCTACATTTGTCCTGGTTTATTTATTTAATTAATTTTTTTAAAAAAAAATATTTAATTATTTATTTTTGGGCTTCGGCCCCCCGGTTGTCTGAGGGACAGCAACCCGGCCCCCGGCTCAAAAAGGTTGCCTACCCCTGCTCTACAGCAAGGGTCTTCAGTTCCAGTCCCATACCATTGGTGAATATGAAGGCTGCTGTAAGTCAAAATATCTAGAGGTCAAGGGCTTACAACTCTTGCTTTTCACAACTTGGTTCCTTGGCTGGGAATGATAGGGCAGATGGAGCCACTAGACTGAAGACATCTGTTGAACAATCTAGTTCATTCAGCTCAAGACTTTTATGTGTTAGAAATTTGAAGGGAGTCCTTCTGGGCTTGTGGCTCAAGAAAACACACAGAGATGTCAGTATATGAAGAAATATATCTGTGTCAATATTGTGCAGAACAATTACATTTTTTTCAGAGCTCATGCTTACTGACTGATAGGTCTGTTGGCATCTCCAATTTTAGTTTCAGAAATAGACCTGAGAGCAGCCAAAATGTCAAAGGATGAGTCATTTATATCTTTTGTCCACTTCTTATGAAATTGTTTTCTTTGTCTTAGAATTGATTTCAGGAATTTTCTTGCAATCCATCGCTATTCTGCTTTAAAAGTAAAAGGGAGGAAGGAGATTATCGCACAGGGCATGGGATATCATTATCCCATCCCTGTCCCATCCTTTGTGCACGATCGCAGGAAGGACTTTCATAAGACGTCACACTTATCCAAACAATGTCCCTTCTGGAAAGTACAAGTGACAGTGATTGTGCAAAAGCCTATCAAATGATGTCACACTGATTTTGCCATAATACCATCATTGAAATGGCATTGCCCTGCATTCTGACTTAATGAGAGTTTACGTTAATACAATGCCACTTCAATTACAGGATAATGACAGGATCAGCACCTATGATATGAAAGACTTTCACGTGATCCCGCCCCCCATGGATGGGAAAGATTTGCAGAGTGATCCCAACCTTCTCCCATCTGAGTGTGATAATCTCTGAAGCCTCAAACAGTTCCGCATTGTGGATTCTAAGCAACTAATATTGTCTTTAATTGTCTTCTGTTACATTAAGGAGGAACTATCCCCAGATCAGGTCTTCTAAAGCAACATAATACCTAAAGTGCTAATGGAACTCAGCTGAAGGAACACTGGTTTCTGTGACAGTTCTCATATGTTCATCTTTGGTTTATTCACGTATGATGTTATTCTGATGTTATATTCGCACTGTCTTGGAAATGAGGTTGGTCACAACTATGCACTATACCATGTGCAGGGAGGAGGCTTAAGCTGCAACTTGTATAGCTAATGTTGCAGGAAAATTAGAAGGTCATTAGTGGTTTCAGTGTGTTATTATAGACCTAAAGCATAATCTTTACATGCTCTTTGCTCTGAGAGGGCTAGAAAAACCAGTATCTTCTGTCGTAATGACTTCCAGTTTACAGCCTTCATTTGTTATATTTCCTCAATAGCTGTTGTGTTGAGATTAACTGCATAAATGGTCTGCAGCTGTCTGTTATGAATTAAGGGAGTTTAATCAAAGTATTTCTAATGTACAGCATAATGATAATACATGGGGGAAGTACTATTTAAGAGATAATGATGGCTTCAGAAGATCACTGTTGTAATGTTTAGTGCATATGCCTTCAGCGTTGAATTTGTTGTTGTTCTGAATATGCTTAATGGATCAGTGAAAAGCTGCCTAATGTGGGATTGTTTGATGGGGCTGACAGAGCTGGAATTAGCCCATTGCTGTTTACTGCATACAGCCATTAAGATTAATTGCTGCCAGATAATTTTGACTGTTTTTATCTTCAGGAAAAAGTGTCACTAATGGGTTTATAAAGTGGTTCACTATTACTAATAGTTAGGCCAGTGTAGCTGGATAGAATGTCAGGCACTAATTCTAAAGATAAAGGTAAAAAAAAAGTATAAAACATTATATGACTTGCTAGTTTTAAGGGATAATGTTATCTAATAACAGACAGACTGATATATGATGCTCATTAATGCTATTTCCCGGGCTTTGGGTTGAACCTAATAGATGCTAATAAAGTCTTATTTGATGTCCCATTAAAGAGCTCAATCTGTTTTCTGCATTAATGCACAATGTTGTTTATCACATTTTCAGTGACTAAAACCCAAACCCTCAATCTGTTACATAACTAAATACTAGGAAGCCAGTTGTACCTATTTTGGTCTTTGTTTAGATAAAGTGAAGAATTTATAGACAGAGATCAAGTCTATATCCATCTGTGCTAATTACATTTTATGTGATACCTGCCTGTGATGACAGTACTGTGAAAAGAGTCAAGAGTCATTTTTATTTTTATTTATTACTATTTTACAGGAAATGGCATCGATACATTCAGCAAACTTAGAGCAGACCTTCTACGAACCATCCATTAGTTGGCCCTTTTTTGGTAATGATATGATCTAGGTAAACAATGGAGAAAAGATCGATATTTAAATTTAGTGCTTTAGTTTAATACTAAGCATGTGATAATACAGCTTAAAATCAAAGTTGTTGTTATTGAGTCTTGCACACACAAGAAAACTGTATGTCTTTGTGGTTGTATCTTTAGGAATGAAGAAACCCTTCAGTAGATAAAGTAAGAATGGAAATACTTAATAATTATTTCCCCTTTCTTTAAGTGCAGATTAAATTATAATGCAAGTATTTGCTTGTAACTTTTGGCATACTTTTCTGATTTTCCTTAGCATGTTTTTCTAATACACAGAGATTTGAAGTAATTAAAATAAATTTCATACTGCATCTAATACAAACAAATACTTTGAACATATTTACCTTTCGCTCTTTCCTTGGCAGTACAGTACTTTACTATGGAAACAAAGTACAACAGACAACAAAGAAAGGCAAAACTCTAACAGCTATATCATGAGACTTCACATTTCTGTAGATCAGTCTGTAGATCTGTAGGTCATAATGACAAAATGTGGTTAGTAAAACACAGAAACATATTTTCAATCCCCTTATATCTATGCTGAAGGGGAGATTCATCACTCTGGGGGGAGATTCATCGCTCTGAGTATTGCTAATGTGTTATTGTTGTTGTTGTTGTTGTTGTTGTTGTTGTTGTTGTTGTTGTGTGCCTTCAAGTGATTTCTGACTTATGGTGACCCTAAAGAGACCCTATCACAGGGTTTTCTGGGGAGGAGAGTGCATGAACTGAAAAGGGTCATCCGGTTGGCTTTCATGGCCAAATGGGTATTTGAACTCTGATCTCCAGTGTTCCACTAAACCATGCTGCCTCTTTGCTGATGTTTACCAATGCAAATGTTAAACTACAGGTTGCATGCAATGTTTGTCAAAGCCTCCATTAGAATTGTGGACATTTGATGAAAAGTTTTTCTGAAAGGTGTGTTGTGTCCAACAAAAGAAATCATGTCAATCTAATCTGCTGTTGCCTAGTTAAAGTCTGCAAATAGTTCCTTTGCAATTTTTATGAATTTAAACATTTTAAGTGGAGCCTCTGTTACTATAATGAACAAACCATTTCTGGCAGGTATTTTGGGATGGGATTATATTCCTTCATGCCAAAAGGAAAACAAACAGAATTATAACCACACAAACACACGGGATTCATTCTTCACCTTGCAGGTGTAACTGCCTCTGTTCATGCAGTTATGTATAGTGTGTGCATCATAATCCAGTGTTTGCTATGGAGATTTTCTATGATTATAGTAAGGTAATACACTACTCTGATTTCTTCATCAGGTATATATGCTGGACTCCTTTAAATATAATCAGTATCAGCAATCAATCAGACATCTGAATCCTCTTTGTATTTATTAATAAGACATCTGGTTGGTTTTAAAGAAAACAAAATAAAAATAGAATTCAGGAAAAGAGTTCAGACTTTAACAAATTCACTCAAACCACCTGGAAAATAAAGCTTCTGCCTTCTGCACCATGCTATCAGTAAAAGATATTCTACTGTTCCATGTATTAGGCTTGCTACAAGTGTCCTACAAACTAGCAAGTATCAGTCTCTTAGGTTGCACGTGCACTGCAGAAATAATGCAATTTCACACCACTTTAACTGCCATGGCTCAGTGCTATGGGATCCTGGGATTTGTAGTTTGTTGTTGCACAGACGCTCACTGACAGAGAAGGCTAAATATCTCACAAAACTATAAATACCATTATTTCATGTCACTGAGCCATGGCAGTTAACGCTGTGTCAAACTTCATTATTTCTGCAGAGTAGATTAGATCTTAGTCATAGAATCATAGAGTTGGAAGAGACCACAAGGGCCATCAAGTCCAACCCTCTGTCATGCAGGAAATCTCAATCAAAGCATCCCTGACAGATGGGCATCCAGCGTCTGTTTAAAGACCTCTAAGGAAGGAGACTCCATTACACTCTGAGGGAATGTGTTCCACTGTCAAACAGCCCTTACTGTTTGAAGGTTCCTCCTAATGTTGAGGTGGAATCTCTTTTCCTGTAGCTTGCATCCATTGCTCCGGGTCCTAGTCTCTGCAGCAGCAGCAGCAGCAGCAGCAGAATAATGATTATTATTATTATTATTATTATTATTATTATTATTATTTTCTGCTTAATCACTTGGAATCCAAGTGGATTACAACAATAAAACAAGATACAGTAAAAATTCTAAAAAACCCTATCCCTCCCCCCAGTATAAAAACATAGTCATAAGACATTAAAACAATAGTATAAAATCACAGTTAAAATCTGTGGAAGATTTGTAAAAAAAAGAAAGAAAGAAAGAAAGAAAGAAAGAAAGAAAGAAAGAAAGAGAAAAGTATAGCAGAGTCCAGATAGGATGGAAAAAGAGATAGAGAAGTGGAGGGGGGGAGGCAGAAAAATAGAAGTGGACCTAGTCTGGAAAGGCCTGCCGGAAGAGATCTGTCTTAATAGCCTTCTTAAAGGCTAGCTCCCTCCTCAATGTGACATCCTTTTAAGTATTTAAACAGGGCTATCACATCACCTCTTAACCTTCTCTTCTCCAGGCTAAACATCCCCAGCTCCCTAAGTCGTTCCTCATAGGTCATGGTTTCCAAACCCTTCACCATTTTAGTCGCCCTCCTTTGGACACGCTCCAGTTTCTCAATGTCCTTTCTGAATTGTGGCGCCCAGAACTGGACACAATATTCCAGGTGGGGCTTGACCAGAGCAGAATAGAGTGGCACTATTACTTCCCTTGATCTAGACACTATACTTCTATTGATGCAGCCTAAAATCACATTGGCCTTTTTAGCTGCCGCATCGCACTGTTGACTCATGTTCAACTTGTGATCTACTTGGACTCGCAGATCCTGTAGTCTCATTCAGCCAGGTGTCGCCCATCCTATATTTGTGCATTTCATTTTTCCGCCCTGAGTGCTGTACCTTACATACCTCCCTGTTGAAATCCATTTTGTTAGCTTTGGCCCAGCTTTCTAATCTATTAAGGCCATTTTGAATTTTGTTCCTGTCCTCTGGGGTATTAGCTACTCCTCCTAGTTTGGTTTCATCTGCAAATTTGATAAGTCCAAGTCGCATACTTGGTCACGTTGGTGATAACCCACTGTTACATGGCTTTAGGATGGAAAAATGTGGAGCAAAGCTTGGAGATGTTACTGCTTTGATCTGCATCTTCCAGACTTCCCCCATCAATTATGGCCAGCTGCCAAAGTAGCTGAGGTAAGTTCAGGTAAATCCAAAAGAAGAAACTTTCCCAAGTACCAGACTAGTGATGGGCTATATATGGAGAAAATTTGGGGGTGGAAGTGTGAGAGAAAACAACAAATGAGAATGAACACTGGGGTACACAGGTAATGTCCTTGTGTCTGCATGGTAAAATGTAATCGACAAGCATGAAAGAAAAAAATGTGGAAGCCAGTCCTGGATTTAGGAGTAAAGCTGCCTAAGACTGGATCAGCAGAAGCTACTTTTCTGTCCTAAATAAATTAATGTAGGTTCAAAACCCACTGCAGAAATAATCCAGTTTGAGACTGCTTTAACTACCGTGGCTCAATGCTAGGGAATCCTGAGAACTGTAGTTTATTATGGCATCAGATTGATTTCTGACAGAGAAGGCTAAATGTCTCACAAAACTACAGTTCCCAGAATTCCCTAGCCAAGGCAGTTAAAGCAGTCTCAAACCAGATTATTTCTGAAGTGTGTTTTGGACTGTAATTGCCAGCACTACTGCCAATATATTGTGCTAAGAGACACAACTTTCTTCTCAAGGGCGTTCCTGGCTACAAGACTCGTTCCTTTGTTCTTTGGAAAGGAAAGAAGTGAAGAACTGAAGGGAAAGGGATATTTGTTTGCGATATGGAGAAGGAGGGCACAGTAATAATGACATCCCAAGCTGCATGGCTCCAAAGATCTAGGGGAAAATGTGTTTCCACTGGAATAATTTCCTAATCAGATGAGAAACACTTTGAATTCAAAAGCCTCAGACAAATGTCTGTATTGTCTGTTGGAATGGGGTTAAAGAGAAGATTTTCATACCTGGCTGAATCACTGGTAAAACGTCTGTCAAACATCCCTCAAACGAGGAGAAAGCATGCATGTATGGCAGCCTGGCATACTTCCTCAGTCATCATGGAAACGTCACTCCCTCTTAGCATCCCTCAGTCATTCCAGAGAAGCGGATTTCCTATGAACGCAAAGTTTGCATTCATAGGAAATCCATTCCTCTTCAGACAATTCAGGGATGTTAGAGGGAGTGATGTTTCCATGATGATGGAGGAAGCGTGCCAGGCTTCCACACATGCACACTTCCTCCATCTTTGATGGATGTTTGATGGACGTTTTACCAGCGATTCAGCCAAGTATGAAAATTTCCAGAGACAGGTTTAAGGCTAAGCATGTTTTCCCTAAAATTCACTTTTACCATTGGATCTTCATGTAACATAGAGAGAGCTTGCATTTTGATTTTGCACAGCATGACACAAAATCGTACACTCTTAAGAGTTGGAAGGACCACAAGGGCCACATGCTCCAATCCCCTGTCATTTATATAAAACTGAAACACTTTTCAAAGACACCCATCCATCCTCTCTGTACAGCCCTCCAAAGAGAGAGAGTCTAATATCAATTCTACGCTGTTTATTCAAATGCTGAACAGCATTTACAGGAAAGAAGTTCTTTCTCTTATGTTTAGGTGGAGCCTCTTTTTCTATCATTTGAATTCATTGGCTTGTGTCTTAGTCTCTGGAGCAGCAGAAAAATGAGTGTGCATATTAAGCCTACTGGATATATTTTTTCTGCTTCTGTGACAGAAAAAAAATATGTTTTCTGAAGAGGTTTTTTTTAATTTGGTTTTTGCCTTGATTGCCACCACTGTTTATGCATATCATTGGAGTCCACTGCTTTCCTGTTATTTGTTAGCCTTACAATACATGTAGATAGGTGGCCTGGTGGCTCTTTGATGCTGAACTCATACCTGACTAAATCCCCTTAACATCAATGGGACTAAATACTTAATTCTACATACTGGCTTACCTGGTAGCATCCATTGTCTCTCTGAATTTTCCACAACACAATATTGTATATCTGTAGAATAATTTGGCCTCATCTGCAATAGAAGTGTGAATATAATGGATTTCAAAACTTCCTCTCACCAGAACTAAACTTGCAAAATGATGCCATTAAAATTTAAAATTGACCTAATTAAGTATACCAGGGAACAAATGTATGTAGTTAATACTGCAAATTAAATGGGACGCATTTTCTTTTTCTAAAAATCAAGGCAGAAAAATATTACCCTGCAATTAAAACATTTAATATGGAACATTCTTGCCTTCAGACAGTTTGAGGCCAATTCTTTCCAGTCTTCAGCTATTACATGGAAGAATTACATAACTTGCTTTCCCTGCAAATTGCCAGAGCTGTCCTAGTGCTTCATTATTAACATTAAATGGAGAGAGAGAGAAAAAAAAAGGGGGGGGGGTAAAGTATTCTCACTGGAAACAGTAAAATCAAGTTTACCTTCCCCTCTCCAAGTTCTTCCTTCATGGCATCCCACAATCTAAACTCTCTGCTTAGAGAGCAGTGAATATGAACAAATCAAATAGAAGTTGCTGCTGCTGTTTTATCTTCCATTTCCTTCTTCTAAACTTTTGGATCACTTCTCTTAACACACAGCACATGTGGGATAAACATGGGACTTTGGGCACTTTGTTTTTAAGTAGTTGCCCATGCAAACTGTACAGTAGTCAGTTGGAAATTGCTAAAGATTTGCAAGTCCTACCTATGGCCCAGTACAGACGGGCCCTTTGCGGCGTGCCCATGATGTGCTAGGGTTGCTCCGGGGTGGGGCGTGCACACACCCCGCAACCCTAGCACATCATGGGCGTGCCACAGCTGCGCGGCACCATCCAAATGGGGCTGCACCCATGGCACATCATCACACTATCCCTGGCGCTTTGGTGTGACAAAAGTATGCCACAAAAAAGGAGCCACTTCCGCACGCTCCTTTCTTGCTGCATAGCAGCGTCACACAATTTGGTTGCTATAGCGCTGCTGCGGAGCAAGGAGAGGCACCTCCCCGGCGCCTCTTTTTGGCGCTCTGTACCATGCCAATATCTTGTTTCTGAACTGGGAGTATCCATAGCTTTTGTGATGATGATTTGGTAGCAATTTGCTGAACTACCCCAGGGTCACAGAGGGATAAGGGCAGGGAAAAGGTCCTCCAGTTGTTATTGGCTGCTGCTAAGCATCATGTGTTATTCACAGTTCTGTTTGCATTGGTTCAGTAGCTCACATCTTACACTGCTGTTTTTTAGCTGTATTTCAATATCCATTCACTCACATTTCTTATGGTAGCTGTGCTGCACAAGTAAATGTTTAAAAATGAATCATGAAAATTCTTTATTTTCATGTTATGCTTTTTAACTTCTGTATACTTTTATGGAATTTTATACTGTGTTTAGTTAGATGATTTCAATAGTTTTTAAATTTTTATTATAAAGTTTTTAAAATATCTTTGTCTGTGAGCCACCTTGGGTCCCTTTCTGGGAGAAAGACAGCATACAAAATAAATATATAAATAAATCTATCAGCTGGCAATCCTAGAGAGAGTGATAAAAGGTTACTTTCCTAAACACCAAACATTTCTTCATCCAGTCAAATATTTCCAGATTTCAGTGCACCAGATTTTGTCTTCAAACAAAAATGTGAGGTATCTGATTTTCACTAACCTTCTTCCACAACTTCTCAAAAATACTTATCTCTGTTTTTATCCATGATAGAACTAAACCTTCAGTGATACTAAATTGTATTTGTCTTCCAAAATCCATTATAACATGGCAAACATTGTTTGTTTTAATCAAATATATACTAGAACTATCCTAACAATATAGAAATGCTAAGAACATGCACTATAAACAGCTGAAACACACACACAAGTTATAGTCATACTGATTTCATGATGAGTATATTTCTTCCTCTAATGAAATTTGAACACAAATCAGTATAAGGAAACTATAATGATCAGAGTGGGGTGGACCATGAGAAGAGAAAATTGGTAAACATAAGCAACGGTTCTTTTGCTTTATGGCTAGCCCATTACAGTACGATTGGATAACCATACTGTATTTGATGATTATTACTTTTCATTTCTAAGGTACAATCAGCTTTCTCTAAATATAGTTTTATTCTACTCTAAAGTTATTTATTTATTTATTTATTTATGGGACTAGTATCTCATTATTCAACTAAGGGAGTTCACAGTATTAATAAAATGCAGACTATGCTAAAATACATGCACATCTCTCTCTGGCTTTTCTTTGCAAATGAAGATTCAGGAAGGATTCATCCCGCACTTTCTATCCTTCGAGCCTGTGCAATGGATTTTTCTGGTGGAGCGCAGCTTGCACAGAACTGTCCTCACCCTTTAAACCAGAGGTTCATGTGCTGAGGCCTTGACAAGCATGGACGGTGGTAGCAAGGTCCTCGGGTCATAGGTTTGATTAGAGTTTCCTTCTCTTAGATGGTTGACCTTACAGGGTTAGACAAGCACCATCTGCCCGGGTTTGAGATTAGAGTTTTCCTTCTCCTAGAATGGTTGCCATATGGCTACAGAGCCCATCCTGCCCTTTGGCATTCTTGATCAGGCCCTTTGGTTGTGACCTGTCTGGCATGGGAGGCCCTACTGGTGGCTATTATACCACCGCCAGCATAGCTCACAATTTCATTAGAGTACGCAAGCCTCTCCCCCACGACAAGGGGGCATCAATGGAGAGGACATGCACGTAAAACAAAAGAAAATACCCCTCCCCCTCCCCACTGCTATATTGTCTTCACCTACTTCTCTACTACTTCCTTCCCAGTTCCTCAAGTCTGAGGAAGAGGTGGGGAAGAGACAGCTAATCTAGACAGTAAGACTGCAATGAACCTAGCTCATCTGTTACAGATGAAAGGGTCGTGAAGGATAGGAATGGGAGATAATTTAGTTCAGTTCATTTTTTAGTATAAACTTATCTAATTTAACTTATATAACTTGCTGTACTGATACATGGACTGAAGCACAGTTAGCCTTTGGTACTCACCCTTTCCCTTTTCCAAACTGTACAACGGAGCTCTCCACTTAAATAATTCTAGATGCAGTACTAAAACCAGTTGGGAGCATTCAGATTTGGAAATAATGGCTAAAATGACATATCCATATTGGTGCATTAATATTCAGCCACCTAAAAAACCAGCCATTTGAATTTGCAGCTAGCAAGACATTAAAATGAAGATAGGGTTCCATACGCCAGAAGAACCACCTCATATTTAACATTTATTACTCATTCATAACCATCTGAAAACTTCTGACAAAATACATTTTTAATGTTAACATTCCACTTATCGTTTTGGCATTTCTGTATTGCACTGTCTCCCATAGTGGTTGTCATGATATGTTTAACTTTAAAGTTTATTAAAATACTAAAAATAAATTACTTCACCAGGGTATGACTGGAAATAGTGGGGGGAATGACACTACTTTCTTAGGCCACAGAAACGCAACTTAAGTGATGGGCCATGTCAACACAATCTATGAAAAGTTAAGAAATTTGAACACATACACCATCTTTTGGATGACAATTTGCAGTTATTGTTGTCAGTGGTTGTTTTTTGGAGAAGGAGACAAGAATTTTGAAAGGTTATTTTCTGGATTGCAACTCCGAGATTCCACCAGCCAGTGTGCCTAATGACCAGTACGGTTGGGAAGTTCTGGAAATGAGACCTGAAAAAAAATTAACCTTTCCATGCTCTGAAGAAGAGCCACTAGTAATGCTTGTACATAGAGTTTCTTTTCATGCTTTGAATATTGATACAGCCTCTGCTCTGTGGATTCAACTCTTTTTCAGACATGTAGAACTGATGCACATGTATCTAATCATCATCAATCCTCATCCATCACTTACGGACTAAATTCAGACTAAGGGCATGTCTACACAAGCCAGTTACACACACCTCTCCTGCATCCTTACCACAACCTCTCTACAATGTGCAGGGATAAAACCCCAATTTGAATGTGGACTGCCATCATGAGGGAAAGCCAGTTTCACACTAAATCCACCCTATCACTGGCTAAACCATTTTTAAAAACCTGAAAAGTAATAATCATCAAATACAGTATGATTATCCAATCATACTGTAATGGTCTAGAAAGTTCAAGTTAGTTCACTATGTACAAAAGGAAGAGAAAAGAAGAAGAAGGGAGTAGAAGAGAAAGAGAGAAAAAGAAAATACATACAGCCCACAAGAGATGACTCCTGAGGGAATGCAACCCTTAACAGTAAAAACGTTGCCTGCCTCTCTCTAACTGACTGCACATGCTGCATAATCTCAGACATTAGACAAATTAAAACTGGAACACACATGGCCATACAATATCTGGATGTTTAGATGGCAAACATCATCATGGAAGAAGAACACACAAGTTACAAGAGGCAGACAATAGTTTCGTTTTTCCTTAGACTACTAGGAAGGACATGTTTCTGCCCTTTTCACTCCTCTCCACTCTCCCTTCTGAGCTGGATGCAAACCAACTTTCTTCTTTGATCTCACTTTGCAGCAAGTGAAGTAAGCTATTAACAAAAGTTATGGGAAGGAGGAGAGAGAGGCTGAGACATTTTTAAAGCAGCTTAAAAGGTGGGATGACAGAGGGTTGTTCCTGCGAAATGGAGAGAATGATGCAGCAAAATCAAACAGGGTTAGGTGATTGAGGCTGCATCCGCACTGCAAAAATAATCTGGTTTGACACCACTTTAACTGCCATTGTGCAATGCTATAGAATTCTGGGAAGTGCAGTTTGCTGTGGCTTCTCAGAATTCCATAGCATTGAGCTACACTTCCCAGAACTCCATAGCATTGAGCCATGACAGTTAAAGTGGTGTCAAACTGGATTATTTCTGCAGTGCAGGTGATGCTTGAATAGACCTTTTCAGGACCTTTGAAGAGACTGTACTTCTTCAGGTTAAAAGTGAATGATCATTTTTTGTAGGCACAGAACCAGTGAAAAACTGGAAAGATGTCCACTGTGCTTCCCTCATTTTATAGGCAAGCTAAGGTCTCCTTCTTCGACCAGCATTTACAAGTAGCATGGATAAATGTGTGTTTTTATTATAAATTTATTATAAATATGTCTAGTTATTCTTAGTAAAAAACAAGATGATACAATAAAACATATATTGCCATATGGTTTTAATACATCATAATCTTGATTCCACTGTTGTAGCCCTGTTTAAGATACGCTAGGTGCAAGTGTCTTACACAGAGCTTGGAAAAGATCACTTTTCACTACAACTCCCATGGTTCCTGAGTGATTTCGGGTGGGGGGGGTCATAGTCTCTAAAGTAACATTTTCTTGTTCTACCTGAATCTTTCTCTCTCCTACTCATCACACTGTAACTTCAGTCAATCTCAAGTATTTCCAGTATCAAAAGCAGAATTTAATAGAGAAGAATTTTTAAAGTGATTATTCCCTAATAATGCTTGTAAATTAAACTTACTCTCTCTTTGCATACAGACTTCACATAATGAGTTATTAACCAGTGTGAATACATTTGCTTGATTACAGTTAGCATGTTCATGTTATCTTTTTAAAAAGATTCATTTTAAGTTTTCCTTAAACATTAACACTGACCATAGAAATGCAGGCAGGATCCTCTAACGGCAATTTTCGAAAGCATCACACCAATACCCCATCTTTTCCCTAGCGATCACACTCTGGATGGAAGCATGGCTTGATTTATGAGTGCAGCTTCTTGGAAGAATGTGTTATTGCTTCTCTATCAGTCACATCAAGAACAGAGATGTTGCAGGACAGAAAATGAAACTCCCAGATTCTTTCCATTCAATCTATTTCATATCTTTCAGAAAGTATATCTAATTTTTATTTTGCTGCACTCCATGCTTAAGGAAGAACACTCTATCACTCTCGAGGAAGAACAGCACACATCTGGATAGCTTCTTTAAATGTCACTAAATGGCTTTAAGAGTAAGATGCTGAGCTTGAAAGGAATGTGTTAAAAGTAACACTGACTGCATCCACACTGCAGAAATAATCCAGGTTGTCACCACTTTAATTAGCATAGCTTGGTGCTATGGAATCGTGGGAATTCTAGTTTTGTGAGAAATTTTGCCTTCTGTGTCAGAGAGCTCTGGTACCACTGCTAACAACACTTCCGTGAATTCCTTACCATTGCGCCATGGTGGTTAAAGTGGTGTGAAACTGGATTATTTCTGCAGTGCAGATACAATCACAATTGGCACCCTCGTGCATGCTGATGATGTCTGTGTGGTGTGGCGCCATTTGGACACTGCACCATGTGTACATCATCATGGCGGCCCCCGCACAGATGGGATGCACCATTATGGCATGATAGGGCTCGGGAGCGTGCAGTCACTCCACGCTCCCAAGTCCTAATTTCAGCCCCAGGATGGTACTTGTTGCCCATTTGTATCGGACCATTCTAACCTCTTCTAGCCCTTATCCATCCCCTAACCTGGTGGAAATGGCAGTCACCTATACTGCAGTCACCAGCAGGATGAACCTTCTTCTCCCCGTGCACATAATTCTTAGCAAAATAAATTGATGGAGGAATTATGATCACGGCAATAGTATCTCAATCATGACTAAGTAGTGATCATGAATGGACCAGTTACCTCAATTTAATCATCTGTAACTGTTCTGAATTCACAATCATTACTTAGTTACAGTTTTGACACTATTACCATGATCGTAACTCCACTCTTCTCCAGCTTGATTTACTGACATCAGATGCAAGAAGAGAAGGCTGGTCCATTCTGCTAGTGATCAGAACCCAGAAGAATAATGGCTCTATCAGGTTTTGGGTGGTTGGGCCAGGAAAGTTTACTTGACTAAGTAGCTGATAAGGAATACTAGCCCAAAATACTGATTGAAAGCAATAGGATCTAGCACAGTGAGCACTGAGTTAGGCAAGCAGGCAGACAAGTTATAAAAATGTAGCTAAAAAGGACAAGAACATAAACCTGTAGAAGTGACCCATCCCTATGCAGTACAGAGAGCACTTGCTCCACTGTTGAAACAATATGATTGGAATGCATTGATGGAATTCTTGCCCCATATCTTAAACTAGTATTGCCACTGTGCTGTCACTTCTCCCCCTCAATCCACCCCCATAACATTTTCCATTTGTGATGTATTAGATAAATGCATAGCTAACACTAAGCCACCTGGAGTAGTCAGAATTGGTCCAAATATCTTCAGACTGGAAAAATTCATTCCGGATTTGAACTGGGCTAATCCGACTTTGGACCTGATCTGAATCAGTCTGAATCAATCCAATCCAACCACAAATTCAGGTTTTGTTCAAAATACTAGAAACATAGCTTTGTTAAAAGATAGCAAGTAACTGTGAGCAGCTGTTTATCTGCATTACTTGTTAGCAATTAACATTAACTATGCAAGATTATCTTCTCTGTGTGTGCTTCAGTCCTGATTTTAATTTGAACATAATAGCCCCACACCACTTAAGGGAGTATGTCTTTTCTTTCTCCAGAAACTACACAGTGCAGAAAGTGTCCAAGGCAGGTACCTGCATTTTCTTGAATGTTGAATTAGCAGAGCAGTGGTGCTCCAGAATGTGTAGGAAGCAGTAACAAGACCAACTTGGATATTACGGGTGGGTAAACATGTGGGTGAAGTGGTTAGAACATTGGACTATGACTCTGGAGTCCAAGGTTCGAATCGCCACTTAGCCATGGAAACCCACTGGGTGATTCAGACATGGGCAAGTCATACTCTTTTAGCCTCAGAGAAAAGCAAACAAACAAACAAACAAAAAATCCCTCAAGAAACCTTGCCAAGAAAACTCCATTATAGATTCACTCTAGGTTTGCCATAAATTGGAAATGACATGAAGATACACAACAACAGTGTGGATCTAGACAATCAGGAGCAATCATTCAGTAATATAGCTTACTGCAGGGATGGGAACATTTGACCTTTTAGAGGTTGTTGGAGTCTAACTTCCAACAGGAATGAGGTCAGTTGATCAGGGATTATGGAAAATGGAATCCAAAAACATCCATGTCTCCATCTCCACACCATGAGTTTAGTATATCAGTATCAGTCACTTGGTGAGGGTTTAGAACAGCCTAAAATGGAGAATTAGAAATTTTAAAGAAAGAAATGCAAATGTAAGCAAATGTAAGCACCCTATCACATGAGGTTAAAAGAGCGGCTTACCTTTCCCAAATTCAGTGCTAATTTGGAGGCAGCCGGTTCCTAACACACATAAATTGCCACTGAATCACTGCCTGGGTCCATCCTGGATACAGCCTGGTTTGTCTAATCCTCTTTGGCAGCCATTTTTAGAAGTCAGAAGCTTCCATTTTCAAAAAGGGGCCATGGAAGTGGTTTAGACAACCCTCACTGCATCCGGGACAGATCCAGGCAGCGAATAAGCAGCAATTTATGTGTGACAGGAAGCAACGTCCTCCTGAATTAGCACTGAATTTTGGAAAGGTAAACCGCTCTTAGATTAGTGTAGATTAGTCATGAGGAGGAAGGATCATTCCACCAAAAAATAGGATGTTCAGTATCTCCTCCCCCCCCCCAACAAAGAAATACCTGCCATCTTAGGAGGAGTGAAATAGAATGAAAGATCATGACAGTGACTTGATAAGAGTAGAATATAAGGCCCATGAGAGGATATGCTGTTATTTGCTGTTACAATAAGGCATGGTGGGGGTTGGACTGGATGGCCCTTGTGGTCTCTTCCAACTCTATGATTCTATAATTCTATGATTCTAACTAAAGCGACCATATGAATGAGAGCCCCAGTCATAATAGACCTGCTCAAATCTTGCAAACCCAGGGTCATAATTTCCTTGACTGAATCAATCTAACTGTAATGCTCTCCTAATGCCGTCTACTTGTCCCAGCACTTCCATCTTTTCCAGGGAATCATCTCATAATATGTCTAAAGTGTGATAGCCTCAGTTTAGTTATTCTGGCTTCTAGGGATAGTTCAGGTCTGAATTAGTCTTGGACCCATTCAGTCACCTTTTTTGCCAGTCTATGGTAGAATGTCATCTGATAGATTCAGTTCTGCTGTGATTTTATTTGATTACTAATGTGACATAATGGTTTGTGGGTTGGACTTGGACTCTGGGAGATCAGAATTCAAATCCTTCCTCAGCCAGAGAAACCCTGTAGGTGATCCTGAGTGAGTCACATACTCTCTCAGTCTTAGCAAAAGGCAATGGCAAATCCTTTCTGAATAAAATCCCCCCCCAAAAAAAAAACCCAAACTTGGATAAGGTTGCTAAAATATGGAGTTGACTGAAAAGCACATAACAATAATCATAATCCCAAAGAGGCTGCACACATCATCTTAATGTCAGAGAGAAAGCAACCTAACAATCTAGGTGCTAGGATGGCCAGTTATGCATTCCCAAAACAGAAAAGATGTGTCACACAAAAAAAAAGGACAGGTTTGCAGAAAAATGGGATCTGGAATTTGCAAAGAGGGACCAGGGAGCGGATGTGCCCATTCAGCCTTGCTATCAAGGGGCTGGCTGTTAATGGGCAACTTCAAGCCCTCTGCTCCCCCTTTTTAATACACATCCCCCTTTTTATACTGGAGCAGGATTAGCTAGTCCTTTGAAGAGTGGATACCTTCAGATACAGGACTGTCCCCTGACTATATTGCAAATGAAAGGCTGCCTTCTATGAAGCAGGAAATGTGCCTACACTACAGGTATGCACAGAAGATCTATTTTGTTCATACCAGTTCCTGAGCAAAGATGTCTCTCATATATCATCCAAGCAATGGTGCTGTCAGAGCTAAACATCAGAAGTATATCAGGGTGACATTTCATCTTAATAATAGACAATGTGCCTGATTTGCAATGTTCTAAACAAGAAAGGTATTTTTAAAACCTGCCCAAACCAAGTTTATGTGCTCTCTTGCTCTCTCATTCTCTCCCTCCCTCCCAGTCTCTCTCTCTCTCTCTCTCTCTCTCTCTCTCACACACACACACACACACGTGGTATTTTAGGCAATGTTTAAAGTCTTTAGCATCATTAAGGCTTTAATTTACTTTGAGATAATACATTATTCCCCTCTCCACTGCTGATAAAATATGTTCAGAGAAATCCTTATTTGAAAAGTGTAATGCATCCAATTGGATCTTAAAGCAATTTGGACATGCCCAGGTTGGAAACACAGGATTGTTAGCAAACCTAAGTGAAGGCAGGCAAAAAGGTCAGAGTAGCTGTCCCTTTGGAATTCAGGGGTACCATTACTGGATGCACTCCACGACCCCCTCTCCCTGTTCTTCAGTCCACTCCTTCCCATCCATTCCCTGTATGTGCCTGATTGTTTGATAATTAGTTTTCTGCAACAACATTTAACAAATGCCCTTATTTGAAGGCCAGAGCCATTTTCTGTACAGCTGGAAAAAAGCAGATCAGCGAAGTGTGTGTGTGTGTGAGAGAGAGAGAACGCAGAGGAAGAGATTTTGTGCAGCTGTAATCGTGGAAGTGAACAACGGATCTGGGTCACTTTGGTTCATCAGGTTAGCTGAAACACAAAGGCCCACTTCATCTCAGGCAGGGCTGTGTGTTACAGTGGCATGCTTATCAGAAATATTTTTTCAGGCTATCAATTATTATATTTGAACATTGCATCCTGGCTCTAGGGAGCCCTTAGCAAGCTGTAGCAAAAATCAATCCAGTTTTACAACTTTTACCTTGGCAGTTCTCCAGCTCTTTATCTATTTCACCCAGTAATTTAAAGATGCCGTATCTCTTTCCATGGCACAGATATATTCCACGTATGGCATGTCCTTGATATTAATAATAGCTCTCACTAGGTTAGTTGGGGAGCAGTCATTTGTGTTATTGTTTAGAATAATTTGGTTGGATGCTCCATGCTCTGTTTGTGCTCTCTCTATCTGCTGGCCCATCTGGTTACACCATGGATGTCTCTCTGTACCCATAGTACCAGGTTGATAGAAAATAAAATAAATGCTCTTGGTTTTTAGTATATTTCTGGCATATGTCTTCTTCCATTCTTCTGAAGCTGCCTTTCCCCATCCTGATAGCCTCTAGGTATTTGGATTGCATCTTCCATCAGCATGGCTAATGATCAGATAATAGAATCTGTAATTTGCAATATGTGGAGGGCACCAAGTTGGGAAAGGTTGCTGTAGGGAGCTCCAGGTGCTACAGACTTGGGAGATACATGTTTTATTTTCACAGCAATTCAGAGAGGTAAGTTAAAGCTGAGAGAAAGACAACTGACTGAAGAATACCCAGTAACTGGCCCAACAAGAAATATGCGTCTGGTTTCATTCTGGTTCTTTCAGGTGATCAACTGTCTCGACAGACCAGCATCAACGACAGGCATGGGGGGTGGAATGGGGGCATGGCATCTGCTTGATGCACGCCCTAACTCCACCCTCATGCTGCTATTATTATTATTATTATTATTATTATTATTATTATTATTAAACTTTATTTCTAAAGCGCTGTAATTATATGCTGGTGCTCCCCACACAGCGGGTGGTATCACAGCACTCCTGATGCAGCACCAAAGGAGCACTGAAAAGCCGCAGTGGCAGTGAATATGATAACCTTTCCAAGGTACAAAAAGGAGCAACTTTTTGCAGATCCTTTTTGCACCACGGAAAGCCCATATTCGGGACACAGCACGTAGTTGCCATAGCCCCAGTCCGGTGCTGAAAGGGATAGTCTGTTCAGCCCCCAAGTCTCCCTGCAAGTAATATAGACTGATAACAAACTAAAGAAATCAGTTAGGCCAATGGCACCATTACTACAGTCAGCCTTCCATATTCATGGATTCTTTATCCACGGACTCAACCATCCACAGCCTGAAAATATTTTTAAAAATACATAAATTCTAACATTGATTTTGCCATTTTATATAAGGGACACCATTTTACTATGTCGTTATATTTAATGGAACTTGAACATCCACATATTTTGGTATTCACAGAGGTTCTGATACCAAACCCCAATGGATACCAAGGACCCACTGTGTTTTTCAAATGTGGGCACTCACTGTGACATTTCTCATGCTAGCTGTGCTTTCAAGCAGAATCCAAAAAAAGCAGAAAACTGTGTTGCCTTTTTTAAAATCTCCACCAGGACTGGGTCTTTTGTACAACAAATGTGTCCTGATATCCCATTTGATTCCAAACCACACCAAAATATTTTGAAAGAAAAGCTAAAAGCTGCTAAAAGCTCACAACAATCTATTGTTGCTGGAAAACACTTTCCCCTATCCCGAAACCCCTCTGTTCAGCTGAAGGGGGACAGGGGAACCAGAAATGGTGGGGGGTTGTTAGTGCCAGATCTTCAGCCCTGTAATCTAGAGCTTCAGGCCTATACCCTACAATGTCAACCCTGATTCCTCTGAGCTTCTTGGTTTCAGGTTGGGGATTTTGTCTCTTAGGACTTTATCACACAGAAGCAAATTGGTTAAATCTCATGCAGAAACAAGATGAGTTGTTTTTCAGGCGAGTTGGCATATGAGAAATAACACAGCATTGATCCAATACAGTTCAGGAACTTCCCAAAAGTAAAAAGGAATGGGTTTTGTTGTCTTTGTGTTTGGATTAATGATGTGTTATTTCTCACTGATGTAAACATCGTCTGAAAAACTACCTGCTTTTGCAGGTTATTTCATATTATTATTATTATTATTATTATTATTATTATTATTATTATTATTCATACATTGCATATTGATTATTATACAATACATAATTCTCTCTATATCTATACACACACACACACACACACACACACATATGTATATATACCTACATTCTATTACAATTTGTCTGAATATCTTTAATATCCCACCTCAGTGCTCCCCTTCCCCAGAGCCATTTTCATCCTTGTATTCTATCCAAAATCTCAATTCCTCCCATAGAGGTAATCATCCATCTTCTTTTCTCAGTACTTTCTCAATAAATTCTTTCCAAATTCCATCATAATCACTTCTTTTCCATAATCCCTTTTTTACTTTCAATTTACATGTTAATTTATCATTAATTGGTTAATTTCCATACCTCTTTATACCAGTCCAATTATACAGTTATTTTTGTTTCCCAACATCTTGCTATAATTAATCTCATGGCTGTTATCAAATTTGTTACCAAATCTTTTTTCTTCTTTTTTCCATTTCTCTGAGTTATATAATGATAATAATACTATATTCGGACTTCTAGCTATTTTTATATTCATAATACTTTCTATTTCTATTATCACTTTTTCCCAAAATTTTTGTACATTTTTACATTGCCACCATATATACCTATATGACCCTACTTCCTGACAACCTCTCCAACAATTTTTTGAATTGTTCTTATCTATATTATGTAATCTTACTGGCGTCAAATACCATTTCCATATCAATTTATAATACTTTTCCTTAATCCATATCAATAAATTCTTCAAATGTCTTTGTTCCCAAATTTTATCTCATTCCTTATTACTTATTTTACATCCTAATTCTTCTTCCCATATTGCTCTCAAAATATTTTCCTTTGTTTTCTCCCCTTTATTTTCCATCGTTTTATACATTTTACTAATCATTCCTTTCAAGTTCTCATTTTCCTCCATTAATCTTCCTTTCTGAATTAATTGTTCAAATTGTGTATACTTTTCCTTTCTACATTCCTTTTCCTCCAATTCTTAATCCATTGTTCCATTTGCATACAGTGAAACCATGAAATGTTTATCCCCATAGGTTTTTCCTTTATACTCTCTTTCTCTACCCTTGCATCCATCCAATTTTCTATTCTATCTATTTTCCTTTAACTCCTTATCTAACAATCCTCTCAAGTTCTTTGGAAATTTCTTTTCCATTATTATTGGTGTTGTTATTGAATTTTCAGTCATTAACTCTTTTTTATATTTACTCCATATTTCTAATATATTTTTCATAAGTGGATTTCCAATTATCTTAATTTCTTTCTTAGTAAACTCCCTAAAAAAATATTCCATATTCTCATATCTACTTCCTCTGTATCTAATTCTAACCATTCTAAATCTGTCACCCTTAACATACCTTCTATCACATATCTCAGTTGATTAGACTCATACTATCCTCTTATATTGGGAAGGCCCAACCCTCCCTCTTTTTGTGATTTATACCAAAGTTGTTTGTTTAGTCTTTTCCCTCCTTTGCAATATGTATTCAATAATTGTTGCCATTTGTTCAGTTCTGTTTCCAACACTTTTAATGGTAGCATTCTAAATAAAAATTTTAATTTTGGTAATATTTTCATCTTAATTAATGCTATTCTTCCAAATAGGTTATTTCTAAATTTTGTTTTGCTTAACCCCAAATGTCATTTGCAGGTTTTTTTTTCACTTTAAATCACGTTTCTGCATGAGATCCATCCTATGTAATAAACTCTTTAGAGACATGCATGTGTGGATCTTGATAGTGTATCCTCTGCCACCACATGGCACAGTGGCAACCTCGTAGCTGGTTCTAGCTGATGCAATAAAGGAAGGTAATTTGGTAACAGAGATGTGGTCTTTTACACAGCCACACACTTTTTGGCATGCATCAGTGACGTGCCTGGATTTCATGAGACAGTTTTGTGAATCACAAGGAATGGAATCAGAGATTTCAAGTGAGTGACATTGTTCTCTGGAAAGGTGACTTTTCTTCCCAGATGGCAGAAAAATATGGCTTGCAAACACTTGCCTTGGATATTGCTACATTAGTTTAGGCTGTACAAACACCAGATGCTGGGCTGCATCTCCACTAAGAGAGAATCAGCATAAAAGGGGGGAAACGATCTTAGAACTGTACTTGGAAGGGGGGGTGTGCTTGTTTCAGAAGCACCCCAAGCTTTCCTTTGCTCAGTGTACACACACAAATTCACACAGATGAGCTTTAACCAGATAGGGCCAGTTTTCATGTTTCTTTTCTCCACTTAGAGTTCAAAACATATTTTGATCTACTTTATATTAATCCTCTTTGGTTAAAATTCCCTCATGGCATTTATTTCGAGGGCTGATGGACTTTACTGTATTTTTTGGTGTATTTATGCTGTACATGTGTTTGAAGAGCCAAAGTCTGAAAGTCCAAATTCTCCAGGTTCTACTAATATGAGTGGGGCTAAGGACAAGGAGAACATCTGCCTGCCCAGCCACAAATTATGTTTAATAATCTTATTATGGTAATGTTTTACTTACTAGTGGTTAAATTTTACTGGTGATAAAAACTGGTGTTGTACTGAAGATTTTGGAGCTTAAAAAAGACAGGGGAAAAAGAAAGAAGAAAGCTGGGGTAGAAGAGAACATAATTTAATCTCATATTGGGTTTAAGAAGAGGGGATCCATGTACCTTCACTACACAAGATATTTTTCTACTTCTTCTGGAGGGCATTTTAGCAATATATATATATATATATATATAGCTAGGTTGGAGAAGCTGGGACTGTGATAGGAGCTCACCCCATCATGCAGCACTTAGGCTTTGAACTGCCAACCTTCCGATTTTCAGAACTGGATCTTAAACTAAGCCCCCCCTCCCCTCCCTCCCTCCTCCTCCTCCTCTCCTCCATTTAGTATATCCTGCTTTTTCCTCAAAGTTGAGGCACAAAGTGCCTTAGAAATTAAAGCAGTACAATAAAAACATACAAATGCACTAAAATAGCATTAACTATTATAATATTAAAACAGCACTCATAAAGAAAAAAGCAATCAAATGATAAATGCACTAAAAACAGTATCTATTTGAAACAGTTAAAACATAAAACGATTGAAAAAACAAAAATAAAACTGTATGCATACCCTTAAAACTTCAAAACCCGCACCACACAACATTAAGAGCCCAACTCAACGTTTTCTGAAGACCTGGTGGCACAAAAATGTTTTGACTTGCTTCCAGAAGAAAAACAAGGATGATGTGATCCTGGCTTCTTTAAGAAACTGTACAGAACCCACTTCCCTCTTTGTTCAGTACTGTATAGTTTTGTAAAGTACTGTACAGAAACCCCTTCCCTCTTTTTGGAATGGTTATGTATCTCAGGAGAACCTGAATGACATTCCCAATTTAGGAGTGGTTCCATTTACTTTAAAAGTGCAAAGCAGGGTAGGTAAGGGCAGCCCATGGGCTTGCATGCAGCCCTCAAACTGTTTTTTACACCCCGATAAACCCAGAACAAAACAAAACAAAGTTTTCATAATAATAATAATAATAATAATAATAATAATAATAATTGAAGAGGGGATCCATGTACCTTCACTACACAGATATTTTTCTACTTCTTCTGGAGGGCATTTGTAAGATAATATTATATA